>NW_005362270.1:2146181-2192974 GCF_000412655.1 Myotis brandtii | reverse complement strand
TGATGAACAGAATAAACTGGTGAATGGAATAGAATCAGGGGCATAGAAATAGGACAGACAGACAATTCTCAGAGGGAAGGAGGTGTGGCGGGGTGCAGGAGGAGATTAGACAAAGATCTTATATGCATGTATGCATTACTTATGGACACAGACAATGGGGTGGCGAAGGCCTGGGGTGGGATGGGAACAGGGTGGAGGGGAGCTATGGGGGGAAAAAAGAGGAAAAACTGTAATCTGAACAATAAAGATTTATTAAAAAAACACACAACAATAATGGCTGCAAACTTCCCAAACCCCAGTAGAGAAAAGGACTTCCTGATTCATGAGGCCCAAAGAACTTCAAATAGGTTGGACCAGAATAGGGCTACACTGAGACACATTATGATTAAATTGCCAAAAGTCAGAATTTTGAAAGCAGCAAGAAAAAAGACAGAAGTTATGTACAAGGGAACTTCCATAAGACTATTGGCAGATTTCTCAACAGAAACTCTTCAGAAACCAGAATGAGATGGTATATTTGAAGTATTGAATGGAAAAAAAACTGTCAACCAAAAACTCTATACCTGGCAAAGCTGTCCTTCAGAAATTAAGGAGAGATAAAGACTTTCCTGAACAAACAAGAGCTCAGGGAGTTCATCCTCACTAGACCTGCCTTATAAAAATGCTAAAGGGAGATCTTTAAGTGGCAGTAAAAGGATGCTAAGTGACGTTGTAAAAATATTAAGAAGGTAATGTAAAATTCACTGATTATAGTAAACATTGTCAAAGTTAAAAGTTACCCAATGTATGAAAATAACCATAACTACAATAATGTGTTATTGGATATACAATATAAAATATGTAAACTGTAATATCAATAACTTAAAATGTGAGCGGGGGAGTAAAAGTATAAAGTTTAGGAATGCTATCAAAGTTAAATTGTTATCAGTTTAAAATAGGGTGTTATAATTTTAAGATGCCTTATGTATGGTTCATGGTAACCACAAGGGAAAACCTGTACTTGTTACACAAAAGAACATAAAGAAATCAAAGCATACTGATACCAAAAAGGCATCAAAGCAAAACAAAAAAGGACAGAAGGATAAAAACAAAAAACAAAACAAAAACAACAACAAGGAAAAACAAATCTACAAAGCAGCCGAAAACAATGAACAAAATGGCAATAATAAGTCCTTATCCATCAATTATTACCTTAAAAATAAATGGAATAAATACTCCAGTCAAAAGATGCAGAATGGCTGAATGAATTAAAAACAAAACAAAAATGATCCAACAATATATTGCCTATAAGAGATAAACTTTAGCTTTGAAAACACACATAGAGTGAAGGGATGGAAAAAGATATTTCAAGCAAATCATAACCCCTGAAAAATTATCAGGTAGTTAGATTCAGATAAAGTCAGATAAAACAGACTTTAAAGATGGTAAAAATACAAATAATGAAAAAGGGGTCAATTCATCAAGAAGATACAACAATTTTAAATATGCACCCAATATCAGTGCCTCTAAGTATATAAAGTAAAACTAACAGAGTTAACAGAAAAAATAAACAGCAATATAGTAATATCTGGGGACTTTAATGGTCTACACTCAACAATGGATCTATCATTCAGACACAGAATCAGTGGATTAGAACAACATTATAGACCAAATGGACCTAATAGATATACAGAACATTCTAGCTGACCACAGAAGTAGACACATTCTCAAACACATATGGAACATTTCCTAGGATAGGCCATATGTTAGACCACAACAATCTTACCAAATTCAAGAAGACTGAAATCTTATCCAGTATCTTATCTGACCATGATGGTATAAAACTAGAAACCAATAAAAGGAGGAAAACTGAAAAACTCACAAATACATGAAAATTAAGCAACACTCTTCTAACAATCAATGGATCAAAGAAATTAAGGGGGGGAGTATCTTGAGATAAAAGTGGAAACATGCTAAAAGTTCTGGATGCAGCAAAAACAATTCTAAGAGGAAGTTCATAGCAATAAGTGCCTACATTAAGAAAGATCTCAAACAACCTAACTGCATGCCTTAATGAATTAGAAAAAGAAGAAACTAAGCCCAAAGTTAGCAGAAGGAAGGAAATAATAAAGATTAGAACAGAAATAAAGTAGATAACAGGAAAATAAGATTCTTTGAAAAGATAAACAAAATTTATAAACCATTAGCTAGAATAACCAGGGAAAAAAGAGAAGATCCAAATCAACAAAATTATAAATGAAAAAGATGACATTACAACTGATACCACAGAAATACAAAGGATCATAAGAGGTTACTATAAACAACCAGATGCTAATAATCTGGACAACCTAGAAGAAACAGAAAACTTCTTAGTAGTAGACAATCTATAAAGACTGAATCAGGAAGAAGTAAATAATCTGAAAAGACCAATAATGAGTAAAGAGACTGAGCCAGTAATAAAAAATCTAATGAAGAAAAGCCAGGACCAAATGGCTTCACTGATGAATTTCACTAAACATTTAAACAATAATTAATGCCAATCCTTCTCAAACTCTTCCAAAAGTTCACAGAGGCAGGAATAGTCCCAAATTCACTTCATGAGGCCAGTATTACCCTGACATCAAATCCAAAAAAGGACACTACAAGAAGCCAATATCC
Source organism: Myotis brandtii (assembly GCF_000412655.1). Classification (NCBI taxonomy): domain Eukaryota; kingdom Metazoa; phylum Chordata; class Mammalia; order Chiroptera; family Vespertilionidae; genus Myotis; species Myotis brandtii. Next base: position 2,190,337 of record NW_005362270.1, on the reverse strand, counting down.
CTGATGAATACAGATAAAAAAAATTCTCAAAAAATACCAGCAAACCAAATTCAGCAGTACATTAAAGGGATCATTCCTCCTGGTCAAATGGGATTTATCCATGGGATGCAGGATGGTTCAACATACATAAGTCTATCAATGTGAAACATCACATTAATAGAATAAAAGAAAAAATATCGTAACAAAAGATGCAAAGCATTTGACAGAATTGAATATCTGTATGATAAAATCCCTTAACAAATCAGGTATAGAAGAAATGGACCTCAACATCATAAAGACCATATATGAGAAGCCCATACTTAACGTCACACTCAATGTTGAAAGAATGAAAAAAAATGTCCTTTAATATCAGGAACAAGACAAGGATGCCTACTCTCACTACTCCTATTCAACATAGTACTGGAAGGCCTAGCCACAGCAATCAGACAAAAAATTAAAAAAAAGGAATAAAAAAGACAAGAGATGAATGCTGGCGAGGATGTGGAAGAAAGGGAACCCTCATGCACTGTGGGTAGGATTATAAATTGGTGCAACCACTATCTATAGAAAACAATATGGAGATTCCTCCAAAAGATAAAAATAGAGCTACCATGTGATCTGCAGTTCCATACCTGGGCATATAACTAAGGAAATGAAAGTAGTATGTTGAAGAGGTATCTACACCCCCAAGTTCATAGCAGCATTACAATAGTCAGGTGATGGAAATAACCAAAGTGTCCACTGACACATGAATGAAGAAAAAGTTGTGATATAAACAGTGGAATATTATTCAGGTATAAAAAAGAGGAAGTCCTGCCATTTGCAACAACATGCATGAAAGTGAAGGGCATTAAGCTAAGTGAAATAAATCAGAGAAAGACAAATACTGTATTATCCCATCTGTGCAGGTTAAAAATAAACCGAAGACAATCAAACTCACGGAAAAAGAGATCAGATTTGTGGCTATCAGAGGAGGGGGGTGGAGGAAGGGGAACTTGGGTGAAGATGGTCAATATGTACAAATTCCCAGTTATAAGATAAATAAATACTGAGGTTGTAATGTGTAACACTGCTTTATGGAATATATAAAAGTTGTTAAGAGAGTAAATCCTCAGAGTTCTCATCACAAGGCAATAAAATCTTTTTCCATTAAAAAAAATGAGGTGATAGATGTAACTAACATTACTATGGTAATCATTTCACAGTATATGTAAGTTGAGTCACTATACTTTACACCTTAAACTTACGGCAGTGGTTCTCAACCTTCTGGCCCTTTAAATACAGTTCCTCATGTTGTGACCCAACCATAAAATTATTTTCGTTGCTACTTCATAACTGTAATGTTGCTACTGTTATGAATCGTAATGTAAATATCTGATATGCAGGATGGTCTTAGGCGACCCCTGTGAAAGGGTCGTTCGACCGCCAAAGGGGTCTCGACCCACAGGTTGAGAACCGCTGACTTACGGAGTACTGTATGTCAATTATGTCTCTCAAACTGGGGTGGGGAGGCTGAGTAACTTGAAGGTCACACAGCTAGAGTCAGGAGAGACCAACATTCAAACTCACTGCTCTGTGGTCCAACAGCTAAATGTGGCTGAGGACTCTGGCCTGTACTCTGTTCTTGGTGGGCACCCACACTGGTTCTTGAGAACAGTGGCACAGGTAAGAGCTGTATTTTACTAAGATCGGTAGCGCCTGGGGTGAGGCTGGGGCATGCAGGTGATGGCTATATTTATGTCTTGTGTTATCTGATGGTGATCCTCCACGTGTGCTCCCAAACTTCAGATTGAACACAGCTGCTTTGGAGCCTCGCAGGGAAAGCTGCTAAGAATTCCTTCTCTGTAGCTGACTAACTACTCCTGCTGAGCCAACGGGGTGCTGCAGAGGCGGCAGGCCCCGTGCCTGATTTCAAGGCACACCTTGAAATGGGAAAGAGCCTTCCCAAGTCTCCTAAAAGCTCCTTGCGGCACCTGGTGCCGCCCCTCCCTCCTGCCCTAAAAGGTTCCTTCTCTGTAGCTGACTAACTACTCCTGCTGAGCCCACGGGGTGCTGCAGAGGCGGCAGGCCCCGTTCCTGATTTCAAGGCACACCAAGTGGGAAAGAGCCTTCCCAAGTCTCCTAAAAGCTCTTTTCGGCACCTGGTGCAGCCCCTCCCTCTTGCCCTAAAAGACTGATTTCAGTCAAACTACAGGTCTGTCTTTCTTTACCTGGAGTGACAAACCGTGCCATCCCTCTACCACAGGATGCACCACACTTCCGAAAAGCCAGCTGCAGAGAAAAGCTGGAGCTACGGGACAGCACCAGTAGTTCAGTTCCTTCTGTTTGAGATGCCCAGTGTCTTCCACACCCTCTGTGCTCCGGGCAGAGGACTCCTGGGAAGCCCAGGTGTTGGCTGAAGCGGCAGGGGCTCCGGCCTTCAATGGGCACAGCTTCCCCCAGTCTACTCTGTATGGAGACCGAGCTGTGCCCATGGCCCCAGTGGTCCCATTCTCAAGGAGAACTTGCACGCCTGTTGGCTGAGAAAGCGAACATGCCCACTCCTCCTTTCAGCCCCAGGCTCAGGGCTCTCCTGGCCCACCTGCCCTTGCTGGGTAGGAGCTCAGCACACGCTGGCAGAGCTGACAGAAAGGTGCCTTACGCATGTTGACGTACAAAGGAGTGTTTTACACAGCAACTTTCCAGCCCAGCTTAGCTTGTCCAGTATCTGGTTTCAATCTTTAAGACAGTCAAGGCTTGACTGGCAATAAAACTCACTGAGAAGAAGCTTCATTTCCTCTGGGCCCTGAGGTTCGACCTGCTCACCCCACCCCAGCACCTGCTGCCACCACCTGCCTCTCTCCCTCCACACCGACCCCCCACACCAGTAGCCTAGTGCCAGCCCTGTTCCCGGTCCACCTGCAGGGCTGAGGTCAGGCGGCACCACCCACTGCCCCAGGACAGCACTTGGGGCTCCTGTCCTTACCATGAAAGGTATGTAAGGCTACACCAGAATCAGTGGGAGTGTTTTCACTGTCAGACATGCGGCTTCCCCCAGCCTGCACCTTCCCAGGAGCCCTGTGGGAGCTGATGCCCCAGGTCTCAGGCTGCACAGTGGTGCCCGGGGGGGCTGTGTAACTGCCTCCCCAGGGGGTCCAGACTATGCGCCCATTGTTCTTGGGGCGATGACTGAAAGCTCATTTGCTGCTGTGGACACTTACTGACAGGACCTGTCAGCTTCCGACTCTTCAAAGGAGCCAGAGGCCAGTCTGAGGGAGGCACATCAGCGGGGGAGCAGCTGAGGGCACGGCGTGGTGTAAACCTCGCTGGCTTGTTTTGATCCCAGTTTCAGCTGAAATACCTAATAAAACGTGCCTCTCAGATGGCAGCGGGGCAGGTCCTGGCAGAGCTCCCGAGGAGGGGAGCAAGGCCCACTCCCACCTGTGGCTTCAGAGGCAGACAGAGCCCGAGCCGAGCCGGCGCGGGCACCTGAAGCCCTGAGACTGGGGCTGGGAACCTGGCTGTGCTCAGTGTGCTCCTCTGTGGAAGGGGGATGGGAGAGGATCCACCTCTCAGCGTTATTGTGAAGACTAAGTGAGCTAACATGCAGGTAAAGCTCAGCACAGGGTCTGGCACAAGTGCCCGCTAAATGCCAAGGGCTAGGACTAACAATAACAACATCCCCTGTAAGGACACGACCTTGGCGAGTGTGAGCACCGCCGGCAGCCTTCTCCGGCCTGCTCTGAGATGCCGAGCACGAGGCCTGCCTCCGCCTTCTTTATTATGACCACGCAAACTCTACCTTTCCCGAGAAAGTAAGGGAAAGGCCCTTGGCCTTGAGTCAGACACAGCCCCAAGTGCTGTACCCGCACCCTGGACAAGCTATTTCCTCTCTAAGACCATATGCTCATCTGGAAAATGGGGATGCTCAGCCCTGGTGTGGCTGGGAGACGACCCTGTAAACAGCCCAGAGCTTGGGCAGACATTAAGGCTGAATTATAGCAAAGGCTGTGCAAGCAAGGGCTCTGGGTTAGGCCGCTTTGGCTCAATAGACCCTGAGGCCTCTCCCTTCCTGAACCTCACAATTGCTCTCCCTCACTACTCTTCCCCCATCCCCATCCCGTTCCCGTTCCCATTCCCGTTCCGTTCCCACTCCCGTTCCGTTCCATTCCAGTCCCTGTCCAGTCCCGTCCCCGCCCTCCCTCTGCCAACAGTAGGTGAGTAGGTGCGCTCGGGCCCTTTTATCTCCTGACAGGCACGTTGATATGTGGCACACCTGTGCTCACAGTGATTTGCTTGCTTTGTTCCTCCATCAACCTTCCTCTCTCTGGAGAGGGAGGCCACATGACTCCCACCTGTGGGAGACGGTCCAGCCCTCCCCTGGGCACTGGCCAGCACTGTAAGACCTAGGCAGGGTTTGGGTCCCAGTGGGGCCTGCAATATGAAGGAGAGTCCAAAATATGTCAAAACCTGCAGCAAAGGACTCCCTGGAGGTATCTGACTCAGCATTTTAGGAAGTCTCCACCCGTACTCCCAGCACCCACCCTGCATTCTGAGCTTGAGAGATGCTAACATAGGTTTTTATAATTTCAGCCACTGAATTGACTATATCCAGGCCCTAGTTTAGGTATTTGAGGTATAACTAATTCCTGAATAGTAAAGACATAAAAAGAAGAAAAATAAAATACCTGTGTGTGTGGCTTTAGAATTTATGAAGCACACATTATCTCACTCTACAATCATATAACAGGACAGGTGCAACCACTGTTAAATCCCATTTTCCAGATGAGGAAACTGAGGGTCAGGGAGGCCAAGTGATTTGCCCAAGGTCAGATCACCTGTTAGAGCTTTCCCTGGGGATTCTTCTTTACACCAGGTAATCCTGGGTGCTTTCCTACCTTTCTTGGCAAAAACACCTAAATAGCATATCCAGTGTGAATGTCTAGGGTCTACACGTGTGAATTTCATGGGTTGGCTCAACAATTGGCCTTGTCCCGCCAGCACACAGAATTCACGGGAAAACACCGGCGAGCACGGGTGTTGCAGGGGTGTGGGACAACCACAGGCGTCTCCTCACCTCCTCCAGGCGCGCTGGATGACTGCTGCCGCCTGGTTCTTTTTGCGAAACAGCTCTTTCCTGCTTCTCTCTCTCTGGATGATCTGCAGCCGCAGCTCGACAGGGAGAAGGTCGATATTCACACTCTGCCCAGAGAGGGGCCCGGGAGCTGGATCCGGCTCCTTAGGTGTCTGAGCGTCCTCCGATGGGGTGGATGGCCCCGCCTTCCTGACTCCTGGCCTCAACACCTCTGTCCTCCGGGGCAGATCTGAGTGGCTCTCTCCTTCGAGCTTGTCCTGTGTCCCTTTGTGTCTTGGTGTCCGATGGTGGAGAGGACTCTGCCCGGCATGGACCACCTCCCCCTTGGCACTGCCAGGCCGGCTAGAACCAGCGGGGGAGCACCTTCCTCCTCGGAGCTCCTGAATGCGCCTTTTCTGGGAGGCACACTTGACCTTGGGGGCTGCGTCATGTCGCCTGCCGGGCTTCCGGTGGCCGTCCTGCTGGGGAAGGCTGGCCGCTGCCCCGCCGGGGTCCTCTCCCTTCTCCTCGGGCCCAGCCGCCCTGACACAGGAGGGCTGCCTCACGACGCCCTTCCCCTTGTCACAGTGCTGCTCGCCCACTGTCTCACCTCTGGACTTCTCCACAGGGGAGACTCCTGGACACCTGTTCCCATCGTTGCCTTCATCGGGGCTGAAGTGGACACAGGCAGATCGGCCTTTAGAAGGTTCTCTGGACATTTCTTGGGAAAACAAGGGAAAGGATTAACAATATTTATGGTTCAAAGCTTGTCTAGTGGGGCAAGTCTGCCCATTTATGTACATAAAATATTCAGAGCCTTCCTATAGCATTACCTTGATAGTGGTGATTATGATTAGTGAAAAGGTTAACTTCTTTTTCTAGCAAGAGTAGTTTGATAACCTGAAAGCCTTCCCACAAGTACCTAGAAATGCTGATTAAAATAGAGGAAGCAGTCTTTTAAAAGCACCATAGTGCCTTCAAGAAAATAAAGGTAATCTCTGGGAGCCAATAAACAGAGAGAGACCTGAAACTCAGAGTGGTAAGTGTGTGAGCTGGCTTAGGCAGGTGGTAGGGGTGGAGTGGGCAGCGCCATAAAATATTCAGAGCCTTCCTATAGCATTACCTTGACAGTGGTGAGAAGGTTAACTTCTTTTTCTAGCAAGCGTAGTTTGATAACCTGAAAGCCTTCCCACAAGTACCTAGAAATGCTGATTAAAATAGAGGAAGCAGTCTTTTAAAAGCACCATAGTGCCTTCAAGAAAATAAAGGTAATCTCTGGGAGCCAATAAACAGAGAGAGACCTGAAACTCAGAGTGGTAAGTGTGTGAGCTGGCTTAGGCAGGTGGTAGGGGTGGAGTGGGCAGCGCTGGTCTTATTAAATATCTGGTTATGTTTTAACATCGAGACAAGCACAGGCAGAAAGTTAACTAAAACCAGGACCCTGCATGAAGCCAGGATTCTTGATGTGCATCCTGCTGGGAAATAACAGCCCAGACAAGACGTCTGCTAGCCAGCACTGGGAGGTGCCAGGAAGCTTGTCTGGCCTGGGTTCTGGGTGGGGGAAAGTGTCCCATGAGAATTTGACACCAAAGTCCTGGGCCTCACATGGGTTTGGTATTCACTTATTTTCAACCAATAGAAAAAATTAATAGAAAATCTGGTCTCACAATGGTGATACCATAGAAACAAATGATTCATAGCAGCAAACACATTATTCCTTTGGTGTGGCATGCCCTCAGCTCAGGCTGCACAGGGGTCCTTCTGATAATTTCACAATCCAAAATTAAAGAATGCCTGAGGAAACAAGCTGCCATGAGTGACAGTAGCAGATACAAAGCAAATTTAGATCAGTGAGAACTAAGGCTGAGAGAACAATGATTAAACAAAAGAAATTTAAAATATGAGAAAAGAATAGATATATTTGAAAAGAACTAAATAGAACACCTAAATGGAAAATTTAGTCTTAATGTAAAAAGCAAGGAAGGGACTTCTGCTTCTATATTGCCAGGACTGAGGGATACCCACCACTGAGGACAGCAGAAAAGTTGAACAAAATATTACCAATCATCTATTTTTTACATTAATTTTAAAAATTTCAATTATAGTTGATATACAATATTGTATTGGTTTCAGGTGTAAAACAGAGTGATTAGTTATTTTAGATAACTTATGAAGTAATCACCCTGATAAGTCTAGTACCCATCTGATACCACATGTAGTTATTACAGTATTATTGACTATATTCCCTATGCTGCACTTTACATCTCTGTGACTTTTTATAATTGACAATTTGTACTTCTTAATCCCTTTCCTTTTTTTTGCCTACCCTCTTAACCCCCCTCCCATCTGGCAACCATCAAAATGTTCTCTGTGTCTTTGAGTTTGTTTCTGTTTTGTTTTTCATTTATTAATGTTTTTAGATTTCAAATATAAATAAAATCATATGGCATTTGTCTTTCTCTGTCTGACTTATTTGATTTAGCATAATTCCCTCTAGGTCCATCCATGCTGTCTCAATGGCAAGATTCCATCCTTTTTTATGGCCGAGTAATATTCCATTGTACATATGTACCACATCTTCTCTACCCATTTGTCTATTGTTGGACACTTAGATTGTTTCCATATCTTGGCTACTGTAAATAATGCTGCAATGAACATAGGGGTGCATATGTCTTTCTGTATTAGTGTTTTGTGTTTCTTGAGATAAATGGCCAGAAGTGGAAATTGCTGGGTCATATGGTATTTCTATTTTTAATTTTTTTAGAAACTTCCATACTGTTTTCCACAGAGGCTGTACTAATTTACAGTCCCACCAACAGTGCACAAGGGTTTCCTTTATCCATATTCTCACCAACATTTACAAACCACCTGTTGGAAGGCATCAAAGAGCAGGCAGAAATAACTGCGCCAAGCTCCAGAGAATCAGGACACCAGCAGAGACGAGTGAGGTATTTGGAGGTACATATCCCCAGAGGAATCGGCCCCGAGGTTTGGAGGATCAGAACCAGCCGAGAAGCATCTTCTTTGTGACCATGAAAGGGTCTGTCTTAGGAGATAGTTGAACTGGTGGTAAGCTGACCCTTGCTGGGACTAAAGCCCAGCTTTGCATCCTCTCAGTTCGTCTATAGTTACACATGTACTGCTCTGGTGTAGGGTGTTGTAAATATAAATGCTAATCTAAAACGGTACAGCTTTTAGACACAGCTGTTACATGCAAAGGCCCCAAGCTAAGAAAGACCTTGAGGAAAGTCAATCTGGCTGTCACATCATGGAGTTTAGTAAATGGTGACTGAATGAAGAAATGAATAAACATACAACAGAGCTCACAACCTCTGTAAGGTGTGCATCACTGATGCACTGTGGGTTATGGAATGACAGGCTGGAAATGCTTGTGGTTCCATGTATACTTTCGTGTCACTGTTCTTGGCTAGGTCAGTGGTGTGGCTTCATGACAGTAGTTACTGTTATGGGTCATGGTCTGAACAAGTACTCCGCATTTTTATTTCTATTCATAACTGCCCTGCAGGGTGGAGAGTGAACCCCCACTTTACAGCTAAGAAAATGAAGGTTTAGAGAGACAGATTTTATTGTCCAAGCCCAGAATGAGGTGTCCACAAGATTCCAGAGACCCTTTCTGGGGGTCCACAAGGTCAAAACTATTTTCACAATAACACCAAGACATTATTTGTCTTTTTCACTTTGTTGGTATCTGCACTTAGATCTCTGCACCATAGAATGGCTCAATGTGCTTACATTGCTTTGTGAAAATAATATAATTTATGCTGAATACCTGCTTTCCTTCTGGGAGTCTGGGTTCTGGTGCATGCTAAGCAGAGGGTACCTACATGACTGACCCTGATAAGAATCTTGGAGTCCTAGGTTAGGTTGATTCCTTGGTGGAAAATGTTGCCTAACTGGTTGTCACAACACATTGCTGGTGGAGGTAAGTGTGTCCTGTGTGACTTTTCCAGGGGAGGGCTCTTGGAAGTTGCACTGGTTTCCTCCAGACTTTGCTCTCTTTGCTGATTTTGCTTTGTACCCTTTAGTTATAATAAATCACAGCCATGTGCACAACTATATGCTGAATCTTGTGTATCCTCCTAGAAAATTACTGAACCTAGGGGTGGTCCTGTGCACCCCAACACACTCAACAAACTCCAAACAGGGTAAGCTCCAAAACCCCATGCCAAGACACATCATATTAAACGCTTGAAAACTAAAGATAAAGGAAAAATCTCGAAAGCAGCCAGAGAGAAAGGACCTGTTACCAGGAACATTCCCGAGGAACACCAATTCGAAACCACGGAAGGCAGAAGGAAGGGGCACACTGTCAAGCGCCCAAGAAGTGCCAGCCGTGGTCTGTATCTGGTTGAATAATTCTTCAGGAGTGAAATAAAAACATTCTCAAAGGCAAACTCAAAAGATTTGTTGCCAGCAGACCCACCTTTAAATTGGCTAAAGAAAGTTCTTCAAACAAAGGAAATGATAAGAGAAGGAATTTGGAACACCAGGACAAAACAACAGAAAAAAAATATGGGTGCATAAAATAGACTATCCTTTTCCTCCTGAGTTTTATAAATTATATTTCGCGATTGAAACAAAAACTACAAAACCATCTGATTCCAGGCAAAGACATTTAAAGGTGGGGAAGGTACAGGTACCTAAATGGAAGTGAGGTTCCCACATTTCATTCAATGGTAAGATGCTGATACCAAAGACTGTAATGTCACTAATGTATATTGTGATATTCTGAGCAACTATTGCAGAAACTAGAGAGATCTACTCAAAAACACCATAAATCAATCAAGATGGAATCCTATGGGAAGTCTGAGTAACCCACAGGAAGGGAAAAAAAAAAGAGAAACAGGAATGAGAACTGGAGAAATAAATAGCAAGTAAATAATAAAATGGCAGGCTTAAGTGCTGACATAAGTACATTAAATGTAAATGGTCTATGTACACCTATAAAAGGGCCCACAGTCCATAGGTTGGCATCAGATAACAAAGGCAATACACCTACCATTTGGCTTTCTGGGGTCTGTTCCCTGCAAGTCTGGGGAGAGGTGCTGCTCCGGGGGGGCTCTGCCTGGAGACCCTCTGCAGGTTCTCTGCTCAGGGCTCTGGGCCGCATGGCTGGTGGGAGGCTGTTTGCTGGGGCCCCCGCTCTGCCTGTGGGGCTCAGCCTGGGTGCTGGGCAGACACAGAGGGGCCTGGGGCCTGCAGGAATCTGGACTCAGCCTTCCCTTCTGCTGTTCTGACTCTCTTCGCTTGTTTTCTTCCTCTCGCTTCCTGAAGCAAAGCCAAGGAGGAAGAGGAAAAAATTAACGGTTACCCACACAAGGGTTCCTGAGTGAGATTTAAATTCTAAGAGGAGCTACCATATCACAGGAGGGACTTGGAGATTCACATTTTTAAGAGCAGTCTTTTCTCTGAGCTTTATAGCTCATAAGATGATGGAGCTGAAAAGAATCTTGTAGGTCGGCCTGTTGAGACACACATGGCAGACAACCAGAGAATGATCCCTAGGTGTGTGTCCCAAGCCTTTTTCCTGTTCCAGAAAGTGCATCAGAACACAACTGAGAATGACAATCGTAAGATAACCTTTAATTTTCTCTATTAAAATGACCACTGGCAGACCTTAATGATCATACGAAAAAATTTCAAAGCACCTCACAACTGATCATAACACACTTGTGCATCGCAACCCTGCCATTGAGAGCTCTAGCTAATGAGTCAAACCTACCCTTTTGCCGACGAGGCCCACAAGACGAGATGATTCTTAAAAAGTCTTTGGAGTCAAATTCACAAAATCACCTCTGAGACCAATGTCCAGAAGCTCATTGGTTTCTTTTACGAATGTTCACTTTTAAATATCTCTGCTCTTCTGTGAGAAAGGGTTCAAATATATGGTAATGAAAAGAAACTAAACTTTTGATGGTGAGTGTGCAATGCAGTAGACACTGAATTACAATGTGCAACTGAAATTTATATATTGTTATTAAGCAATATTCCCTCAATAAATTTAATAATCATAATCATAATAAATAAAATAGCATCCAAAAAGAGTCATGTACTAGTGGCTGGTGGCTAAGCTGGACCCTTTGGATAGCAATAGGATAGAAGGGCGAGCCAGGGGAGATGAGTCTAGAAATGAGCAGTAGTGGGAGGCAGGTGGTTTGAAGCAGCCCAGGTCCCAAAAGAGGCAAAGTGCTTGAAGATAAAGGGGTCGAGTTAAGAACAGGATTTGTTTGACAGGCACCATTAATTTGTAGGGATTTCCAAGGGAAAGAGAGGAGGAAGGAAAGTACATTCTCCGAGCCTGTCCTGTGCAGGGCACCGATGAGACAGTAATGAGGAGCGCAGAGTTCAGCCCTCCCTTGAGGACCCTGCTACTCAGAGGGAGCAGCTAGGAAAACCAAGACAATGCACAGGGGAAGAAATGTTATAATAGTGTGCTTGCACAGAGGAAGGTCCAAATGTTGATTCTCAAAGATGTGTAGGAGTTTGCCAGGCAGACGGTGGGAATGAGTGAGGATTTCAGTCCGAGGGAGCAGTTGGGGCAAAGTCGATTGGGAAACTGGGCCCGTGTTGCCTCTTCTGATCTTTGAACAGTGCTTGCTATTCTCAGCAGGCATCCAATGTATATTCGTCTGCTCGGATGATTCAATTACTGCTCAGGAAGAGAATCTGGTAGCCATTTGAAGGGTCAGTTAAAAAGAGAATGATTAGGGGAGAGAAGCCTGCCCGGGAAGTGTAAGACCTTTTCTGGTCCTGCCTCTGCCAATAACCACAATATGACCTTGAGTGAGTCACCTTCCTGTGGAAGACTCAGCTCCTCCAGGTCTACACTTATATGACAGCTTGTAATCCTGACTTGATTTAGGGGCCTGTTTGGAAACCAAGTATCTTTATAAAATCCGGGATATGTTTTGTAATGAGATGGAGAGATTTCTCTTCTCGGAGTAGCTGGTGTGCGAGTCCCTCTCAGAAGGGGACCTGGTTTAGACAAACACTTGATTAAGGTTGGGATCAGGACTGAGGGCTGGTAAGGTGAGATCTTCGGGGCCACGTGGTGACTGGCTCTGAGGCTCCAGGGAAGAGGCCTGCTCCGTCATGACACAGAGAGTTTGTTTGTAGCTCCTGACAGGGAGGGAGGAGATGAGAGAACAAGAGAGAGGGAAGGAGGAGGAAGAGAGAGAAGATGAGAGGCTGGGTACCCACAGAGCAAGGGCCAGGGCCTGTGGTGAGGTGACAGAAAAGGACTAGACCTGTGCTCCTCACACTGGAGTGAACAGAATCTCCTGATATCCTGCCGAAATCTCGATTCTGAGCAAGTCGGGCAGGGCGCAAACTCCTGCATTTCTAACAAGCAGCAGGTTCTGCAGGTGCTGCTGGTCCTAGAGCATAAGGCTAAGAGAACAGGAAAGTCTCGTATGGTCTGTCAACTAGACCATTATGGGATAGGAAATGTGATTCTCCTCATAGCACCAACTTTTTGTTCGTGTCTATCATGCTCACAGATGCTTGTTCATAATCAACCTGATAAACTGCCAAGCTAAGATACCAGAGACAGAAGCAAGAGCTGAGGCAGAGACCCCAAGTCCCCAAGAAGCCACAGAGTTCATATTTCCACAGACTGTGGAATTTGAAGCTGAGCTCACTCAGATCTCAAGGGACAGGGGAGCCCCAGATGATAGCTCTCTGGGTCTTTGATACAAAGCCTTGTAACCTTCTGAAGGCCTTTCTTCCAGTGGTGAGACCTCTGATCTGGGGTCCAAGTTTGCTTATCTTCTAGTTTCACATCGAGTCCCTTCCCACAGAAGTGGTCAGATGGGCTGTGCTAACCCCTGTACAGCTCCCATGTTTCTATGTGACTGGCTGTCTTACATGCTTTGCCAGCTGCTGACACTTGAGTGCGCTGCAGTGCAGGCGACAGGCGAGCGGGACGCTGTCATCCATGCCTGAGCTTCACGGGGATGCTCTCGCAGGTGCCATTTCAGTGCGCAGGGACTGGGAGGGTGCTGTGCAGAAGGTGGGAGCACCTGGTGGGGGAGGTGCTGCTACCTGATCTAACAGCCTTGCTCCTGACAGGCAGAGGGAGTGCTGCTCTTCCTACTCGCACGGAGGAAGAGAACTGCTCCAGGAGAATGTGGATCCTCTACAGACACAGGCCCCCGGTTGTCTGGCTGGGCATCTGCATGGGTCTCACTGCCATGAAGAGGAGCTTTGAGATGATAAATTAAACTTCATTATACGAGCAGTTGTTTCTCTTTCTCTTAGGAAACCAAACAGCTCTCCTTTTCCAATTGCAAGGAGTGACTGTGCACTCAGCCCCTGGGCAGACCTTGTCACTGCAGACCATCATGGCCTGCAGCACAGGCAGCCACCAGACAACAGGAGTCCAGCTTCTCGGAGTGACCGGATGCCCAGAAAGCAAGGGAGCACTGCTCTCTGAAGACTTCTTGAAGGGGGATGTTTGCAGGGCATTGTTTTTCATTTTGGTAGAACTACATAGCAGATTTGGAAGAAAGAATATAGTCGTCAGGATATATAACTGGACCCCCCCCCCAGTTTATTAATATTTTTAAAAAATTGATGCATTTAAATTTTTAAAAAATCTTTCAAGTGGCGGAGTTCTCCAGAGCTGTGGTTCTTGATGTAAAAGTGATAATCTCTGCGGTGAAAGGGGGGTGGGACTTATGCATAAGCTACATCTATTTTATCTATACTTTTACCTTAAAATAAAAGCAACAACACACACACGAGACAGCTCCTGAGAATGGAACATGATCTCACAGGTATGTGTCTAATCTGGGGGGAAAGGTCCAGAATCACTGCTTATAGTTAAGAGTGTGAAGGACCCTCAGGTTACTGAGGGTGACACTCTTATTTGGTAGACAAGGAAACTGAGGCAGAGAGATGAGTGACTTACCCGAGGCCCCATCATAAACCAGACACAGAGCTGAGACAGAACTCAGCTGCTCTACTTGTCCCTGTAAAATCCATCTCAGTGACAACACTGCTTTTTAAAATTTCATTCAATCTTCTTCCATCATCTAAAAATCAATTGGATCATTTAAAGAACCTGGTAATATAACACCAAAGTAACCATTAATAGCATTTCAAACTAGCTTCCAGCGTGGCTATTAGTCCTAAACTCGGAGGCTCAATAATTGCCCTGAAATTTAAGTGTTTTTTCCCTCCAAATAATTTATTATAGAATACCAAAGATCTTTAATTTTCACAGTGGGCTATGCTATAAACTTGAACTATTTTTATAAAGTTCAGGAAACATATACCAGAAAAAGAACCAATGTTATTCTAGTTTATATGACAATTTAAAGACGAAGAAAAGAGTCCTGTCCATGACACTGCAAGTAACATGTTAGCAGGGAAGGTATTAGCAGGGCAGAATCGTAATGTATAAAACAGTCACATTTTTCTCTCCTTTTTTCTATTAAGGGAGAATGGCCAGACAGCAGCTTTTGATGGGATGCCAATTAGTCTGGTTTGTACTGTCTTTTCTAGAACAATTTTTGCAGCTCCCCAGAGGCTCACAGTATAACAAGGTGAGCACATCAACTGGGGATCAGAGCTTTGACAACATCTGCTTTGGGTCCTGTGCGTCAGAGGGGAGAGGGTCTCCAGGTGATGGGCTGAAGGAACTGGAGCCGTTTCATGCAGGGAAGAAAAGATTTCAAGAACACATGCTGCTGCAAACCTCCAAAGGGCTGCTGTGGCGCAGAGATGCACCCTAAACCCCCCTCCCCCGCAAACCAGACCTAAGACCAGTGATGGGAATTTCTACAGATTAGTAGCCTGGATGACAACTGAAAAAAAAAAAAAAAGAATAAGAAACTAAGGAATCAAAGCTTGCTTGATGTGCAGAGAACCAGATCAGGGCAAGAACGACTTGAAAGTCTAACAGCTCCGGCATCTCAGCACTGGATGCAACCTCACAACATGGCATAGACCCGACTCTGGGCCTAGAGAGTCTGAGTCCCAGAAGTTGACATTTTTCCCTACCCCACTATATGGCTCCCAGAGTGCCGTGTTTGCCAAGTTTTGACAAAAGAAATTAATTATATCAGACACTGCAGAAATGGGCAGGCTTTTTCTATTCAATGAGTATTCAAGTTTGCATGAATACAAGGCCTAAGAGAAGTTTGAGAGATGTGATTAAAATGGTTCCCACAGATAAGGGAGATCTAGTGTGTCTCGTTGGACCGATTTGAACCAGCTTTGCCCTAATGCCATTCTTGTTCAGAGCCCTGGTGTAGGCTTGGGGCCAAATAATTTTCTTAGCTTTCTCAAGGATGTAGGAGATATTGGTGTGCTCTGCTGTTTGCCATGAGAGTAATAGGAAGATTTTTATTGAACTACATTGCAGAATTAATGATGGTGACTTGGCACCACTCTTGTAATCACTGGAGACAACACTGGCACAAGTGAATAGGCATTGGGTTAGGAGAAAAGCTGACTTGGGGGCCTGCTTCTGCCACCCCCTAGTTACACTTATGGGTGGAAGTCAGAAAAAAGAAGCCAGAGCTGTTCCATGTGGCCTAGCAGGAAGGTGCTAGTAAGGGCGACAGCCTCTAGCATAAGCATGAACCAAACAATGCAGGAACCTGGCTCAGGGTAGAAGTGAGATTCAAGTGCCACCTTTCGCCCAACCAGCTGTGTGATTTTAGGCAAGTTAACCTCTGTTATTTTCCCATCTATGAAATAAGATTAAGGAGTAATGCCCGCCTACTTTATTGATTTATTGTACAGATTTAGTGAATTAATGTGTAAGAACTTTGCAAGCTTATAGCAGTATAAATATAAGTAATCATTATTACTTCTATGTAGAGGTAAAGCTATTACAATAAGCTTCCCTACGACTGGATCTGATTGGAAGCGAAGAAACCTGGGCGTGGCCTGAGTGATATGCAGTCTAAGAGCTACAGGGCTGGGCATAAAGGTATTTTTAGCAAATGCTCCCGACTGAAACCTCACTAATCCCTGTTCCATGAAGCCACTTGAATCACATCTCTGAAACCTCACATTAGGTCCTATACTCACGGCAATGGAAACCTGAATATTCAGGGAATGTAGTATCTGATAGACGAATGATTTCTTGTCAAAACGGGGCAAATACCAGTCTCTGTGGAGGCCACAGAGCGGGGTCTCATGCTCACGTGGATGCAGTGGTGAGCCTCCTGCTCTTATGTCCTTTTAAAAATCGTAATCTGCTTACAATACACATGGAGGGGGCTGGAAAACCAAATGCATACATACATGCCTAGCATGGGTTGTGGGGGTAAATAGTATGTAAATGTGTTTGCTGCCTGAGGAAGGCACACCAGTGAAAGTAGGACTACAGAGAGTTCCTGGACTAGAACTGAGGGAGACCGGAGAGAGCATCTGGCCCAGCCCTCCACTGGACAGAGGGGAAGCTAAAGCCTAGAATGATGGATTACTTATGTAAGGTCTAGACCTGGGGTGGGGAACCTTTTTTCTGCCAAGGGCCATTTGGACATTTCTAACATTATCTGTGAGCCATACAAAATGATCAACTTAAAAATTAGCCTGCCATATTTGGTGAAACATTTAATTAACTCACCCCTAATGCCTTGGCAGGGCCAGACCAAATGATTTCTCAGGCCTCATATGGCCTCCAGGCCGGATGTTCCCCACCCCTGGGCTAGACCCAGGCTGGGTCAGTTATTGAACATTTATTATTAATGTTCAATCAAGTGTTCTAGGCCCTAGAGATGCATACATAACACAGTCCCTGCTCTCAAGAATTGACAATCTAGTGGGGAACCTGATCCAGGCACTCCTGCTGATAGTGAGTTTTGGATGTGATGAGTGCTAAAATAGAGGTATCCACACAGAGCTGTGGAGGATATGGGACTATTGACACTGGCTCCACAGAATGTCAAAAGGAGAGGAGGGAAGCGAGAGGTTATTTCAGCAGAGGAAAGAGCACGAGCAAAAACATGCAGCCTACCTCCAACAGAATGTTTGACTCAGAAGAGACCTTCGAGACCAGCTCTTTATATAACCTTAAAACTCCTTATGTATCACCCTGCAGAGATGATAATTCAATTTCAGCTAGAACACTTCCAGTGAGGGGAAGCTGATTACCTCACAAGACAGAAAAGGTTTGGTGCTAACCTTTTCAGTTGGCACTGCACTGTGAGGAGGGGACCTGTCAGAGTCTATCTCTTCATTGTCGCTGAATAACAGCCCTAGTAATACTTGGTCTCTGACTTCCTCTCAAGGGAATAAGAAAATGCCATGTGTTTTAGAACCTTTGGCTTATAGAATGTTAGAGCTTGGAGGGACCTCAGATATCATTTAGTCCTATTTTTAAGAATCTCTCTGTGACTCATGGACCCTCTTTGAGAATGTGATAAAAATGTAGAGATACTCTCCCTCAAAATCCACATGTGCGCATGACATAGGAAACGCTTCGTGGAGTTTCAGGGAATTCATGGAGCCCCAAAGCCTGTCCTTTTTATTTTACTGATAGGAATCTGAGGCTCAGAGCAGTGGAATGGCATGAAGGAGCATCATGGAAGTGATTTCCCATGGGTCAGACCACAGCATGAGCAGAAGAGTCAGACTATAAGTCCACCCTAGAGACAGGCACTGACAAAGTGAAGATGTTTGGGGAGCAGGCTGCAAGAGGATCTGCTTTGAGGCAAAAAGGAGACCTAGGTTAGGAGTGTGAGTGTCATGAACACTTTCTTTAATGATCTGAAGGTTGGTTTATAGAGAGGATTTAGAATTTTATCTTTAGCTCAAAACCAAAAGGTAGAAAAGAACTTCTGCCAGACAGAACTGCCCACTAATGGAATGTACTGCATGAGAGGCACAGAATTCCTTGTCATTTGACTTTTTGTGGACACAAAACAGCCTCCTGTAGAAGGGACTACAGCATGACAAGAGTCTGAATGGGGTGACCCAAACTGGACTTGATTATGTAACTCTGAGAGGCATACTCACTCTCATACACTAGCCAGAGGCAGCTCAGGTCTCCCAGAGAGTGTGGTTAGTAAAGAAAGTGGTAAGAGAGGAAGCAAAGAAAGTTCAGGATGGCTGAGACCTCAAATGGAAGGTGTGGAAGGGTGGGAGTAGAGAGAAATGGGACTTGGAGATATAAGCGGAAGTAAAATATTGAAGGTCTTACACAGCATCATGCCTGGTATTCAAGAATAAGGGCTTGTATTGAGTAATGGGACAGAGAAGGAAAGCAAAAGGACATAACAGTACATTTCAAAAGATGAATGAACAGTCAGTGGTGGCTGCACAACAAGGGAAGTCAGGAGGCGAGAGGAGAGACAGGCTGTGGTGATGAGCTGCAGGTTTCACACAGTGGGTCTGCAGTGCTGGTGACAACAGGACACACAATGGAAATGTCCAGTGATCTGAAATGCTGGCAGTGACCAAAGGACAGTGAGGCGGAGATGCCCAGGAGGCAGCTGATGAGCCTGGATTAGAGTTCCAGGAGGTCAAGATATGAGACAGATTACGGGGTTATTTACAGAGATGAAGTAATTTAAGTCTTAAAAGTAGATACATTTTCAATAATAATAATAATAAAAAGCATAGCAGGAGTAGAGGTCTAAGGGGTTTGCTCACAGGGCTGACCTCAGTGTGGAGATGGTATAATTTAAAAATGTGAGAAGGAAGAGTTGACAAGTTAGGGGAGATCTATGATTAGAGAGTGAAATAAAAACCTGGCAAAAAGGAAGCTCCAGGGAAGAAGAGTGATCCACATAAACACGGTCTTAATTTAGTGCGCACTCAACGGTGTGCTTCGGCAGGCAAATTATGGTAATGTTCATTTTGGCAACAACACAGGTGGAGCA
Source organism: Myotis brandtii (assembly GCF_000412655.1). Classification (NCBI taxonomy): domain Eukaryota; kingdom Metazoa; phylum Chordata; class Mammalia; order Chiroptera; family Vespertilionidae; genus Myotis; species Myotis brandtii. The sequence continues at coordinate 2,171,443 of NW_005362270.1, read as the reverse complement.
GTATGAGTTATAAAGTGCTTTTGAATGGATTATAGGTATTCTTTAAGCAGTATTTTAAAACAAATGCCTTAGAGAATATGACTAAAATGTCTCTCCCAATTTCTCTATCAGTAAATTAAAAATCACTGTAAGTTAAACAAGTTCCTTTCACATCCATACTTTAAGGAAGGTGATTTCCACTAGGACTCCTGGGAAAGGGTCACGGAGGTGCCAGGACGAGTTTATAGAAACACCAGTGGAAGGAAATACAATATTCCATCCCTTGTAGAGAATATTTACTTGCCTCTCAGGATAATTTGTCACGTGCATTACCTACTTCCAGTTGTCACTCACACGCAGAGGACTTTGATAAGAAGGCTGGAAACAGGCATGTAGAGGCTTTGGGTTAATACTGGATTCTCTGGCACATGTGATGCCATGGGCCTCATTAAGAGACCAATGCAAAGGAATGTTTCCGAGGATGCCACCTACTCTGATAGCTTCAGAGTCACAGAAGAGAATGTGTTTCTGTCAATCTTGTCTGGCGAAGGCTGCCTCATAGTGAGTATTCCAGTGCATGGTGGTATTTAACTTCTTGCTGACATGGTTTACCCTGCCTTTGATTATTATTTTTAATTGCTATTTATTACACGTATGCTTCCCCCTTGTGGGCAAGATATGGAAGGAATTAAGAGGTGGCATGATCCAAGGTTTGGAAACATTCAAGACACAGCCCGGAAGTTGTCTCTCAGGAATCTACCTGTTGTCTGCATCTTTATCATCAGAAGTTTCGGTCTCTATACCTGCTAATGTGATACCTCCTGCTATTTAAAATACCCAACACAAGTATCAAAGAAAAGGCAAACTAAAGCCTAATCTAAATTCTATCACTTATGGTAAGATAATCACAATGTATAATACGTACCTATGACTGTTTTGCACATTTTGTATCATTATCCAGAAAAGTGTGAGGTTCTTGAAGCAAGTATTTTCCTTTTAGTTACTATTTTCTCTGTAGGCTCTAGCCAAAAGTTTTGTATGTACAGTAGAATTCAATCAATGATCATTGAATAAATTACATTATTTAGTATAAATTTGTCAAGGAATAGGTGGGGGAGAAGCAAGTTATTTATTCAAGTTGGTTGCTTTAATCAAATCAAAGCTCGATGAGTCTTGTGGAAGCAGGCAGGCACTGGTGGAAGTTTCTTTGGGAAAGGCAGGAGAGGCGAGAAGGCCAGCTTTCTCTTTGCAGCTCACTGAGGGAGCACGGCCACCCTCCACTCCTTCCCCGGGAAACTGAGAGGAACAGCCACCACGCAGAGGTTAGACCTTGTCCTTCATTTCAGCCTCAGTCCTCCGAAGGACTGGTGAGCAGAAGGGGGAAGGTGGCTTGGGTACAGGGATCAAAGCTATTTCAGATTCTCTCCCCGACTCCCTCTCCGCCCCTCCAGCCCAGACCCGAGTTGTGAGAACCATCACCCATCGCTAACAGCTGGGACTTACTTGGCAGCAGCATCTTTCCTCAGCTGCTCGTGCTTCATGAGGAGGTTCTTGCGGTCTCGGAAAGCTTTCCTGACCTTGTAGCCTTTGTACACAGCTTGGATTTTGAAGGCAGCGATGTCCTGGATGGCTGCGATGGACAGGGCGCCGTGCTCCAACATGAACTGGATCACTTCGTGGCGCTCACCAAGCAAAGCATAATCGAGGGGGGTGTACCTGAGGCAGGGAGAGTTTTTAAAGTGTCGGAATGTAATTCGAGGTACAGCTAACTGACAATACAAGCAGGGAAAGGAAACATGCAGAGACATGGAACATTCCTCAGGCAAAGCAGCTCCTTCTGTTCTCTGAGGGGCACAAGCCAGGGGGAAGCTGGGTCAGGTGCTCTGTGCTGCTGACCACATCAATTCCTGAGTTTTCCTCGCTGGCTCACAAACTGGGGGCTGTGAGAACATGAACCCTTTCCTCTTTCCCGTGTTCCAAATAATTCCTCATTCCTATCTGAAAAAGGACTGCGAATAATATTCTGTGACATTCATAATTTGAGTGTTTATGAAATACAAAATAGCTCTGGCCAGTGTGGCTCAGTTGGTTGATCATCATCCTATGTACCCAGAAGTCGCCAGTTTAATTCTAGGTCAGGGCACATGACTGGGTTGCAGGCTAGATCCCCAGTAGGGAGCATGCAGGCAGCAGCTGATCAATGCTTCTCTCTTGCTGATGTTTCTCGCTCCCTCTCTCTCTAAAAAAAATTTCAATAAAACATATTTAGCCCTAGCTGGTTTGGCTCAGTGGATAGAGCGTCGGCCTGCAGACTGAAGGGTCCCAGGTTCGATTCTGATCAAGGGCATGTACCTTGGTTGCGGGCACATCCCCAGGACGGGGTGTGCAGGAGGCAGCTGATTGATGTTTCTCTCTCATCGATGTTTCTAACTCTCTATCCCTCTCCCTTCCTCTCTGTAAGAAATCAACAAAATATATTAAAAAATATATATATATTTAAAAAAAGAAATTAAAAATATACCTCCAAATGGAGAGATTTAGTATATGATAAGGATGGCTCTATAGCTGGAGAAAGGATGAATTATTAAATAATGCTGAAACAACTGGGTAGCCATCTGGGGAAAAAATACTTATATCACATTTTACTCTAAAATAAATTATGAATGAGGCAAAGATCTAAATATTTATACACATAAAAGAAGTCATAAATATACCATAAGAAATCATGGAAGATTTCTTAAAAATTGAAGAGGGAAGTCTTTAAAATAAAAAAGGTACAAAAGTCAGAAACCTTATGCTTGATAAATCCAACTACATAAACACACACACACACGCACACACACACACACACACACACACACACACACACAATAAACTTTGCAGGGCAAAAACACCAAAAACAAAGGTAAAAGAGTTCCCATAACAGGAAATACTAATGGCTCCTAAACATATGTCCAATCTCACTAATTTAAGAGAAATAAAAATTAGGACTCATATGAAAGAGCATTTCATAATTAGATTAGCACACACCAGAAAGTTTAAGAACCGACTGTGCTGGCAATTTCTCACACACTACCCTAATCTTTAGGGAGAACAATTTTGCATACCTATCAAAATTATGTATGTATCTGCCTTTCAACATAGCCATTTCACATACAGGCATTTATCCCCCAGATCTGCTCTCCTTTGTGAGCTGCTTTATGTGCAAGGATATTCACAGAGGCACAGCTTGAAATAGTAGAAGAATGCAAACAACCTCAATATGCATCAACAGAGGACCAGTTAAATAAAGCACAGGCCACCCATGCAACGAAGTCATCAGTATAGTGCAGCCACTCCTGCATGTATGAATAAACAAGGAACAATCTCCAGGATCTCTTGTTAAATGAAAAAAGGAAAAAGTAAGAAACAGAAGAGTATTGTGGCATGCTCCACTGTACAAGAAAGAATTTATCCGTGTGTGTTCACCTATATAAAACATATCTCCAGAAGTTTCCCAAGAAAGGTGACAGTGATGCCTGAGAGAGAAACCGATTGTCTCAGAGGCAAGTGTAGGAGGGACATTCCGTTTTCACTCAAGGCCCTTTTATGCCTTTTAGACTTTGTAGAGTGGACATATAGCCCCTTGTTGATAAATATGTTATTTAGAAAGGATACATATTATTGTCATGTAGTTATGTGTTTCAAATGGCTCTAATTGTGTGATTTTAGGCAAATTCCTTTTTAAAAACACATTTTTCTATTTTTGGAAATATAAAATAAATTAGATAAATACACGGAAGAAAAAAGTCATCCAAATCACCACCCTTACAATTAACCACTGTTACTATCTTGGCAGATATGCTTTCCTTTTTTTAAAGAAAATGACTACTTCATGAAAAGGACACATCTAAGAATTTAAACAATGTGAAAAATAAAAATATTGAAATAAAAAAAACCCAAACCCCAAATTCCACCATCCAACAATGGTGATGATAACTGTCACTTCTTAAACAACTTACTCGATGTTTCTAAGCCCCAGCTTTCCTTACCACAGACTTGGCATGAAGAAAAAAAATATAAAGATCGGCATTGTGCCTGGCACAAAGGAGTTCATACATATTGGCTATTACTGTTATTATAAGACATACATTGCAGTATGATTTGTGACACCATAATCACTTATCATAAATATTATTTCCATTGGACCCAAACTAGTATTTATGGCCACCTAATGGCTGCCACTGATCTGATTCCTCTCTGAGTGACTGTTACTAATTCAATGCAATAAGAGATGTTCAGAGAAAATAATCAGCTGATATCTGAAGTGGAATAAATGATGATTATATGAAAGCATCATTAGACACAGAAAACTATTCAATGATTACAGAAAAAAAATCTCTTCAAAATTCATTTAATAGCTACAGTAAGCCATAGAAGGACAGGGTTTTGAGTATAAGCAAAGGGTGGTTTGGCCACTTCAATAAGGAAACTGAATTCAGAAGGAAGCCCCAAGTGCTAAAGGTAAGGAACCCTCACTTAAGGGCAGCTCCATCTGCCACTACTGTTCAGGGACCAGAAGGCCATAAGTAGAGGTGCCTATGTAAACTTTAAAACATTATTTATACGTAGTTTAAAAAATTAACTACATATTAAATGGTAAATATTATCACACATTAGTAGAGCTAAATTGAATTTTAGAGGACATTTAAGGAAATAAACTCAATAAACAGACTCAGAAAAATTAAGCAACTTGCTGAAGGTTACGTAACTAGTAACCTGCAGAATCTAGACTGAAACTAAGATCAAATGTCTCCCTGGTTCAATAATCTTTTTACAGCACATCTATCAATTATTGAGTTTAAGTCTCTTAGAGAATGAAACTTCTAAAATCAACATGAAATAACCTATATTTAGTAAGTTATTTCTTCTTCTTTTTTTAAAATATATATTTTATTGATTTTTTACAGAGAGAAAGGGAGAGGGATAGAGAGCTAGAAACATCGATCAGCTGCCTCCTGCACACCTCCTACTGGGGATGTGCCCACAACTGAGGTACATGCCCTTGACCGGAATCGAACCTGGGACCTTTCAGTCCGAAGGCCGACGTTCTATCCACTGAGCCAAACCAGTTGGGGCAGTAAGTTATTTCTTCTATAATAAAATGTAGTGTCTTTCACATAGTATACAAGCAAGATTATAAAAATCTGATTTAGTAAAGTAAGGCCCAAACTATGCCTATACTTACTTACAAATATGACAAAAGCAAAGAACAGGTAGCATAAGATACCCTAAAGAATGCTGAACCGGGAGTCCGAGACCTGTAGGACCTGGACATTCTCTTCACTTCTCCGAGCTTCTGTTTTCTCATTTGTAACAAGTGAAAAGGAGGTGGGAAGAACTAGATCTCTCAGGCAGTTTGTGAATAGAAATTGCGTTTCAATTCACAAACTGCCTGAGAGTATATTTTTATTAGGAGACAACTCAAACATAAACAAAAGTAGAGGGTGTAACACCATTCTGCTTTTGCACACACATCATCCAAATGTAACAATTAGCAAGATCCTTGCCACATTTGCTTCATCCAAGCTCTTCCTTTTCACTTTTGCTAAAGTATCTTAAAGCAAATCCCAGAATTTCTATCATTACATTTCCCTGCATTTCAGTATTCATCTATAAATATTATGAACATAACCACATCACTATTATATTAACAAAATTAACAGGAATTCCTTAGTAAGATCCAATGTCAACTCCGTATTCAAATTCCCCCCAATTTCAAAAATAAAAAATAAAAAATTCCCCCAACTGGTTTATTTAGGATTCTCAGTCAATTTTTGCTCAAAAAACACACAATCCAAATACCTAGCAAGGTTTTAAGATTGAAAGTCCATATACCTAGAGTTCAAGCAACTGACCATATTGTGATTATTACTATTGAAATCTTTCTTTACCCTCAATTCAATTTAGAAACATTCAAGTGCTGTGAATATTCCCATCAATATCAGAGTGTGGCTGTCAGATAGTTATTGACTGAAAGCCAGCAGGAGCTGGCAAAAATTATGTCTAAGCAGTGCACATCAAGGGGTTAGTGTCAATGCATGAGAAGTAAAAATTAGCCCCACACTGATGGTAACCAGGCAAGAAACAATGTAGATAAAGGCGAGACAAGATACAATTGGACCTGCCAAGTGGGAATGGTCTGCTGGGATGAGCAGAATGCCTAAACTAGAATGTCAATAAACATAAAAGGCAGTGCCAAGTTCTGACATTTGTACATCAAGGTGCATTGCTGATGAAACATTAAAGGGGCCTGGAATATTGCCACTGTCTCTTTTCATTTATAGATTGGCAAGTTCAGTTAGGCGGGCTTTTCCTATGGTCGTTTGGTCTGTAATTAATCTATTCTTTCTCCAGGAGGCAGTAAGCACCTTAATTCATAGGCTTACTTAGGTTTGGAATTCAATGCTTCACATATAAATGGGAACTGAATTGCAAACAAAATGTTTTTTTTTTTACTGTTTCCTAAAAAGATAAATGGGAACTGAATTGCAAACAAAATGTTTTTTTTACTGTTTCCTAAAAAATAATAGGCATGTGGTAAACACTGTAATAGAATAAATGCTTTACAGAAATAAAACATCACTAATTCTTAGGATTCTTAAACCTTCCCTTCGGTGGTTTTAGGATTTCAGAGGGAGAAATCATCCCTCTAACACATCTGCTTTCATGTCACAACCTCAGCCTTGAGGACTCCACTGGGCTTCCAGCTTCCTTAGATGCCCAACCCCCTAAATCTTCAAATATTTTTTGTTTTGTAGTTATTATATGACTATAATAGAGAAAGTGCGTTCTTTATATAATTGCTCTTAAAGTAAGGCATACTAGTCTGCTTTATCTAATTCTTCATGTGCTCTAAGAATTCCAGAAGTTTCTGATGCAGGTATAAAGCAGGGCGATGCTTACTAAGATCCAGACAATACCAACTTGACAACCAACACTTATTTACTGAGCATCCACTTCATAAAAAGCACTGTACACTGTACAGAGATGACCACGATCCTTAGGAGTTCTCTGCTAATAGGGAAGACAGAGTACACGAAATTATAATATAAAGTGAAATGTGCCAACTGCTGTAAAAATACAGTGTAGGGAAGAACGAAGTTTGGGACACATGACTATGGGATCAGAACAACCTCCTTAGATGAGACGGCATTTGAACAGAGGAATGACGTGATTAACAATTACATTAGATATGAGTTAGCAAGGCTACTTTGGAAGCCGATGAATAGAATGAGGAAAGGTCAAAGGAGGGAAAAGAGCAAGAAGACATTGCGCCAGTCCCAGAAAGAGTCAAAGCGAGCTTGATTTAGACAATGATGCTGACAATGAAGAGATGACTGTGAAGCAAGGAGAGACCCTGAGTCTGAAATACAGTTTTAGAACCCACCAGGACCCAGGTGATTGCCGAAGCATCAATGGTTGGTCAGATCACCAAAGGAGATAGGCTGAGAGAAGAGATCCGGTCCTTGAAGAATGTTTATATTAAAAATAAATAAAAAACAGAAGAGAAGCCAAAAGAAATGAAGAAGGAGCAGAGATGATCAGAAGAGAAAATAAACTGTCACAGAAGCTTAGAGAAGATAGAGTCTCAATAAGGTAAAGAAGCAGAGGCAACAGAAGCAGGATGCAGAAAGGCCATGAGAGTGGACAGAAAGGACAACTATCACTTTTCAACTAGGAAAAGACACAGATTTCAGGAGACGTGAGATGAAGCCAGACTGCAATGGCATGAATGGTGAGCATGAAGAAATGGAGGCAGTGAAGACAGTCTGCGAGAAGGAAGACTTTGGATGCAGAGAAAGAGTTGGAAGATAATGGATGGAGGCTATAACTATGGGGAAAGGTTCTGAAAGAAGTGGAGAAGATGACGGGGTTGGCCCCAGATCGGAGGAGCATGTTTCCGCTAAGACAGCTGCCCTGGAGAAAGTCCTTCCTTCTCTTCAAAGTGTCCATGACAAAAAGGAAGGATTGGCAGTGGTGCCAAAAGGGTAGGGATGGTGTTATAGCAGGGGCCACTCTAGCTAGAGTATCCACAAACAATGAAATCTAAAGCACAGACGTGGGTGGGGAGTTCAGGTATGGATGTCTGATTACAAACTTAGTTGTTACCTACAAATTACTAGACTCGAGATCAGGGGTGGGCAAACTTTTTGACTCAAGGGCCACAATGGGTTCTTAAACTGGACCGGAGGGCCGGAACAAAAGCATGGATGGAGTGTTTGTGTGAACTAATATAAATTCAAAGTAAACATCATTACATAAAAGGGTACGGTCTTTTTTTTTTTTAGTTTTATTCATTTCAAACGGGCCATATCCGCCCCCCGGGCCGTAGTTTGCCCACGGCTGCTCTAGATCCAATACCACCACGAATCTCTTCTGCTTAGGTTTCACACTGTGTCTGTCCTTTTTATTAGGCCTGGGTCCTGGGGGAACAACCCCAGCCTAATTCTGTGAGTCTCCTATTATTCAAGAATTCTGTATTGAGACTAAAATCCTGAACTTTCAGCTTAGCTTCACATTTTTTCATTCTACATGGTGGCACCTTTGTCCACTAATTGATAATATCCTCTCATCAAGAGAAACTTCTTGATATATAATACGTGCCACTGGCCTAACCGAATCCCTTGTCCCAGTCAATCAGGACCCCTGTCTTTATGCTAGCCACCAGCCAGAAAGAAGGCGTGTTGTTTCCTCATCTGTAAAATGTGAGCTGACCCTAGGTGATATCTAACGTCTGAATAGCTTTAAAATCCAGAGATTCTAAGTCGATACTGCATAGAAGTTTTGCTCTTTTCTTTCTGGTTCAGGATTTCTTAATGTAGTGTTTCCTTATGAGTATACTTATTATATCTGAGCCAGAATCTAACTTTGAGATTTAAAAAATCTGGCAGAAAGGATGTGATATGAACAACAATACACTCTTTTTATCAACAGCTGACTCACCTCTCTTCATTGTTTTCCATCTGATTGGGAAAAGCAGCGAAGTCTAGCAGTAATTTAATGGCATCAAGGTATCCGTTGTTACAGGACCAGTGCAAAGCTGTTCTTCCCTACAAGCATGAGCAAAAATCAAGTACATCTGCAGTAGGTATTTTTGAACACATAGTTAATTATACTAACTCAAAAAATAAGCAATTCTCTCCTAAAATTACTTAATTACAATAAGGAAAAATATTAAGTATACAGTGGAGGAAAGGATGGTATCATAACCAAGTGACCAAAATTATCACTCCATTATGTGGCATCATTTAAAGAAGAAGTAAGACCAATCTTACACAAATTCATTAGGAGAATAAGAAAAGAGGTACTTCTTCCTAACTCTTTTTATAAGGTCAGTGTAACCCTGCTACCGAAACTTGACAAGTATAATACAAGGAAGAAAAATTATAGGTCAAACTCTCTCATGAACATAGATGAAAAAATCTCAAAATATTAGCAAATAAAATCCACTAACATATACATTTTAAAAATATATCGTGTGGCATTAGCATCTGAAAAAATGTATTCAATCAATGTAATTCACCATATTAACAGCAAAAAGGACAGAAATACTATCATGTTGATATATGCAGAAATAGCATGACAGAAATTAAACAGCTATTTGTGATTTTAAAAAAGCTCTTAGCAAGTAGAAATATAAGAGAACATATAGAAATATCATATTCAATGGTAAAATATTTAAAGCTTTGTCCTTGAGAAACTAGAATGAGTTAAGAATGTCAACTATCACCAATTCCATTCAACATTATATTGGAGGTCTTAGGTAGTTCAATAATTTAAGACAAGAAGTGAAAGGTGTAAGGAATGGAAAGGAAGAAAGAAAAATGTTATTATTCACATACAGCGTGATTATTATGTAGATAATCCAAAATAGTACACATAAAAACATGACATATAAAAGTAGAACTGTAAAGTAGATTAATATAGTACTTATGTAAGAAACTGGCAACTTGTAAAAAATGTAAAAGGTATAGCAAATTATAAAAGATGTATTTTTAATAACTTAGGTATAAGGACCATATTTATATTTTTTCATTATGTTAATTTTATATAGTAACAATCTTGATAAATATTTATTGAAGGAATTAATAGGACATATATTTTCTGACTTGGAAAACATAATATACTAGGATATTTAAGGAGTTAAAGTAATTAAAGTAGCAAAAAGTCAATATTGGCTAAATTGAAAGAAAGCAATATATTACTACACAGCTGGGGGAAGCATAGATTAACCTATATGCTTTAGAAATCAGTTCAACAGTATATACCAGAGCATAAGCATTCATATACCATTCATTCTTTGATTCAATAATCTCACTTAGGGGAAATTATTCCAAGGTAATAATATAAATAAATAAAGTTAAATGCACAAAGGTGATTAATGAAACATGATCTGTAATAAAGAACATGTGTCCAGCAATAGGAAGTTACTTATTTAATTCTAAAATCTGGGTAACAGGCATAGTTTGGACCCTGACTCCCTCCAACCTGCCACTGTAGTCCCCTTAGGGTAATTATTTAGGCTCCATGAGCTTTAAGTTCTTCATCTGTAAAATGGGGATAATAATAGTAACTACGCTATAGAATTTATGCGAGGATTGAACTCTCTTAGAACTTTGGGATGTTAAACATCCATGATTATGAAAAAGATTATAAACCAAATAAGAAAATATTGGTGATAATTTTAAGTGAACAAAACCAAATGTGGTTTGTAAAATCACATCATATATTTATATACATACATATCCATATGCCATGTATATATACTTTACAATGTTACAGAGTTATTCCCATTATGACTTTGTTAAATTATATAGGTATATGGGCAAGGATTTGAAGAGAGCATAAATTTGCATGTTTCTCTTTTATTAGTGTAGATGGGCAAGGACTTGAAGAGAGCATGGGCAAATAAAAATCATTTTTAATTAGCAGATTTGTGGGGGATCTCTTCATTTGGCAAATTGTCGTTTTACTTAATTTCAGTGAACAAAGAAAAAATACTCTAAACACTTTGGAGCAGACAATATAGAAAAGACCCAGCCTTTCTACCTCTTTGTCTTGAATGTTAGGGTCTGCATTATTCTCCATGAGCACTGCCATGCAGTTGATGTATCCCCCATACGCAGCACACTGCAGAGGGGTTCTTCCTGCGTAATCTTGCACATTTGGATTGATCTTATTTTCTATCAATATCTGGCAAACATCGGCATTTCCTCCCAGCGCTGCCCAATGAAGAAGAGAATGACCGTCCTGGTCAACTAGATCTACCCTTGCTCCACCTGGAAAAGCAAGAATATAATGAAAATGACTATCATAGAGAACAAACAGATTCTTATATGCTTTATGCTTAGCAGAATGCTTTCACATATATTATCTACTTCAGATGTTTACAATAAGCCTTGGTCAGGTTTGGCATCATTTCCCTTTTACAGAAGATAAAACAGGATCAGGCAGGTGAAGTAACTGCCAAAATCACACAACTACCAATAGGTAGAGGTAGGCCCTGTGTTTCTTGATGCCAGGCGGGTGGTCTACCCGCTATCCTCTACCCAGGCGGCTCTGCTATGTAAGGCTGTGTATTTCAAATGGTGAATGCAAGAATTCCTACATTTTGAGAGTGACTTTTTTTTTTTTATTGTTGACACTATTAGGAGCACTCGTAATAACTAACCTTTAATAAGGGTCTGAATCACATCTTTGTGTCCCATCTCACAGGCTCGGAAAAGTGGAGTATGTTTCATGACATCAGTAGCATCTACTTGAGCATTATTTTCCAATAATAGCTTCACGGTGCTGACATGGCCAGAAAGGGCAGCAGCATGTAAAGCTAAAAAGGGAGCAAGAGAAGGTGATAAACTCATTAATTTTTTGTTATGTTTTTGTTGATTTCAGATAGAGGGAGAGGGAGGACGGGAGGGGGAGGGGGATAGAGATAGAAACATCAATGATGAGAATCATCGATAGGCTGCCTTCTTCACGCCCCCTACTGGGGATCGAATCCACAACCTGGGCATGTGCCCTGACTGGGAATCGAACCCTGACTTCCTGGTTCATGGGTGGACACTCAACCACTGAGCCACACCAGCTGGGCTGATGAACTCTTTAATAACAACTTTACCTTTTTATTATTCTAACTATGCATCTTTTCCTGTTTTGATTTCCCTATCAGTTTGGCTAAATGCAATCTGATCTTAAAGATTCTCTTTTTCACTTTTGTAGATTTCTATCTTCCTTTCTATTCATAGTATTACTCACACTTTTCCCTTTCTCATCTCACTATTTTCTTCCTTTGCATCCTATTGGTCTGAAATTGTCCCCTCTTCTCTGTTACTATTTTACTATCTTTTCCTCTTTCTGAGAGAGTGAGAGATAAACAACAAAGAAGACAAATAATTTAAATGATGCAGGCAACACTGTCCACTGAACCCCCTCAATAAGCATATGCCCGAGGGATGGTGGCAGGAGACATCAATCCTTCCTTCAGTGGTTACACGAGCTACTTCTGTGGCTGCTACCCACATGCTACTGAGAGTTCGCACATCTTACTGCATTGAGTGCCTTTTTCATACAATATGGCTCCAAAGACACGTCAGCAATTTCCTCAGGGCCCAGTTTAGGAAAGAGCAATTCCTCTCAGCACTGGAGAAAACACTGCGATGGAATGTGGTCTCTTCTCTGGTGCTTTTGGAAGAGGTTTCAAAGACTGGCTGTGACTATATGTGAGTTTCATGTTGGGCTGACCCCTGCTATGTTATTCCACTTTAGTGCTTGTCTCATCCCGTCACTCTTTAAATTCTATTTAAATTCACTCTATAAATTCTGCTGAATTCTAACTATCTAGAAGCCTGGGCCAATTCTTTCTAAGTGTTATGGCTCTATAGTACCTAGAACAAACAAACAAACCCACTGGACCCATATGCCTAAACAAGAAAGTATTAGATAGTGATGAATAGCATAATTAAAGAAGGAAGTAACAGAAGATATTTTGATTTTAGAGTGACTGGTGGTTAGGGAAAGCTTTGCTAAGGAACTGGCATTTAAGCTGAGACCTGAATGAGAAACGCGGTGATCTGGAGAGAGAGTAGCTGGGGCAAAGGGAACAGTCAGGACAGGACAAGAATGGATGTGCGTTTAGGGAAGGCAAGGAAGCTGCAGCACGGCAGGCAGGAAAGGCCAGGTCATGAGTGGCCATGTGGTAGACACCACGGCAGGCAGGAAAGGCCAGGTCATGAGTGGCCATGCGGTAGACACTGAAGGGCGTTGAAGAGGTGAGTGAGATTGTCTGATTTATGGCTTAAACAGAAAACCGCTAGCTGTTCTCAGGGAAATGCATTGTAGTAGACTAGGATATAAGCAAGGAGCTCAGTTAAAACCATTGCAGTAGACTGGGTGAAAAATGATGGCTCAAACTAGGGTGGCAGGAGTGGAGAAGGAGAGAAAGAAAAAGATTTAGAATATATTTTGGAGGGGGAGTCAACAGGACTTGTTGACAGGATTTGAAATAGGATCTCTGTCCACATCGTCTGGAAATCTGCATTTCGACCAACAGTCCTAATAATTCCTATGCATACTTGAGTTTGAGAACTCTGACCTAAATGGATAGAGTTGGTGTGGCCTAGACAAGATTCAGATGGGTGTGTGAGATTTCACATATCTGAAGTTCTGTCACTTCAGATATGTAAAGAGAGCACAGAGTGGGACATTCAGGTTGACAAATTTTAGCTCAGTATAAGGAAGAGAATTTTAGAAGAGTTAGGTTAAAAGTAAAGCACTGGGTTCCCTATATTGGAGCTGTTCGAACAGAGGCTGAAAGACAAGTACTGAAGAATGGTGTGATGCAGATTAGAGCACGATACTCCAGTTATTTTCACATTTTAAGAGCATAAGAATGGTTTTTCCCCAAAATGAAATTTTTATAAAACATTCAACATATAAAAAAAATTAGAATTGTTCTGCTGAAACAGGGGTAGAAGGTTATCCACTTAAGCATACACACTCCCAGTTCATCTGTATAAAAAGCCTGTTGTCCCAAAGAACACAGCTGAAAAACTCCGGACCGGGACTAATTCTAAGGTGCTTGCTAATTCTGAAACCCTATAATTCTGTGATAGGGCACAAGGATGCAATAGATACTCTTCAGATAAACATCAATGTCACATAAAAACACACAGCACAACATGAATTAAGTAAAAAAGATAGATCAAACGATTTTATTAAAGGAATTTCCCCATTTCTGAGTATTTGCATTTACTTTATTTTAAAATGACCTTAGACTTAAATATTGTTGCTTCCTCTTTGAAAAAGTGCCACAAGTTTACATAGAAGTGCTATTTTTTAAAAGTTAAATTTATGCTATGGAAAATTTAAACATATTCAAAAGTAAAGACAGTAAACTCAATATAGCCATCATCTGGCTTCGGCAATTATCAGCACATGGCTTGCTGTGCTCCCTCTAACTGCCATCAATCCCCCTCACTTTTTATTGCTTTTATTGAAATTTTAGAATCATATCCTTCCATTTGTAAATATTTTATTTATTGATTTTTTAAAAAATATTTATATTGATTTCAGAGAGGAAGGGAGAGGAGAAAGAGAGAGAGAGACAGACAGACAGACATCAATGAGAGACTCATTGATCACCTGCCTCCTGCACGCCCCCTACTGGGGTTGAGCCCAGCACCCAGGCATGTGCCCTTGACGGGTATCAAACCCGGGACCCTTCAGTCCACAGGCTGACGCTCTACCCACTGAGCAAAACTGGCTAGGGCCATTTGTAAATATTTTAGTAAGTGTATCTGCAATACATGTGTTTTTTAGAAACACAACCACTATATTAGTCAGGGTCCATTTAGGAGACAGACACCACACTAGAGTTGAGGGGACAATTGCATATTAGCCTTTTATTATATAGGATACTTTTGAAAGTTAAGCCTTTATCAAACATTATATTACCTAAAAACTCTTTAAGAATAATTTAGAGGGTGTGGTGGTATAGGCATAAGGAGAGAGATTATTATTAGGTGTAGCTACTTCCCTCTCCACTCTTGCCCCAGTGCTGAATCAATGTTTTTGATGGCAAAGAAAGATCTTAATCAGGACAACACGTAGATGCAAATGGCTCTGGTATGTTTCTACAAATAAGAGGACATAACACCGAGAAGCCCATAGCGGAGTGTTTATTCTATTCCGTGTTATTGTGCTGTTGTGTGATTTTTCGTTTTTGACTTGCAAGTAGGATGTAGTACACAAGAAAGAGACCTCCAGCTGCCAGTGAACGCTAAAAATCTTGTACCTTTCTTATTTACCAGCACACAGTTAAAGGACTCTCTTATTAGAGGAGATTAAAAGAAAATCTGTAATACTATCAGCAATAAAAAATATATTTAAAAATGAAAAAAAGACAGATAGAAAAAGATATTTTGCATTCTACTTTGGCCCAATCTCATTGTACATTCTCCACTTATAAGAGAAAAAAATTTTTTAAAAGATTTGCAGCTTAGAAGAGGAGCCCTGAAGAACCGAAACTCAGATTCTGGTGCTGATGTCTGAGGAGGGCGCTGAGGGTGCTCTGAGGTGAGTGATGGAAAACTGCAAGGTGAAATTAACATTGCCATTAGAACGAAATATCACTGCTGTGTTGAAGAAGACTTACTACAGTGATGTCACAGGAACAGTAAACTAAAACAAGAACCGCAAGCAAACAGGAAGATATAATCCCCTGCTGCTCACTCAGCTTCCAATCTCCCACTACTGTCCCCTATGGGTTGATTCTAACAGGGCCCTTGTGGGCAAAGGTGAAATGCAGATCCCCAGCCTCAGCATTCCAAAGAAAGGTTAGTCCTGTTACCATACCTAAACAAATTAACAAAACTTCTGTAATATCAAATATCCAGACAGTGTTCTTATTATCCTGATGGCTTTACCATTTTTTATACTTTATTTATTTGAATCAAGATCCAAATAATGTCTGTATATTGAGGTTGATAAGAACACCTTTTTTAAAAAAGCAAATCTGAATCTATGATTATTATTATTTTGTTGCTTTTATATTTTTACTTTTTATTATAGTTTAGAACTCTTTTTCTCAAGGGGGAGGATAAAACAACCCTGTAGAGGAATGATGGAGAGGAACTATTTTCACAGACAAGAAATGTCAGGAAGCATCTCTGACATATAATAAAACCCTAGGGAGAAAGAGCCCAGGGAACTAATGAATCTGAGAATAATTTAGGTATGAATTCCAACCATGGTGCACATAAGAAAGACACGTTTGGTCAGAAGGATGCAAGTACTCTCATCTATACTTTATTAAAATACATGAAAAGTTAGACTAAAAGTAAGGCTAGTGATAAAGTGAAAGACTGCATTCTAATGGAAGTCAGACAGAAAATTAAATGTTCAAACCATTTACAGACTCAATGTCCTATGTATCTGAACTATACCTCTTAAGAAGTGTAAGGCTGCCTGGCTGGGTGGCTCAGTTGGTTGGAGCATCATCCTGTAAACCAAAAGGTTGTGGGTTCGAGCCCCAGTCCGGCACATAGGAGAGGCAACCGATTGATGTTTCCTTCTATCTTTCTCTCTCGTTCTCACTCAATAATAAAAATTTAAAAAAACATATCCTCAGGTGACGATTTAATATTAAAAAAAGAAGAAGCTTAAGGTCTACTGTGAGACTTTATTAAGAAACTAGAGGCCCGGTACACACATTCGTGCACAGGTGGGGTCCAGCCAGCCTTCTCCAATCAGGACCATCGGGCTGGGCCAGCTGGGGGCAGGGGCTGCGGGCTGTTGGCCAGCCGCCCCACCCGCCATCGAACTCCTAGTCGAACTCCTGGTCGAGGGGACAATTGCATATTAGCCTTTTATTATATAGGATACTTTTGAAAGTTAAGCTTTTATCAAACATTATATTACCTAAAAACTCTTTTAAAATAATTTAGAGGGTGTGGTGGTATAGGTATAAGGAGAGAGATTATTATTAGGTCTAGCTACTCCCCTCTCCACTCTTGCCCCAGTGCTGAATCAATGTTTTTGATGGCAAAGAAAGATCTTAATCAGGACAACAAGTAGATGCAAATGGCTCTGGTATGTTTCTACAAATAAGAGGACATAACACCGAGAAGCCCATAGCTGAGTGTTTATTCTATTCCGTGTTATTGTGCTGCTGTGTGATTTTTCTTTTTTGACTTGCAAGTAGGATGTAGTACACAAGAAAGAGACCTCCAGCTGACAGTGAAAGCTAAAAACCTTGTACCTATCTTATTAACCAGCACACAGTTAAAGGACTCTCTTATTAGAGAAAGAGAGTGAAAGAAGCATCTAAGAGCTTTTGATGCAAAGCTGACTTGAAGCTTTGAAGCTTCTAGAATCATGGGAGGCTATCTTTAAAATGGCAGGATGAGGTCATGCTAAATCTGAGAAAAGAGCACATTAAATGAGACTGGTGAGACTATCCTTATGGTGAGAATATACTTAGATGTGTGCATTCCTTAAAATAACGCTAATTTTTGAAAATACAATTAATAACTACTAAATATGCATAGTTTTAAAGTATGGGTTTATGCTTTTTTACACTAAGATAATCAGAAGAGTGCCCATAATCATGTTTAAGGAGCAACCAGGGTTTTAAACCAAATGCCAACATTCACCTGGTAGAAACATAGGCTAATTTTGGTCATAATACTTAGAGGAAGAAGGCCCTTGAGTGATCTCCTGGCAACCTAAACTGAAAAAGCAAAAATGAAAGTCATATAATGTTTTATTAGGAACAACGATTTTAAGGTTCTGTTGTACATTTTATAGCATCACTTACATTTTGGAGCCTGAATAAAAGAAAATCAATTATGTCTACCAGTTCTTACCTGTACCTCCATATTTGTCTGCCATGTTGATATCAATGTCAGACTTTAAACTCAGCATAGTCCTAAGGACATCATCACTGCCTTTCCCAGCAGCCCACATAAAGGATGTTCTTCCTTCGAGGTCTGAGTCATCTTTTACTGAAGGATGTTTTAAAAAGACCTTAACTGTTTCCTGTAAGAAAACTTCATTTAAAAATCTGAGACAAGAGAGCAGTATTTTTTATGGTAACAAAGCAACTGTTATATGTGATTTCTACTAATAAGCAAAGTATTTTTCCCTACTTTTGAATCAAATGAAATGATTGTAGGTTTTTTTGGTTATTGTTACTGTTTTGCAAAAAGAATTAAAACCTCTTATAAATGAATAAAGTCCAAGAAAATTAATGGGCTTAATATTAAGCTTAGAATTTTGCATAATTATTAAAAAAATAATCTCTGGGATTGGCAGATTATCCCAAACAAGTATTTCTTTGAATGAACATCCATAATGTTCTACAATTTTTCTTAGTCCCATGAGCATAGTTACTTAATTACTGGTATCTGTACATATGTTAAATTTGGAGTCTAGACTTGGGTTCAAGATCTTGGGCAAGTCTTTTAATCTCTTGGAACCTTGGTTTCTTCATATGTAAATAGGGCTAACATGTTCTATCTCATAGTCTTGTGTTGAAACATGGATTGAGTTCTGATTTTTATAGATTGACTAGACTAGGCCAACTTATTTTCTTATCTCTTTGTAATAAGAAAGATATCTTCTTCAAAATCTACTTTGTATTTTTTCTGAGATCTTGGAAGATAAAAGAAGATAATGGTTAGCCAGAACTCTAGGTGATAAATAAAATAAATTTTTATGAATGTCTGCAAGAAAGGACTATAGCTATAGTTCCGTGAGTACCAGCGAGAAAGAAGGGTGGAAATATGACTTTGGCAATCTGAGTACTCATTGTATTCAATGGTGCAGTTGGGGAGGTCAGGAAGATAGAAGTATACTATGCTGATGACAGCATTCTAATAATTTAATGAAACCAAAGGTTTCACTATGCATACCATGTAGAAGGCATCAAAATCAACCTTGACTGCTTTAATGCTCACTTCTTGGCTTCTTGGTGGCCACTCATGCTCAAGGAGCTGAAGCAGCCTAGACACTATCATGTTCTGGCTGGACTGAGTGACAAAATGGATGAGAAAGTGCCTTGTAAATTATAAAATTTGGTAAGTGAAGAACTTTTAATATTATTCAATATCTTTGGAAATATCAATAATTCATATGACTGCTTTCTCAGGTATATAAAGGACACAATTATCAGCACTAGTAATAATAAGAAGGCGTTCCATTTTTTGAGTACCTGCTCAATGCCAAGACTACAGTAAGCACATGTCATAAATTTTCCCTAATCCTTACAACAATCCTGAAAGAAAAGGTATAATTAACATCGTTTACATATGAAGAAACTAAGACTCAAGGAGGTTAAGAAATTTGTGCAAAGTCGCACGGCCAGCAAATACCACAGTCAGGAATGAGCCAAGGTTTATCTAGTTCCAAAGCTTTGCCACAGTGCCTTCAGGACAGCTGTAGATTGCTGAACACTAAGTTTTCCTCAGTGCTATAAAAGTCACAAAAAGATGAAGTATACTTACAGTAAGGCAAATGTTACACTGAGCAGTAAAAATAAAAACTGCATAAAACTTCCCATGTGACAATTTTATAAAAGCTCAGACTATCTTTTGCATTACAGAGTTAACAATACAGACAATTGTTGAAAGATAATTACTGTACAAACTCACATACTAGTATAGTAAGCACATGTAAATGGTGAAATTTGAATAAGGTCAGTGGGTTGTATCCATGTCTATTTCCTGTTTATGAGACTGCATTACATTTTTGCAAGATGTTACCATTGATGTAGATGGGGTGAAGGGAACATTGGAGCTCGCTGTTTCATTTCTTACAACTGCCTATGAATTTACAATCATATAAAAATTAAAATTTAATTAAGAAAAAAGATAATTGTCATGTTTTACTTACAGCAAAGTTACTCTGAGCTGCATAGTGCAAGGGTGTTGCTCCTTGGCTGTCGGAGGGGATGGTTCCAGACTTATTTCTTTCTAAAAGGAGATGGACAATCTGTGCATGGCCTGAAAGCAGACACAACAAGGTAGCGATCACATACAAAGGGCGTTAATTAACTTATAATCTATTTAAAGGAAAGGGGTAAGAAAAATCACTAGCACATACATATAACATTCAAATGGTTTCTGAGGAGCAGCCCTCAGTGCAGCCTCTTCTAACTTCTCATTAAAATACTATGATAATGTAGGACAAAGGCAAAAACTACCACACTAAAAACTTAAATCTTCTACCAGGAAGGAAATGACATTAATTACTGTTTCCAGATTGAGAAAAAAGAATGTTAGGGTATCGGCTTACTGCATTCCCTGGCTTCACTTTAGAACTGCCCTTGGGAAAGGTGGAAGCTGCACTAGAAACTAGAAGCCAGCCCCACTGGGCCATCGGTGCTCCTGGTCTCCGGGTTCCACTGCACAACCAATCCGAACTGCACGGTTGTTCTCTTCTACTGTCAGGGAGCACAAACTGTAATATAATCTCCTGTGATCTCCGAGGCCTCCTATCAATCCCCCAATCTTTTAACATCTAAGCAATGATTTCAAATCCCCAAAAAACAAGTGGGCAGGAATGAGGAGGTGGCTGGTGGTACAGAAAATATTCTACAATGCATTCTGGAGGATGTAGTCTCCACAAGTGAAGAACGGTAGAAAGGATCAAAGAATGAACAAACCTGCTAGTAGTGTATCTAGGAAACCTGAATTTCACAAATCCTCTTCCTTCAGCATACTGAAGAACCAGGCAGCGAAGCAGACGCCACATTAGCAGGGCAAGGACACGCTGCACGAAAGCCAGGCAGGAGGAAGGACTTTCGTGAGCACTGTGCTCATCGCCCCGCTCTCCAGCTGTGGTTGGAGATGGATTTCTCCAGCACACAAACAAAGCAGGATCAAAGGCAATCTACGCCCTGTGGTCAACTGAAACACATCCTATCTTGTCTGAAGGATAAAACACCACCAGAAAGATGAAGAGCATACCTCAGAAAGTGATCTAGAGAAGGATCCAGAGGAAAATTCAGGAAACTGCTTGGCATCTTCGACTAAGTACAAAGAGATGGCCTCTATGAAACAAAACAGAATATCCTAAGAAGAAAATGGACTGGAATGAAAAGGTAATGGAAGGAAGTAAAAAGGGAACTAGACAGAGATAAAAGGAAATATGGATGAGAGAAGGAAATCAAACTATAATCTATAAGAGGCAGAAAACAAGCAGAACTTATGGAACAAAAAGTCAATTTAATGACATGGAGACAAGTTTGTGAAGTCCTCCCAGAATGCAGAAGAAAAGGAAAAAGGGATGAATCTGTACATGGAAATAAACTCTAATTAAATAATTTAAAAAATAAGACCACAATAATAATTGGGAAAAAAACCTCCGGTTATATTAACAAATACTAAAAGAGCAATAAAAGTGTGCTAAGTTCCTCATTTTAAATAGATTGGAATGAACATATGCAGTTTTGCTCTTGACTTTGACTGAGGCTTAAAAAGCTTTTGATCAATTTAAAGGTAACCACTAATAAAACTTAAATAGGCTCCTGAAACATTAGGCAATTCAAAACCAAATAACAACAAACCTAATCCACACACCAAAAGGCAGAAAAACAACAGAAAAACAAAAGCAAATTAAAAACAAAAATACCAATAATAATCAAAGAGCAGAATAGCAGAAAAAATAGCAAATAATATATAAGAATAACTATGTAAAACTCCTGCACTAAAAGAGAAAGACTCTCAGATTGACCCCAAAATCAGACACATATATGTACTCTCTCATCTAAAGAAAGTGATACCCAAAAAGGTTAAGTAAAAGGCATATCAGGAAAATATAAAGAAAAAAATCAAATATGATTGTATTAGCACAAACATAAACTTAAACCTCTCCTCCCCCCAAATTAAGGCATTGAATGTGAAAAGAGGATTATTTTACATTGGTATTTGTCAATAAATGTGCATTACTTTTATGATAAAAACTAGAGGCCCACTGCACAAATTCGTGCATGGGTGGGGTTCCTTGGCCTGGCCAGCAATTGGGCTGATTGGGGACTGTCTTGCCCAGTCCTGATTGGGGCCGATCGGGCCAGCTGGTCAGGCAGAGGGACAATGGGAGGTTGGCCAGCGGTGAGAGCTGGCTGTGGGAGCACAATGACCACCAGTGTGCATTGAGTGTCTTCCCCCTGGTGGTCAGTGCACATCATAG
This sequence comes from Myotis brandtii, assembly GCF_000412655.1. Taxonomy (NCBI): domain Eukaryota; kingdom Metazoa; phylum Chordata; class Mammalia; order Chiroptera; family Vespertilionidae; genus Myotis; species Myotis brandtii. The sequence goes on along the minus strand of NW_005362270.1, from coordinate 2,149,234 downwards.
CGACCAGTCGTTCAGTCGACTGGTCATAATGGTCACTTAGGCTTTTATATATATAAATTAAAAGACATGATGTTGAAATGAAAACTAATATATGACAGAACACATATTATTAAAATTTAAGCATAAATAGAGGGATTTAGGTGTAAAATGGTGCCACATAATTAGAAATATAAATAATTAAATGGAAGATGGGAGTTAGGAAAAGAGAAGGCATAGAAAAAGTTTCCTATACTCACACAGTTCCTCCTACTGTTCATCTTCTGATTCACATTCAACTCACCTAGTAGAGCTGCCCAGTGAAGTGGAGTTCGAAACAAGTTATCATAAGATGTTATATTGCAGCTTTCATATGAGGTCAAGACATCAACCACTGTCATGTTCCCATCAGCAACTGCAAAGTGAAGAGGTGTTCGCCCCTCATAGTCTTGCCAGTTCAGTAAAGACTCCGTTGGAGCAGCATCCTATTTTTAAGGAACCAGAGATTTCAGACACATATATCCTCAATAAAACACATTTGACATATTAACTGAGTAGTTTTCTAAACTTTATGTTCTCTCTCAGCATAGTAAAGTGATACAATTTTATTTTCATATTTAACCATAAAAAGTATAGAAAAGATATAATAAATACCATTCACGGACTATCTAGATTGAATAGGTATAATATTTTGTGCTTGTGTATCTGGTATGGATTGAGCTAAAGCTGTATGTTTTGTTCTCTGCTCCCTATGTATACAACCATAAACAATACATAAATTTTGTATGTGTGTTTTTTAAATATTTACACTTATGCATTATACACTGCATATCCTTTGGCAATTTTTTTTCAACACTATATTTTGGGGTATCTATGTTGATACTAGTTAATCTTTAAGCCACAATGTAGTTACCCATTCTCCTACTGAAGGATACTTAGGTTATTTACATTTTCCCACTATTAACAATAATGCTGCAATGAACACACTTCCTTTACATGTCCGCTTGTAGCACATACGTTTCTCTAGACTAGAAACCTAGAGGGGGAATTACTAAGCTGGAATTGTTAAGCTGTTCTTCAAATAGTTGTTCCAATGAACACATACATGACAATGTGTAAAAGTTTTATTTCCCCAAATGCTGGCAAATTAACCATTTAGTATTATCAAGTTTACTACACTTTCCCCTTATAGGTATAAAAGGAATTTCTCTGTTGTTTTAATTTATAGTTTTTAGAAAGGCCATCCGGGTCTAGCAGCACCGTGGTACTCACCAGAATGCACCGCACTGTATGCACAGCGCTAGGATCTTTGTGGTTGGCTGCCCAGTGAAGTGGGATCTTGCCTTCGACATCAGGAATCCCAATGTTGGAATCATGCTTGATAAGCAGTTTCACGTGCTCAGGGTTGTTGTAGTAGGCACTCCAATGCAGAGCTGTTTGCTGCAAAATTGAGATTCTTAAAATAGTAACAACAGTAACAATACATGACCCATTGTTCCCAGGCTTTTACTGTGTAGCAGGCACTGTTGTAAGAGTTTTATGTATTTTATCTCATGTAGTTGTTATGAAATTCTGGGAGAAAGTGCCCTTGAATTTGCACACGATTGATAAGGAAACTGAGCACAAGGAGGATAAGTATTCTGCTCAAGGACATAAAGGTAGTAAGTGACCAAACTGAGATTTTAACACGGGCAGTCTGCCTCCACATCTGCTGTCCTTTTCATGGCAGGCATTCAGGTAATCAGAAACTAAGGAATGATAATACTGAGAAAGAGAAAAGCAGCCCAATAAATTATGAATAATTGTCAACAAAGTAAGTGATGGTCTTCATATTGTATCAAGCTACTTCATAATTTGACACAATGTTTTGAATTTTATTATTAAAAAATCCATGCATAGGAAATCATAGATCTGGAATTATTTTCTTATGTCAAAGAATAAATTTAGCTATAATTTTACATGATAAATTGTTAGACCTAGTTACTGATAAAAGATACATTTGGAAAATACAGCAAGATTTGCTTTATTTCAGATAAAAGTTAAAAATGAACATCCTAAATGGGCTGACATTACTTTAAAATCTCTTCTTCATTCTCATCAACATACCATAGTAAGACTGCTTTCTCTGCCAAGAGATTTATTAAGAAGACAAAAGTAGCACTGTCATCAAGTCAATCTAGAATAAGGTCATCTAACAGCAGGAACCAAGCTCATTTGTCACAATAAACACTTTATGTATACCCGAAATCAGCTTTCCTTCATCCCCCAAGGGGTCCCGGATTGCGAGAGGGTGCAGGCTAGGCCTAGGTACCTGCCGGTGCACGATTGGGGCTGGGGAGGGATTATGGGAGGGCTCCAGGGCATGTCTGGCCTGTCTCACCCAGTCCTGATTGGCCGGACCCCAGCAGCAAGCTAACCTACTGGTCTGAGAATCTGCCCCCTGGTGGTCAGTGTGCGTCATAGCGACTGGTCAAACTGTCAAACAAATGGTCGGACACTTTGCATATTAGGCTTTTATTATGTAGGATGGTATTCATTCAGAGTGTACCTATAGGCATTTAATATAAAGAGCCACTATTTAACTTACTACCTTTTATTTAGTAATAACTGCAAAACAAAAAAAAGTCACAAATACAATAGCAATGAATTGCCTATAACTATATTTTCAGTAAACAACATGTGCAATTTCTGTAATTCTTTTCTTTTCCCATGTAATGTTTGTTCTGAATGTATTTATTGAAATGTAATATTATGTCTGTTAAATCTAAGAGTAAAAAATTTGGGGTTGCATTTTTTATATTTTTGTTTTTATTTTTCTAGTAATTCTTTTTTTACTCTGGTAAAATTCCTATATAATAAAAGAGTGATATGCAAATTGACCATCACTCCAACATACAAGACGGCCACCCCCATGTGGTCAAAGATGGCCACCACAAAATGGCCGGCAGGGGAGGGCAGTTGGGGGTGATCAGGCCTGAAAGGGAGGGCAGTTGGGGGTGATCAGGCCTGCAGGGGAGGGCAGTTGGGGGTGATCAGGCCAGCAGGGGAGAGCAGTTAGGGGCAACCAGGCTGGCAGG
>NW_005362270.1:2140929-2145921 GCF_000412655.1 Myotis brandtii | reverse complement strand
ATGTCTGACTGCCCATTTAGGCCCGATTCCACTGGGATCGGGCCTAAATGGGCAGTCAGACATCCCTCTAGGGGTCCCAGATTGGAGAGGGCGCAGTCTGGGCTGAGGGACACACACACCCCACCCCGTGCATGAATTTTGTGCACTGGGCCTCTAGTATATACATAACATAAAATTCACTATTTTAACAGTTTTTAAGTGTACAGTTCAGTGGCATTAAGCACATTCAAATTGTTATGCAACCATCAGACCATGCATCTGAAATATTTTTCAACTTCCCAAAGTGAAACTCCATACCCACTTAACAATGACTACCAATTGCCACCTCCTCCCAGGCCTAGGCAATCACTGTTCTACTTTCTGTCTCTATGAATTTGACTATTCTAGGTACCTCATAAGTGGAATCGGACAATATTTCTCCTTTCGTGTCTGACATTTCACTTAGCCTAATGTCTTCAAAGTTCATCAATGTTGTAGCATGTGTCAAAATTTAATTCCTTTAAAAGTGTGAATAATATCCCACTGTATGTATACACTGCCTTTTGTTTATCCAGCGATCTGCTGTCAATGAACATTTGAGTTGTTTTCATTTTTTTGGCTATTCTGAATAATGTTTCTATGAATGTGGATGTACAAATATCTGCCCTAGTTCCTGATTTCAATTCTTTTGGATGTACACCCAGAAAGAGTATTACTAGGTCATATGGTAATTCTATGTTTAATTTTTTAGGAACTGTCATATTGTTTTCCACAGTGGCTGTACCAATTTACATTCCTACCAGCATTGCACAAGGGTTCAAATTTCTCTGTAGCCTCACCAATGCTTATTTTTGTATGTGCGTAATAATTGCATCCTAAAGGGTATGAAGTGCTATCTTATTGTGGTTTTGATTTGCTTTTCCTTAATAAATAGTGATGCTGAGCATCTTTTCATGTGCTTGTTGGCTGTTTGTGTATCTTCTTTGGAGAAATGTCTATTCAAGTTTTAGGCCCCTTTTTAATTGGTTGTTCTTTTGGTGTTGTGCATTTATATTATATGTCATAAAATTATTGCTCTGTGACAGATTGGAAATGAAAGAAACTGATCCTTACCCTCAGATACTTTGAGAATCACTGCTCTAGGCGTTTGTCTCACTTTCTTCTCTGTGCCTGCCTAGACTGTGGAGTTCCATTTCCACCTGTCACACTGGATAACCTCCCATCCCTGTTCCATACAGAATCATATACTAGTATTGGAAGAGAGTAGGAAGTTTATAGAATATTTGGGGAAGACATTATAAAGCCCAAAGAAATTCATAGCTTCTTAAGTGACTAGTATTCTTTGTGGATTTATCAAAGTGCTTTTTTTCAGTAAAATATTAGCACTGTGGAGATGCTGTGAGTTAGGAATAATATTAGTCTACAGCAGTGACGGCGAACCTTTTGAGCTCAGAATGTCAGCATTTTGAAAAACCCTAACTTAACTCTGGTGCCGTGTCACATATAGAAATTTTTTGATATTTGCAACCATAGTAAAACAAAGATTTATATTTTTGATATTTATTTTATATATTTAAATGCCATTTAACAAAGAAAAATCAACCAAAAAAATGAGTTCGCGTGTCATCTCTGACACGCGTGTCATAGGTTCGCCATCACTAGTCTACAGTATGCTGTAAAACAAAGTTGATTACAGAACTTTGGATTATGTGATTGACTACTAAACAAAATCAGAAAACTACACAAAGAACACTATGAGAGTGAACGAATTATTGAATACAAACATTGTGGATGTAATCATAAGAGTTTTAATTACATGGTAGTGTTACAGTTAGCAAGACTCTATAATTAAGTGCCTGGTTGAAACAAAGAGGATTATTGAACTTGTCTAACTAACGACTACATTTTTTCCCTGTAAAAAACGATCAGAGCAATAACCAGTCTATTACAATGACCAGTGTGTACAATATGTTAAACTTCAAAATCAGGGAAGATAGTGAATCATAGCAACAAATGCCAGGGCGGATGCTAGAACCAAAAGGAAATAACTATGCATCGGCCACCACAAATCTAACACCATGGTCACTATCACAACCAGCTGTTCAATAAGGGGTTTCTGTTTGAATTCTAGTCCCACCACTTGGATCTTGGGCAGAATTTTAATCTTCTTGAGCTTCAGTTTCTCCATCTGTATAAAGAAGATGGTACTATCTACTACACATGGTTGCTAGGAGGATAAAATGACAGACTTTAAGTGAAATACTTTATTAGGGCATGTGGGGACTTGGGAGTTCTTCTATCATGTGTATGAGGGGTAATTCCTGCCTTCTTCCTTGAGGTTTCATATTATAAAAGGAAGCACATGCTTCCTGTTCTTATTTGTCTTTTATTTTGGCGCTCCATTACCTTGTTTTTATCCTGTGTATCCACCTCTCCTGGTGCCATAAACTTCAGCAGAAGCGCTAAACACTTGGGGCTCTTGTGTCGGGTGGTCAAGTGCAGAGGAGTCATCTCTTCTAGATCCTTCTGCATCCAATTTGCTCTACGTGTGAGTAAGAGTTTCATGAAACGATAATTTCCCTAAATGAAAAACAAGAGATGGTAAGAGGAAATTTAGTTTGAGGCCATTATTTTTTTAAATTTTATTATTTTTAAAAAATGTATTTCAGAAAGGAAGGGAGAGGGAGAGAGAGAGAGATAGAAACATAATGATGAGAGAGAATCATTGATCGGCTGCCTCCTGCATGCCCCAAAATGGGGATGGTAACTGCAACCCGGGCATGTGCCCAGACCAGGAATCGAATCGCAACCTCCTGGTTCATAGGTTGATGCTCAACCACTGAGCCACATCGGATAGGCAAATTTTTTAAAATTTTAAAGTGTTTCAAGTATTTTAATTATTCTGCTGCAATAATAACATTCAGAATAGTAAGAGGAAAAATACTTAAAGTTCTACTACTCTTTCAATTGTTTAATTTTTTCATGTTTCCTTCTAGCCCCTTTCCATATGCATCTAGTTTACATAGTTGCTGGTCAATATTTCATTTTATAAAAGCAACATATTTTATTTAACCATTCTAATATTATTTCCAATGTTTTCTTTATAGAAGAGAACAGGTTTGTTTTTTTCTTAAAATTTTTCATAAGAATAAATTATCAGGAACCAATTTACTGGGTCAAAGGAGTTTGTACATTTTATGTTTTTTGGTGTATTCTCCAAATTGCTATATAGTAGCAGCAATAAGTATATTATCTTTAGCACATTTTGACCAATATAGCACATATTATTTATATTCAAAATATGATAACTTTGTGAAATAAGCAGAGATTTTAAACCCCAATTTACAGGTGAGATTCAAAGGAGTTAAATGTGTTGTTCACAGTCATCTGGTTGATAAGGAGGAGGTGCTAGTTTTCTGGAAGACAGCTATTTACAGGTACAACTAAAGTAGAAGCACACCTTGTTCACACTTCGGGTCCCTGACTCGTAAGTCACCTAAACACCAACCCAGAAGTCATTGCAGTCCATCCATCTGAGGCAATTCTCTCCACATCATTTAAACCCTCCAATTTGATAGAATCAACTCATCTGGAAAAAGAAACACTACAAGGGTAGAGCAACACACTGGAGGGGATCCTTGTCAATCATTATAGAATAGTACCTCCTTATCCACAGCTTCCTTTTCTGTGGTTTCCGTGACTGCAGTCCAAAATATTAAATGGAAAACCACAGAAATAAGCAATTCATAAGTTTTAAACTGTGTGTAGTTCTGAGTAATGTGATGAAATCTTGTGCCATCCAGCTCTGTCCTGCCTGGGACTAGAATCATCTCTTTATATAGTGAGTCAAGAATCACCCCTTCATTTACTGTATTCATGCCACATACCCTACCGCCCATTAGGCACTTAGTAGCCATCTTGTTATCAGAGAGAGAGAGAGAGAGAGAGAGACCACATTCACATAACTCTTATTACAGTACATTGTTATAATTGATCTATTATTAGTTATTGCTATTCTCTTAATGTGCCTAATTTATATATTAAAATTTATCATAGGTATGTATGTATAGGAAAAAACATAACATATAGGGTTCAGTGCTAACCTCAGTTTCAGGCATCCACCCGGGGTCTTGGAATGTATTCCCCACAAATAAGGGGGGACTATTGTATAGTATAGTATGTCTGTGTAATATGGGAGCCTTGAAACAAACAAACAAAAAACCTACAAAAAAAATAGTTCTTTTGAGGTTTTTCCGAAGATGCTTAGTACTACAGATATTTCAAAGTCAATATGACCCAACTATATTGCATGACCAAGGTCTCTGCCTACTTCATGCCCCTTTACCTCTCCCTATTCAAAGTTAAAGCACAGTGGCAGGGTTATCTGTCCTTTTCACTTTCTGAGATCCTCTCCACCTTTAACCTTATTGGAAATTTGGCCGTTTAGGATTATAATGCATTGATGTTCTACTATGAGGGATAATCAGTGTAAGTAAGGAAGACATTTGTTAATTAAGCACCCCCGCCCCCCGGGTGAAGACTGTGAGGCTCTAGTGTGAAGGAGACCAGTTAGAGCAACAACGAGGTGCAAAGGATGAATGAGAGTTGCCTGCTTGTCCAAAGGGCAGAGACAGGATTTAACCCAGTTCAAGAATTGGGGCAGAATAAGCCAGTGGGAGAAAGACAAGTATCACATTATCTCACTCATATGTGGAATCTAATGAACAAAATAAACTGATGAACAAAATAAGTCCAGAGACACAGAAGCATGGAACAGACTGACAAATCTCAGAAGGAAGGCGGGGATGGGTTGGGTGGGAAAAGATTAACCAAAGAATATATATGCGTATGGGCATAATCCATGGACACAGACAATAGTGTGGTGAAGGCCTGGGATGGGAGGGGAGGTGCACTATGGAGGGGGTCAATGGGGAAAACAAAAGGGAACATCTGTAATATTTTCAACAATAAAGATAAATTATAAAAAAGAATTGGGGCAGAGATAAGAAAGAA
>NW_005362270.1:2137700-2140649 GCF_000412655.1 Myotis brandtii | reverse complement strand
GGGTGGGTGGGAAGAGATCAACCAAAGAACTTGTATGCATATATATGCATAACCCATATGTAGTGTGGTGAAGGCCTGGGGGTGGGCGAGAAGAAGTCAATGGGGGAAAATAGGGGACATACGTAATACTTTTAACAATAAAGATTAAAAGCAACAATGACTGTCTCTATCAGATGGGCAGACTTGGAATAGACCAGGAGTGGGGAACGTCCAGCCTGTGGGCGGTAAAAGGCCTGAGAAATCATTTGGTCTGGCCCTGCCGAGGCAACCGCAGGTGGAACTCGAAATTCAATAAATCTAGGAGCTTTTTTCATAGCAACATACATTTATATTAAGTGAATATATTAAGAGAATGATGTTATAAATATCCAAATGGCCTTTGGAAAAAAAGGTTCCCCACCCTTGCAACATACTGAAAAGCAAACTGGCTCAGCTCAGCTATTTCCTCTCAGAGAGGCTTGTCCTTGAGCACCCAAAGTAGACCAGCCTTATGTTGTTTTTTATTCTCACATCTTTCATACCATTCATATACTTTTCTCAGTTTATAATGACCTATATATGTGTTTGTTCCCTCCACTGTGATCTTCCTCACAAGCTGTCAGCTACAGAGGCTATGTTTTAATGACCACTGTGCTTGGCAGTGTTCCTGGCACAAAACAGGTATTTAATGAACATCACTTGAAGTTCTGAGTGAATAAGAGGAAGTGAGATATCGTCTAGAGGTTTTGTTTTTATTTAAAAATTCTTACAGTTGCTACATCAAGTAATAACAGAATCTTAATTCTCAGATATCTGGTATTTTGTTACTCTTATTTTTTAATATTTCATGTATCTGAGCCTCATTCATAGCAGACATCATTTATCAGGACTTCTCATTTCGCCCAGTGTCAACTTTTGAAAAGAAAGGTGCTAAATTTTCCTCAAGAGGGCACCCTGCTCTAAATCTCTTGCCATCTTTTCTTTGAAAGAAGAAAAGGTGCCCAAGGAAAAACAAATCTATGTGGTATTTCACACCAAAAAATAAAAAGGTTGACCTTTTTGAGCATAGCATTTCAAATATTACAGAATAATTCATCATGACCTTTTAAAAATATTTAATCAGACAATCATTTTGATTCTGAAATTTAGAGGAAAAGGGAAGGAAAAGGCAATTAGAATATGTTGATGGGGGTAACTACTGAGTTACAGACACAGTACTTTGCATATTTTCATTTTACATTATTCTGGAAATTCTACCTACATGGCACATCTCAGTAATAACCGATTTACTCATTCATTCAACAAACAGTTATTGAGCTTTGTTCTGAAGCAGGCAACAGTAAAATGTTTGCACTTGACTTATTACAAAGATCTTCCTGTGCCTCTACTTCCTAATCTATAAAATAAGAATAATAATAGGACCTGAGATTATTATGCAAATGAAATGATAAAGATAATATCTGTAAAGTTCTAAGAACAGTGCACAAAGCAAATGCTCAGTAAATGTTTGCTACTTTTATTATGAACAGTTTTCCAGTGTGGAGCAGGCAACAAAACATAGACGGTCAAGTGAAACCAAGAGTGACCACGATAGAGGGCTGGTAGACCAGGAGATATGACTGTACATGGTATATGTAATTCAGCTAGTGATTAAGGAGAAAACCAAGGTTAGGGAGAAGTAAGAATAAAAATAGTTGGAATGTTATAAATAATGGCATTTCTGATTTTTTGTTTTGTTTACATTGAGTAGGATATCTATATTTTACCTACAGATACTAATACTATAGAAACAACAAGGGCATACCCAATAGGAATTTAGCAGGTGTCATGGGAGGGGTCAGCTATATGTTCAGGCCAGCTTCTCCTATTTGATAGACAGAGACACATCAGAAAGCTGGGACTAGAAACAATATAATCCAGTTGGATCAAGGTCAACTTCCTTGGTCTCATGAACAAGTATTTATTAAATGCTCAGGGTATGCAAATTCAATTCTAAGAATGAGCACAGGGGAAGGACTCTTAGAGCCAAAATCAGGAGAATATTTCTAGTGTCAGTGGGAAAGGGGAAGATATTAGTCTGAGACAGCAAGCTGATTTTATAACTCTCTGAAGGTTGTATGATTCTGGGGACCCTATTACAGGCTACTTTGCTTCCTATACAACAAATTGTCTAAACATTTCCTCACTATTGCTTGAAATTGGGATTTCTTAAGTTTTCAGGTTTATTCTTATAACGCAAACACTTTGGGGACCATTTGGAAGTTAATCATCGCTTAGGACCACCTAGGGCCTCCTAATCCTGAGTGTAGACTGTTTTAGGATCTCCTTTTGTCATTTTTGACTGGGTAGAAAACAGTATAAGAATAAGGAGATAATAGATCAAAAGAATGTATATTCTTAAGAAGCTGATGGTTAACATAGAAGTGAGAGAGCTGAAGTTACAGGAAAGCCCTGATTTAGTCACTAAAAGGACATTAACTCAGATATGACCAGGTCTGTTATATCACTGAAATGTGAAAAATTTTCCTCATGTCTCTGGCACATGGGATGTTTTGCTTTGTTTTTGTTAGGTAGTCATAATCCTCCTCTTATTTTCCCATAATTGTTAACACCAAGAACTTCTTTTGTTTATAATACAAATGATTATAACATTGGATTTCCCCCTAGATGCATGAGAAGGAGCATAATATCTAAAAGGGTTAAAGAGGAGGAAAAATTCTCTGACCTGGAGAACAGAACTTGAAATGAACCTGGGAAACCAACCCAGAATGCCACTTTCAAACTCGCACAGTATTTTGTCCACCCAGTTCTCTAAGATGAGCTCCTTTTTAAGGAAAAAATATAGTCATTGAATCTTAATAACAATAACATAGACCTTCTGGGTGAAGTACCTTGATATTTTACTTTAGATTTTCCATTTTTTAAAATTGATTTCAGAGAGGAAGGGAGAGGGAGAGAGAGAGAGATAGA
>NW_005362270.1:2131522-2137119 GCF_000412655.1 Myotis brandtii | reverse complement strand
AAATTGTGCTTCACTATGGATTTAATCTTCATTTCCCTGTTTGAGGTGGAATTTTTAAATATATTTTTTGGCTATTTGTTTCTTCCTTCTGTGAATAGCCTTTTTGTGTTGTTTACTCATTTCCCATCTTAGCTATTTGTCTTTCTTACCGATCAGTAGGATTTATTTACATATTCTGGATACTAACTCTTGTTCGGCTTTGCAAATATCTTCTCTTTGTGTGGCTTGTCCTTTTGCCTTGTGTTCTTACACTAAGATTGAATTCATGATCTGAATAATGATATTGTTAGCTTCCTTATCATTTGCTTTCTTCATGTATTTTTGAGTTTTTGTTACAGGCTCATTTTTAAGAGAAGATTGTTTGCTGTTATAACTTCTTTTATTTTTCTCTTTCCTCACCCTTATAACTGCTAACACCAGCTTCCAGTCCATTATAAGAATCTATTCTTGCCCTGGCTGGTTTGGCTCAGGGGTTAGAGTGTCGGCCTAGGTTTGATTCCTGGTCAAGGACACATACCTCGGTTGTAGGCTCGATCCCTGGCCTGGGTTGGGAGCTTATGGGATGTTTCTCTCTCTCCCCGCTCCCCCTCCCCTTCCCTCCACTCTCTCTAAAAAAAATCAATGAAAAAAAAAAAAGAATCTGTTCTTATATGATCTTTTGCAATCCCAAGTCTAGTGACATGAGGGATATCATAGTTATTGTCACTGAGCTAGTGGTAGCTTCCTGGTCCTCACTCTTGATCTTTGTCCTGCTCCTGCCATTTCTCTAGACAGAACAGTTTCTTCTAAAGCAATAGCTTCTATTAAGGCAAAGAATACCCCAAGATTCTAAGTATTTTCTTGGCTTTAGTATGAATATAACTACTTTCACTCACTGAGTGGAAAAAAGGGAACATATTTCTGCACCAGCAGTATCTGAAATCATATTCTACAAAACTACTCTCTGTCCCTGGCAAGTGCCTTAATCATTAACTTCTAGATAACTAGTCGCTGATCGTCAAAATATTCTGGATCCCCACCTCTACATTTCTTCACCAAATGGCTACCATCGTTTCTATATCTGGCTCCTAGGAACCTTTTCTATTTGCTTCTTCTTCAGTTGCAACAATTACTTTAACAGACTCTAATGCTCAAGACTTGGCCAACTCTACCTATAGCAACCCTTTTCCCCACTGGAACACCACGTTTCCCCGATTCGTATCTTTGCATTCTCTCTGAGTCCTCAGCACATATATTTATTCTCATTGTAGTTGGGGAGAAAATAATTGTTCACTATATATACAAATGTGCACTACATTTTTTGTTCATTTATAGGCTGTGTATAATTTTACCCTGGAGATATTATAACTATGCACATAATAGCACATGACAGCACACATGAGTGTATGGTAGGCATTCTGCCATATTTCATTCTGAATCCTAATCATAGTAGGCACCAAAAGATACACTTAAAACTGAAGTGGAAACATGATGTTATTATTAATTCTAATGATCCTATATAATAAAACCCTAATATGCAAATCGATTGAACGACGGAAGGACCAGTTCCTATGATGCACACTGACCACCAGGGGGAAAACGCTCAATGCAGGAGCTGACCCCTGGTGGTCAGTGTGCTCCCACAGGGGGAGCACCGCTCAGCCAGAAGCCAGGCTCACAGCTGGCGGGCGAGCGAGCGGCAGTGGTGGCAATGCTAAGGACCCCTCAGGGGATGTCCAACTGCCAGCTTAAGCTCGCTCCACGCTGGCAGTCAGACATCCCCCGAGGCATCCCGGACTGCGAGAGGGTGCAGGCCAGGCTGAGGGACCCCCTCACCCCCAGTACATGAATGTTGTGCACAGGGTCTCTAGTATCTATATAATTAGATATTTATAAATTCTCAAGGCACTTACCATATTAATTTTTTAAAAGAATCACTATCAGTATATAGGCCACAAATGCCAGTAATCTCATTATACCAAACTTTTCTGTAATGGCTACAGACACAACTGAGTCTTGGAAATACCACAATAGCACTGGGAGAGGCAATCTTCCAGGAAGCCTGATTATCTCTGCATGTACTTACAGGGTATACCAGAAGAATGCAAAGTTTTGATTCCTCTTTACCTGGGCCATTTCTTAGAGTTGGGTTTGCAGCAAGCAATCCAAGACCTGACAGTGCATACAGGCAATGAGGATGGGATGCTGACAGAGACATAGTTTTCAAGAAGAGTAAGGACATGGGCCCTGCAGGACAGGTTCAGGGATGAGAAGCTTCCTGAGATCATGCCTAAGTGGTGGGCAAGGTTGGGGAGGTAAGGCACCCCACTGTCCTATCAGTTAATGGTCTGAATGGTGAGGAGTAGGATTAAAACCAGCAGCTTGAATAGTGGAATGGGTCTCTGGGCAGGCAGAGGAAGGGATGTTAGCATGACAATGGGGCAGCAAGCTGAAAGGCCATGTGATGGTGGCTGCTGAGCCAAGAATCTCCAAAGTGGGAATCAATGGTGAGAGCAATGAGGACCTTGCTCTCTGATAGAAAATGTTGAGTGGACAAAAAATATTAGATGTTCACTTGGCTGAGACAGGAGTGAGCAGCTGCTCAAAAGTGAAAGTGAATGCAAAGCCCAGCACAGAGCCAATTGCACTATGTACCTCATCCCTGCTGTACCCTGACCTGTCTGGCAGTAAGGACAAAGTGCGAGGTGTACAGGTGGCCACTGTAAGCAAAGCTGCTGGCTTAATGTGAGGAAGTTCTGCTGAAATCCTAGGCCAGGTTAACTGATCACTTGGCTAAGTTAAAAGCTGGTGATGTCCATTGGGAGGCAGTTAAACCTCAACTGGGAGGTAGTCCAGCTCTGTTAGAATGCCTGTGGTCCAGGCCAGTCAGCCCAGTGGCCTGAAATGAAAGCCATCTTCCTTACCTTAAATACTGCTCCTGAAGACAGGGCCTGTTTTTACTAACTCTTGGGCTGTTGCCAATGCTTTAGTCATCTGGTCTGTCACTTGAAAGACTGAAGATGGTAGATTAAAGACACCCCTCTTTTTGGGGGAAAACTGTGTAAACATTGTAGCTGCAAATTGAACTGTCTGGGTCACTCATGTAGATGCCCACAGTAAGCGTCTATTTTCTGATAAGAGTGACTAGAATCAGGTTGTTAAATATGCCTACATTGCCCAGGTTGTTGGCCACTTGCCACCTGGATCCATCACTGCATTGAACATAGCAACAAATACATCATCATAGACTGGGCACAAAGTAAAAGTGTTTGTAATATAAATTAATACTTACATATATTTAATCTTAAAATGTAATTTTATTATAAAAACATTTTACACAATAATTTTATATTTATTTAAATTTTTTTTTGTTAATCCTCACCTGAGGTTATTTTTCCATTGATCTTTTAGAGAGAGTGAAAGAGAGAAAGACAGAGAAACATCGATGTTAGAGAAGCACATAGACTGGTTGCCCCTTGCACATGCTCTGACCAGGGCTGGGCCCAGCAAGGAGCCTGCAACCAAGGTACATGCCCTTGACCGAAATTGAACCCAGGATGCTTTGATCTGGAGGCTGACGCTCTATTCACTGAGCCAAAATGGTTAGGGCTATATTATATTTATTTATTAAATTTATAAATTTTAATATAGAACACAATTTCATTCTATATTATGTAATATAAAATATAAATTTAATTAAAATATAAATTTATATTTTATATTAAAACATAATTATCTAAGTATATCCTATATAATAAAAGGCTAATATGCAAATTGACCAAACAGCAGAACGACTGGTTGCTATGACGCCCACTGACCACCAGGGGGCAGACACTCAACGCAGGAGCTGCCCCCTGGTGATCAGCCAGAAGCCAGGCTCACAGCTGGCAAGTGCAGCAGCAGTGGTGGGAGCCTCTCCTGCCTCAGCGGCAGTGTTAAGGATGTCTGACTGATGGCTTAGGTCCGCTCCCTATGGGCCTAAGTCATCAGTAGGACATCCCCCAAGGGCTCCCGGACTGCAAGAGGGCACAGGCTGGGCTGAGGGGACCCCGTCCGCCCCCCCTCCCCCTGAGTGCACAAATTTCATGCACTGGGCCTCTAGTATTTAGATAACAAAGCACATACCAGACTTGTGTATTCTCCTAAGTTGGCCTACTTGTCCTGCAGTGAAGAAGGCCACATTACACAGGGTACTGCCCTGTCTTTTTCTGGCAGGGACTTCTGATCACTCCCTCTTGGGGCCACCTCATGCCTCATCATTGTAGACATTTTTGAGGTTATAGAGTTGCTGTTGCAGTCTGATTACCCACAGCACCAACATGAAACGTAACTGTTTCATGTTTTGGGTATTTCATACCATCTTACTGTCATAGACTGACTATGCTGTGCCTTGTCACAAAGACCATCCAACAATGGGCTGATAGTTAAGGTATTTGATGGCCATTCTATGCTCCCTACCATGCTGAGGCATCTGAAATTGTCAAGACCTGGAATGGCCTCCTTGAAAAAGACTGAAAAAGACATTTCACTCTATCTCAGATACCTCTTCCTGGTTCACACACCTAGATGAGGCAGTTTAGTTACAGGATGTGGCCACCCCCAGAACGAGTTCACCTCCCCTTGGCAGCCTCTTGGGAAATAATCAGACAAAAGGATGGGGGATTATATACACCTATTTAGAAAATTTGGGATTCTGCCCTGCCCATTCCTGGTTATAATGTCTCTTTATTTCCTATAAGAGCAATCTCAGCTGGCCTGGTTGGCACCCCTCTGTGCAACAGCCCAGCCAAAAGGGGCTTAGAGATCAAACTTAATTCTGGTTCAGCCACTTGAATTTGTTATCTCAACTGACATGGTCCTAGATCATTAACATCTATAATGACCCTTGATTGAGAACACTGCTCATCAAGTCCTCCCACAGTGCCCATGTGGGCTAAGGTGGAGGGTATCATGGGTTTCTGTAATTTGTCCCACATGCACCTATCCTTCTAGATGAAAGCAATAACTTCAGCACCTGAGAAGAGTACCCCTCAGACCAGTGATTTTCAACCTTTTTCATCTCATGGCACACATAATTACTAAATTCTGCGGCACACCAAAAAATGTTATATTTTTTGCCAATCTGACAAAAAATAGGTATAATTTTGATTCATTCACACCGGATGGCTATTGTTGTATTGACTGTTGTCATTTTGTGTGTGTGTGCTCGGATTTTTTAAAATTTTTATTTATTTTATTTATTTTTTAATAAATATTTATTGTTCAGATTATTACAGATGTTCCTCTTTTTCCCCCCAATAGCTCCCCTCCACCCAGTTCCCACCCCACCCCATGACCTTACCTCCCACTGTCCTCATCCATAGGTGTACGATTTTTGTCCAGTTTCTTCCCGCACCCCCACACCCCCACCCCCCCAAGAATTGTCAGTCCACTTCCTTTCTATGCCCCTGATTCTATTATATTCATATTATATTCACCAGTTTATTCTGTTCATCAGATTTTTTTATTCACTTGATTTTTAGATTCACTTGTTGATAGATATGTATTTGTTGTCACTTTGTTGTTCATAGTTTTTATCTTTACCTTTTTCTTCTTCCTCCTCTTCTTAAAGAATACCC
>NW_005362270.1:2120230-2130751 GCF_000412655.1 Myotis brandtii | reverse complement strand
TTTCCTCCATTTCTTTCATTTGTGACTTGTTTCTTTGTCTCCGCATTTTGGCTGCTTCCCTGAGTTGATAGAGTGGCTTTGTGTGCTAGGTGTCCTATAGGGCCCAGGGGCTTAGCCTCCCTAATTACCTGAGGTTGACACTCTTGGTGCTCCCCTTTGTGGGCTGTGTGCACAGTCTTATTGTAGTTAAGTCTTGACTGCTATTGGTATCATTGGGAGGAATTGACCACCAGGCCAATTGGCTGTGAGGACCAGCTGTGTCTACAATGGGAGAACTGCTGTGCTGGAGACACCCTTATGGAGCAGGACTTGCTTCAGTGGGGCTTTGGTGCTCACTGAGTCTGCCACTTGAGTGTGTCGCTTATGGATGTGAAGAGTTGTACTCTGGTATGGTCTCACACTGACCACTGGGTACACTGGCTCTTGGATCTCCAAGGAGGTGCAAAGTCAGCCACTGCCTGAGTCCACCCAGCAGGACTACAGAGAGATCTGCAGATTCCTCCTCTTTGTTTGGGGTTTGGAAGTGCCCAGATGAGGCCCAGCTGTGAAGCAATGCAGGCTGTTGTCGAGCCTTAGGCCTACTTTTGGAAGCTTTGGTGCTCTTTGACCCAGCAGCAATTTGTTAGGTTTTAGATTACAAAAGAATAGGCCATTCATATGCAAAAGCCTCTGCTCACAGCTTGGGTGGGGTTGTAAATTGGGTGGGGCAGGTTCTCAGGGAATCATCAGGGCGGAGCAAACTGCAATGGCTGCCAGTCTGCTCTGTCTCGGCGAGGTCCCTGGGTCTCTGTGTTCCCTGTGCAGGAACAATGATCGCTGCAGGCACCTCTGCGAGAAAGCCGCCCTCACATTCTTGTCCCAATGCCAGACAGTCCAGTTTTTCCCCGTATGAGTCTAGGTCCCCAGAGTCTCACCCGAAACTGGAGTTCAGAGCAATCAGGAGCTTGTATCTCCCTCCTGATTGAAAAAGACAACAGCGCACCCAGTTGCCAGCCTGTTTCCACACGTGCCTCCGTACCTCTTACCAGTTCCAATGCGCTTTTCTCTTTCTTTCTAGTTGTAGAACTTCCACTCAGCCAGCCTTCCTGTGGTTCTGGATGATATCTATTTTGTCTTTTAGTTGTAGTTTTGATGTGGTTGTGCGAGGCAGCAAGTACAAGTGTGTACCTATGCTGCCATCTTGGTTCCTCTCTTATTGTCAGTTTTTTATTTGACAATCTAAGGAAAACAAAGGTCAGTGCCCCTGACTAAATAGTCAGGTATTGCATGTTTTACAAATTCTTGCAGCACACCAGTATGCCGGGACACAATGGTTGACAATCACTGTCTTAGACATTGGGAGTTAGACAAGAATTAATGCTCTCTTTGTCCTCTGGAACCATCTTTATCCTGGGATGAAAAAAATATTTTATAAAATAAAAGCCTAATATGCTAAGTGTCTGGTAAACCGGTCGGCCATTCAACCAATCAAAGCATAATATGCTAATGATATGCTAAGGTCACTCAACTGCTGGCTATGATGTGCACTGATCACCAGGGGGCAGACAGTGACCAGGCGACCAGTCACTATGATGTGCACTGACCACCAGGAGGCAGACACTCTGATTGGTAGGTTAGCTTGCTGCTGGGGTCTGGCTGATCAGGACTGAGGAGACGGGCCAGACACGTCCTAGAGCTCTCCTGCGGTCCCTCCCCAGCTGGCCAACCTCCCACGTCTCTCCCCGGCCCCCATCGTGCACCGGTGGGGTCACTCGGCCTGTGCCCTCTTGCAATTCGGGACCCTCAGGAGATGTCAGAGAGCCAGTTTCTGCACGATCACAGTATTTCTGAGAGACTGAGAGACCCCACTGGTGCACGAATTCATGCACTTGGCCTCTAGTATATATATAATTATATGCTGCCTGAATCAAAGAGCAGTTGAGGCTAGCAATCTGATCTGCTTCTGTGTCTGTCATCCCCATCCATATACTATGTGACAGAAAAATTAATGTGGACATGATGGTCCTGAACTCTTTTGCTGTGCTTGATGCTATCAATGGCAGCTCCTCAGGGTGGACCCCCTGTACAAATAGAAACAAAGGTACTGGTACAACCTTATTTTAATCTGATGGTAACAGATTCATAGGCTACTTCTCATGTGTGAGGAGCCTTGGGTTATGCCATGTATGACAAGTGAAGCTGCAACTACATGGTAATACTGCCCACATGGCTTAGCCAAATCAGTGTAATGGTGATCCAAGTACAATAACAAATCCTAAACTAATGTGACTGTGCCTCTTCAGGCTATACGTTTGTATGTGGTGGAGAGAGGACCATGAAATATTCCTTCATTGGGTTTGGTTTGGTTTTTAGCTCATCTAGTGTCTTCTGTAATTATTGGCAATGACACCAAAGATCAGCAAGCCAGTCAAACTCCCTTGCACGAGTCATAATAGATAGTAGACTAGCCTTAGAGAACATCCTGGTTGTATAAAATAAGATATATTGTCTCCCTTGGGGCTTATTTACAGTTTACTTAGTCCAGGATACTAGGGGGCATAGTTGAAGTGAATACTGCAGGCTGCTCTCATCCTGCCGCTCAGAGTCCTATTAAATGCTTTATGAGACATATTAAACAGATTTGTTCCCAGCCTCCTTTGGTCAGATTAATCACGGTAGCTGATGGAATGGCATGCTCATGTCAAGAACATGTAGGACTAAGGAATGGATTGTTGGAAAAGGCAACTTACCATGGGTCCCAATCATCCCTGTATGTTCTTATGCCAAGAATGCAAAGTCTTGACCACTCTTTACCTAGGCAACGTCTCAGGGTTGTGTTTGCAGCATTCAACTTGAGGGGCGAGGTCATATTTTCTTCTAGACTTACTATAAAAGCAGTAGATTCCTGAAGTTCAATGTTCCTCAGTGTGATGAAAACCCAGTGTGTGTGCAGCATCCATCTGAGCCTTCTGCAACTCCCCCATGTTCTTGGGAGCAAGGGATACCAATGCAAGCACACAGGTTTTTGCTTTTTGCTCAAAGTAGTAAAAAGCAGAGTAAAAATGTAGTAAAATGCAGAGACTACTGCTGTGAGCAGTCTCTGACTCTGGAGTCTGATGTTTATTGTCATCATCCACAAAACAGAAACAGACTAACTTCTGATCTGGTAGGGTAAAATAAAATCTCAGACCCTGAAAATAATTTCATATTATTATAATATAAAATGTAGTATAAGAGGAAGAAAAATATGACTAGAGGGGCTAGAAAATGTAGAGTCTAAAATAGCATGTTAAAGAGTCTAAAATTTATTCTGAGTAATGGGGAACCAATGAAGAGTTTAAGAAGGAAATTACATGAGAGGATTTGTGTTTTCAGAAAATATCTGGAGGCTATGCGAAGTGCTGGTTTAAGTGGAATGAATCTTTAGGCTGGAAGATAGGGGGTTACTATAGCAATCCAGAATAGAAATACTGTGAGCTAAGTTAAAATAAGGAGACAGATTAGTAAAATATATAAGAGGACCCCTGAATGAGTCCAAGACGGAAAATGGTGCCAACAACTGTAAAGATGGAAGGAAAAAGGGGTGAGGGATGAAGACTTATGAGTCCTGTTTTCTTTCACGTGTGGAGTTTGGGGCATGTGAGGGAAATCTATATGAAGATGCCTAGCAAAATAAAACACAACCCAGTACATACATGGATCTGAATACTGGAAGGGATGGCTAAATTAAAGATACAGGGTTATGCATCATTTATATTAATAGTTGCTTTAACTGTTTTATCCAGAGACAGCAATTTCTGGAATAAATTCAAGTGTATAAAACTGGAAAAATGAACCTCCACATCCTAACTGAAATAAAAACATAATTTAAATATCCACATAAAGAGCTCAGTACAATGCAATCTAGTATTACTGTTCTTTTATAGACCATGAGCTATCACTACCATATCAAATACAGAGTATGAATGGGTTGGAAAGGAGAAGGGCCTTTCCACATTATTCTTATCTACTTGGATCATTTTCTTGTCTGAATTGGTTTAGGTGCCTGGTTATGCTCTGTTTTCTTGGATTTTTATTGAACATAAATCTTTATAGGAAAGGAAATAGTTAAAATCAAGTTTTTGGATGACACTGAATTCACTGACCTATATAAATGAAACTGAATCTGCACTGCTTTTCCCAGTCATGGACATTCTGCCTCTTTCACTAAATTTCTGATTGTCACGCCTAAATGCTGTGTTCATAGATAAAATTTGCAATTACTCAACAACTATGATGGTTACATTACTAACCTGCCACTTACACACATCTTTAAAACTTTTAAAAAGTTATTTTACAATTCTCTAAGGAAAGGCTAAGAATGGCACTTCAAAGACAGAAGAGGAGCTTTATTTGTTATTTTCCAAGTTTAAGATGTTCATCCATCTGGCAGAGCAGCTAGACAATACATCAGCCAAGAACATCATTCTGGCTTAAAACAGACTCTGGCTCCCAAAGAGGATTTGACTGAAGGAAAGACAACATCGTTAGTTGCTCTGTGGCTGAACTCTTCTAATATTTTTCCCCAACGCCTCCTCCAAGCCTTGGCTCTATCCACTAACTTGGTTTCCATAGGAATAGACAGAGCTATCAAGTGGCGCAGAGTCAAACAACACAACAGAAGGAGAAAATGTTACTGCTCCCCAAAAGGTAGAGATTTCTCTATGGAAAGGTATTGACTCTGAAGCTTCCTTACTCAATGCCAGACGGCTCCCCAAAAGGTAGAGATTTCTCTATGGAAAGGTATCTTTGACTCTGAAGCTTCCTTACCCAATGCCAGACTTTTCCTCTGCTTTTCCTGCCTAATATACCCTATTTTACTTAGATTATTGCATTCCATACCAAAAAATACATATTTTAAAAAGTGCGTGTGTGGTATCCCCATTTATTTAGAATGGTCCTTTAAACTGTCACAATGATTTGGGATAATTATAAAATGCATTTTATTTCTCATAGTTGATATTTCATTTATATGAAAACATTTCTTTGATCTTAAATCAATAGTCCTCAAACTCCAGCATGCTTCAGGATCATCTGGAGGGACTGAAAACACAGATTGCTGAGGCCTTCCCTCAGAGTTTTCATTCACTAGCTCTGGTGTGGGGCCCAACAATTTACATGTCACACAAGTTTCTGGGAAGTGCTGGTGCTGCCAGGTCCAGGAGTCCACACTTTGAGAATCATTGTTTATACAAAGGACCTAATATCAGAGTTCTCAATCCTGACAAACTTAAAAAAAAAGTAATAACAACAACAAACTGCCAGAAAAAGAATGTGTGTTCCATCCCAGAGCAATGAAATCAGAATTCCCGAGACTCTGTAATTAGTATTTCCTTAATGCTCTGCAGGTAATTAAAAAATAGTATCAAGATTGAGAAGTATGGACCTAATCCACTCATTCATTCAACATTCACCAATTATTTACTACGTAATTACTCTGAACCCAGCAACATGCTAAGGGTTTTTGGGAACTTTACAAAAATAACTAAAATACACTCATACTAATATACAATATTATATATAGTACAAGCAATGGAGGGGGGATGTAGGTGCATAAAAACAAAAACAAAATCCAGCCTAAAAACAGGCAGGATAGAGGATGTACTTTCAGCCTTTTGTGGTGAGGGGGGAAAGTTAGATCAGGAAAGAATCCATGAAGAGGATCGCAGTTAAACTGGATTGGATTTTGATTTGGAATCACTGATACTCTACCACCCCTCCATAACTCCATCTTGTTCTGCCTCCCCATTTCTTTGACATGGACAATAGATATTTTCTGAATTTTATGCAAAGTGCTAACCAAAGATAGCTTTGGGTCTTATTCCCACTCCTTCCAATTAATTTGTCCCGACATAAGCTCCTCCTTTATAAAAATTCTAAAGTCAACATTAGCTCAGTTGTATATATTAGGTCTCCTGTATCTACTTATTACACAGTGCAATAATTCCCACACTATCTCTCACTTTGGCCACAATAGATAGCAAAGCCATTTGCAAATGGTATTCACTATTGTAATACAATGAATAAGATCAGTTGCATAAAGGAAAGATAGTGATCAGAATTGTGAAGATGGGGCACCTAACCCAGACTCAAGGGGCCGATAAAGGCTTCTTGGAGAAAACAGTGCCTGTGCTGCTCCATAAAGTGTCTATGCAAGTAATCCAGCTTCAGTGGGGAGGAAGGTGAATGTGCAGGGAGGGGCATTGTGGGTGGAGAATGAGGGGTAGGAGGAGGCGACTAGAATAAAAGCTTTAGCTAGTTAGTGTGCCTGAGGATAGAGTAGTAAGGGGAGCACATGAAGCTGAAACCAAAAAAATAAGCAAGGAGTAGGTGATGATAAAAGGAACTTAGATGTCTTCCTTGAGTTTTCTAAAGCAGTACTGAAGGATTTAAATAAGGCAGTGACTAAATAAATAAATAAATAAATAAATAAGGCAGTGACACCAGAGAATTCTCAGCCAGCCCACCCACACCCACTGAATTCCCCCTAGCCTGTTTCCTCCCATGAAAAACGAGGAGGTTGGATTATGATCTGAAGACTCATCAGCTGGCACGGCTGGTGTGGCTCAGTGTTTGAGCATCGACCATGAACCAGGACATCACGGTTTGATTCCTCATCAGGACACATGCCCAGTTTGCAGTCTGGATCCCCAGTATGGGGTGTGCAGGAGGCAGCCAATCAATGATTCTCTCATCAATGATGTTTCTAGCTCTCTCTCCCTCTCCCTTCCTCTCTGAAATCAATAAAAACATTTTTTTAAAAAAGACTCATCCAGGTTAATGTCCTTTGAGTCTATGATTCTAAGATGCAGAAGACCCACTCTTTATAGCTACTTCAAAACTGGATGTTTTTTATTCTAGCTGCCTCAAGAATAACTTAATTTCTAATAATTTTTACTTTTCTTAAAAAAAATCTCTCCCTCTCCCTTCCTCTCTGAAATCAATAAAAACATTTTTTTAAAAAAGACTCATCCAGGTTAATGTCCTTTGAGTCTATGATTCTAAGATGCAGAAGACCCACTCTTTATAGCTACTTCAAAACTGGATGTTTTTTATTCTAGCTGCCTCAAGAATAACTTAATTTCTAATAATTTTTACTTTTCTTAACCACAGGGTAACAGCTTTTGAGTCAATTCCCTTTTCCCTGATACAAACATTCATTTTCCTAGCATAAGGAAGTTCACCACAGTGACAGGCTCACAGCCAGGGCTCAATAAATATTGGTTTCTTTCTCTGATAACATTATGGTTCTCCTCTCATCATAAAAGTAGTCTTCATAAACAAAACAGTTTCTTTATTTGACCATGTTTATTTTAGAGACTTAAAAATAAGAAAGAATTCATTCTTAATTATTCTCAGTGTTTCATGTCCATTATAATCTGCCTGGCCTGTTCTTCTCACTGATCCTGACCAGCTTCTGTGTTACCCTGCAAGTAGTTTATTTTAAAAATCATGTTTTACTATTAAATTCAGAAGTGAAATGCAACAAATCTTGTTTACCTCCTGGTTCCTTTGAAACACCCCAAGTCTTGTGGTAGGCCTATCTTTAGGTTTTCAATAATGTATCTTAGTTTTATTGATACTAATATGCAGTTGAAAAAAATCAATTCATCTATTTGGCTAAGACATGTGCCTCTGGGGAAACTATTTCAAACAACTGACTGAATCCATCTATTGCCTTTTCTACTTCAGTTTCACATTGTGGATTGGATTTCTTAGATAGTGGAAAAGATAAATGTACAGGTAAATGTATAAATAAATTCAATTAAACTCAGAAATTCTTAATGAGCCTCTTTCAGGCTATGCATGAAAGCTTTTAATGAAATGCTGAGCACTAACTACTAATCTGACTTAATAATTATTACCTATTTTCAAAATGGTAGCAAGGTCCTTATAGTGGTTAATACTTTAGTCAAACCTAACTCTTCTAGTCTCAATCTAGTCATCTTTTAAAAATCATATCACAATCTACCTCCATCTACAAATCAATCCCTGAACTCTGTAATGCTTCTCGTCTTTCTGCTACCACTCTAGTCCTTTTCTCTTTGAACTGAAGAGAGAGGAAACTGAGTTGGTAAAAAATAAGGCCAAGGTTTAGTGGTTGGAGTGGGGAAGAAAGATGTGCAAATCAAAAATGTGCAATTATTTCACCTGTGCCATTTTGTAACCTATCCCAGGGTAAGTATTCTATTTGCCACAGCTATGTTTTAATTCTGCTCTAACAGGTGTTCTAAGTTAAAGCACATCACAATTGTTAAATCAACATTTAATATCTACCACAAGATCTTTGTGGACCAACTGGAAATAAACAAACATATATTTTAGAAAGCCATTCAAAAATTATGAATTATATTTTTGATATGTATTCAAAAACTTTGAAAATTGGGAAAATAAAGTAAGAACAAAGATAACCTATAATTCCATTACCCTAAGCCTAAAATAACCTCTGTTAGCATTTTGACATAATCTCTTCCATTCCTTCTTAGTTTTCTTGTTTAATGTGAGAGGTTATTTTTATCATTTCCATCAAACTATATATCTAATTTTAGATTTGGAATAAGCAGTGATTTTAAAAATAACTTTTATCATTTAGCAAACATCATAATAATAACGAATTCAGGTGGGAGTGGTCAAAGGATGCTAACACTAATGGGTAAAAGTTTGAAGAGTAACAGGATATTTCCATGGTTTCAAAGTAACTATTCACAGAATACTTATTTTTTTAAATATGTTTTATTGATTTTTTTCTTTTAAAGAGACAGGAAGGGAGAGGGAGAGAGAGATAGAAACATCAATGATGGGAGAGAATCATTGACTGGCTGCCTCCTGCATGCCCCCCCGTGGGGATCAAGCCCATAACCTGGGCATGTGCCCTTGACCAGAATTGAACCTGCACTGATGCTCTATCCACTGAGACAAACCAGCTAGGGCCACAGAATACTTATCAATCCCAAAGGAAAAAACAGTAATGTTACAGTGCAGTACCAAGTGATCAAAGTTGACATCACCATGTGCTTTTGGGGATGATGACTGAGAAGAACACAACATGGCTCTTGTGCTATTCTTACCAAAAGCGTATAACCTGAACTAAATATGAGGAAACAGCAGATAAATCTGAAATGAAAGACAGTAAGAGTAATTCTGTACTCTTAGAAAAAGTCAATGTTATAAAGCATGTGCGCGCGCACGCGCGCGCGCACACACACACACACACACACACACACACACACACACACACGACTGAGGAATTGGTACTGATTAATGAAGACTAAAAAGATACAATTGACCCTATTAGTGGTTCTCAACCTTCCTAATGCCTCGACCCTTTAATACAGTTCCTCATGTTGTGGTGACCCGCAAACATAAAATTATTTTTGTTGCTACTTCATAATTGTAATTTTGCTACTGTTCTGAATCTTAATGTAAATATCTGATATGCAGGATGTATTTTCAGGGGTCACGACCCACAGGATGAGAACCGCTGCTAGTTGGTTTGGCTCAGTAGATAGGGTGTAGGCCTGCAGACCAAAGGGTCCTAGGTTCGTTTCAGGCTCCTCCCTACCCAAGGCCCTGGTTGGGGTTTGTGCAGGAAGCAACCACTGATGTGTTTCTCTCACATCGATATTTCTCTCTGTCTTTCCCTCTCTCTTCCACTTTCTCTAAAAATCAATGGAAAAATATCCTAGGGTGAGGATTAAAAAAAAAAAAGATACAAGTGAATGCAATGCCTGATCCTGGATTTTCTTTTACATAAACATTCCTGGGAAAATTGGGAGAATCTAAATTAGGTTCATGGATTATAGTGTTTATGTTAATTGCCTGATTTTGATAATTGAACTGTAGTTATATAAGAGAATGTCCTTGTTTTTAGGAAATATGCACTAAAGATTTGGGGGCAAAGGAGTATCACATCTGCAACTTACACCATATGGTTTAAAGATAATGTCTACATACTCACATATACTACTGGGAGAGAAGGATAAAGCATGTGTGGCTAAATGTGCACATTTGGGGAATTTGGGTAAAGGATACATGAGAGGGATTCCGAGCAAGATGGCGGCATAGGTAAACACCGGAGACTGCTGCTGCAAACAACCACTTCAAAAATACAACTAAAAGACGGAACGGACATCACCCAGAACCACAGGAAGGCTGGCTGAGGAGAGACTCTTCAACTAGACGGAAAGACAACAGCATACCGATGCTCAGAGGAGGCGCAGTGTGGAAAATATAAAGGTGCGGAGGTGCGCACGCAAAGCGGGCTGGTGGCTGAGGGCGCGGTTGTCCTTTTCAATCAGGAGGGAGTCTTAGACTCTGAGCTCCAGATACGGGCGAGTCTGTAGGGACTCAGACTCAAACGGGAGAAGCGGGATTGTCTGGCATCAGTTGGAACGTGAGGGCAGCTTTCTCTCCGAGGTTTGCAGCGGTTCCTGGGGTTCTGAGAAGCAGAGCCTCTGGGAACAGGACTGAGGCCAGCCATAACCGCTCCCTCCGCCCACCCTG
>NW_005362270.1:2117014-2119009 GCF_000412655.1 Myotis brandtii | reverse complement strand
GAGGACAGTGGGTGGGGAGTGAGGGCGGAGGGTGGGGCGGGAACTGGGAGGAGGGGAGTTATGGGGGGGAAAAAAAAGAGGAACAAATGTAATCTGAACAATAAAGATTTAATTAAAAAAAAAAGGATACATGAGAATTTTTTGCACTATTCTTACAACTTTTCTGTAAATCAAAGTCATGTCAAAACATCAAGTTAAAAGAAAGCAGGAAAAAATCCTAATTTTTATATAAAGGTAATAACATATTTATTAAAAACATTTCAAAAGTTAAGAGAAATATAAAGAAGAAAATAGTGACCAGCCTGCATCTCACAAAGCCAAGGTAACCATGGTTTACACTGTGATAACACTCTCTTCCTGTCTCTTATTCTCAGGGAATGTTTCTTATCCTCAGATTGCACTTACACTGTGAAACACTCCATAATTACACCTTAATTAATATTCAAGATACCGTTGTTAAAGCCAGAATTACTGTCACATCATAGGTGAGGAAACATGAATTTTAAAAAACGTTTAAAAGATTATCAGTTTAGCCCTAACCGGTTTG
Organism: Myotis brandtii; assembly: GCF_000412655.1. Classification (NCBI taxonomy): domain Eukaryota; kingdom Metazoa; phylum Chordata; class Mammalia; order Chiroptera; family Vespertilionidae; genus Myotis; species Myotis brandtii. The sequence continues at coordinate 2,118,462 of NW_005362270.1, read as the reverse complement.
GCTCAGTAGATAGAGCGTCCACCCCCGGACTGAAGGGTCCCGGGTTTGATTCTGGTCAAGGACATGTACCTTGGTAGGGGACTCGATCCCCAGTAGGAAGTGTGCAGGAGGCAGGTGATGATGTTTCTCTCTCATTGATTATTCTGACTCACTATCCCTCTCCCTTCCTCTCTGTAAAATCAAATATATATATATTTAAAGATTACCAGTTTATATCATAAAACAGAAAAAATAATGTCATGAAGTAGCTTGACCATGATTCACAAACTGCAATTTAGGTTCTGTAAAGTGGTAAGTTTGAAGATGGTATTCTGGGATTCCTCCTAACATTGAAATAGTACAATTCTAATCTCTTCTATTATCACCAAATTCTTTTTTTTTTTTTGTATACAGAATCTGTAGTTCCTAGCACAGTGCCTTATATACAGCAGGCATTAAATATTTTTTAATGAATAACAAATTATTAAATAGATATTTTATAGAGGTTATGAAGGTTAAAGTATATAAAAGCAGTTTGTAAAGTATAATTTATAATTATAATCAGTTGTTATTATTGATGATTTAGAATAGAAAACAATATAAAACTAACTGGTCATTCTAAAACAGAAAATAAAGTTGATATGCCACCTTTTTGAAATAAAGAGATTTCACCTTTTTGTAGGAATCTATGACATTTATTATGAAGTTTATTTCTACAAGACTCTTGTTTCAAATATAATTCACCTTATTCTCATCTATAACCAATTTAACAGACTGTTTACAGACAGATGGAGAGACAAATGACAAATTAGTACTCCCCAGGTTTGTGGCATGGACATAAAAAGTGAATTTATTTTTCAAATACCTTTTATAGCCATAGCCTTACAAGTAGAAGACATCTTATCTGGTTTACTATTGATCCAAATGACAAGGCTGAGCATCAGATTAAGGATATGTCAGAAACCTGAAAGGAGGCTACCAATGTATTCAGCAGGATGGTAGCTTCTTTCAAAATGATCTATTAAGGTTACAGTGTTTACAAAGGCAGTTGAGAAAACATAGCACAAGATACTGGGTTGCATCAAGCAACCAGCAGAGTACCCATAAAAACTTCTGATACTATTGTGATCCCCCCTTACACCAATCATGATTCATGTTTATTTCCAGAAATAAAAACTATGCACAAATTTTTGATGATAAAATAATAGATAAAGGGTTTTTCTTCATCTTACATCCCTTTCTGGTTGTCAGTTTCCTCCTCAGCAATGGTAGCATTCCTAACAGATGGGAGGTACCAATCAATTGAAATGACTGCCAACCAAAAAGGTCAAGCATACTTCAAGAATTTAATTCCAAGGTATCTTCTTTGGTGATAGTGAAATAAATATGACTTAGCTAAGTATAGTAATGACCAAAAAATATGATGCCAAAATAGAGTCCTGAAAAGTAAAAATTCCAAGAGTGCTTCT
>NW_005362270.1:2102320-2116956 GCF_000412655.1 Myotis brandtii | reverse complement strand
CAGCCTGCACCCTCTCTAATCCGGGACCCCTCGGGGGTGTCCTACTGCCGGTTTAGGCCCGATCCCCAGGATGTCTGACTGGCAGTCAGACATCCCTCTCACAATCTGGGACCGCTGGCTCCTAACTGCTCGCCTGCCAGCCTGATCACCCCTAACCGCCTCTGCCTGCCGGCCTGATTGCCCCTTACTGCCCTATAGGACTAGAAGCCCAGTGCATGAAATTTGTGCATGGGAGGGGGTGTCCCCTCAGCCCAGCCTTCACCCTCTCCAATCCGTGACGCCTTGGTTGGGCCTAAACCGGCAGTCAGACATCCCTCTCACAATCCTAGACTGCTGGCTCCTCATCACTCACCTATCTGCCTAGTCACCCCAAATTGCCCCCCCCACTGGCCTGATCCCCCCTTACTGCCCCCCCTGCCAGCCTGGTCACCCCCAACTGCCCGCCCCCTGCTGGTCTGGTCGCCCCATGCAGCCTGCTGTTCAGTTGTTTGGTCATCCCTCACTAACCCCCCTGCCGGCCTTGTTGCCCCACGCAGCCTGCTATTTGGTTGTCCATACAGTTGTTTCGGTCATGACGGCCCCTGGCTTTTTCTATATTAGAATAATATTTTGTGGGGGAAAAAGAAACATCTTGGAGATAAAACATGAAGCATGGGGGGGGGGAGAATTTTGCCAAACAAAAGAAGAAACCTAATCAGATGTGGGAAAACCTGTTTCTTGTGATCACTTTGGGATGAGCATTTCTTCAAGGAAGATCTAGTACTTTCTAGAGTAGAATGAACTGAAGTTTTGTGAGAATCATGGGAAAAGCAAAAGCTTCAGAAAAGTCTCCTTTCAGATGGCTTTAGAAAGACTTGAGCTGGTTTTGCAAAACACAGTAGTGCTCTAACCAATTTCAAGGGATCAACATTTGACATTGTTATAAGACCAAAGAGACAGAGAGCTGTAGTCTAAAACTATTTAAAATACCAGCAAACTACACAGCTTTTTGTTAACATGTAACACTTTTTATATCAATAATAAAATCTGTTTTTATTAATCACCAGTTTAACTGTATTATCATTAAATGCTGTAGATATAAATACTAAGTTTTGGTCTTGGCTCTAACTTGTTATCTAAACATGAGCATATCATATTGGGCATCTACTTTGTGTAATGTAAAATACTACCTTTATATGTAATGAGGGCAACTTTCTGGGCCTCAGTTTCCACAAATGTGAAATAAAGTGATCAAATTAAATTAAAAATAGTACTTAGCAAAGGATTTTACAAATCACTACTTCCTAAGATACTATTAGCTTATGCTAAAAAAAGCACTGAGATTAAATGATTCTGAGACATCCTGGATAAAGAAACCAAGCAGGTTTCTTTACTGCATAACTTCTCAGAGCCTTTAGGTTGCTAATACGCACTGTAACTTTCCAAGAAGGAACATGCAGTATTTCCCAAACTTTTTTGACCACGAGACCCAATTTTCATGCAACATTTCATGAGAATATTGTGCTAAGGAAGTAGCTTTGGGAAATGCTGCACAGAATGATTTTTAAGGTCCTTTTAAGCTTTTTATAATTTGTAGTGTGTGTGTGTGTGTGTGTGTGTGTGTGTGTGTGTTTTAACAAGAAACATAGAGCTGCTTAATACCTAATCTTATTTTTCTTGGAGGAAATAAACTTGGGAAACTGCTTGGAAAAAAAATTCTCACAAAGTCAAGGAGAAAGTTACTTGAGACTACGGTTAACTACAAGTCTGACTACAGGAGAATGGGCAATATCAAACATTGGGAATAAATGCCAGAAAATGTGGCAGGAAAATAAAATTACAAAAAATTACAAAACAAAAAAACACAAAAATACCCAAAGCAGGGATTCTTTCCAATCAGGCCTCCTTTCAATCTACTTTATCAAAAGTAACTGAAAGGTACTTTGTAATGACTCACCAAAAGCTAAAAGTGCTAAACATCAACTATATATTGGACTTTATGTTTTGTACCTTAGGAAATTTAATTTGCCTATAGCTGTGGTGAAATACCAATTTTATTGTCTCCAACATGCCTTGCATTCACTCTCCTCAACCCCATCATATTACTTTTATGCTCAGACTCCCATTTACATCCTTAACTCTCCCCTGCCAAAGGATAAGAGATATTGGTCTGGTTGGAATCAGGTGGCAGTAAACAGGACCACAAAGCTCAGAGCTTCCAACAGCAGTCATGCACATCTGAGGATTTCTGGTAGCCCACAATAAATCTAGTTAGTCTCAGGAGACTACATTTATGAATGAGTCTGCTCAGTAATAGAGCCAAGTTCAAGAATGACTCTGCTGGCCTAATAGTGGAATAGTCAATGGAAAGGACAAAACCCGGGAGATGCAGCAATTTCTTTAATTTGGGAGGCCACCAAAATGAATGAGCAATGTCTATAGATTGTACTGTGAAACTGGAAGGTTTAAGCTATGGACAAGTGATATGGGGGAAGAAAGAAAAGAAAGAAAAGAAAGGAAAGGAAAGGAAAGGAAGGAAGAGAGAGGAAAGGAAGAAAAAAAGAGAAATGGAAAAAATTAGAATTAGATAGCAAAGAAAAAAATTTGTATGATAGATGCCAAGTGTCAGAAAGAAAACATTAATTTTATCATTGCTCTTATTCTTTTTTTAATATTATACTTTTCGAAATAAAGCTATGTTTCTATGAAAATTGAAGCTTTTTTGGTTTCTTTTGCAGCCCACATAAACTTAAACTTTCTTTGGCCCGTGTGAGCCTTTGAGTTTGACATGCTCGGTGTAAAGAGTTATAAGTCCAAGACTTTCAAGGTAATTCAGATTTTCAGCCTTCTATCTTGTTGTAGGATGAAAGATTTAAAATCTATGTAAAAATTTGATCCTACAATTAGCACACAGTTGAGATTTCCTTTGTGGATAGAAAGGGGAAGAATAAAGGACTGGGGGAACAGATGGACACATTCTGTTACCTCTAAAATCATTCTCAAAACTTTACCAAAGCTCTGTACTTTGGTCCTTGTATTTCTTGGGACACATTCTCCACAGTGTTTCTCTATGTCTAGTAACTAGACTATCTTTTCAAGGATATCTGCATGGTAAGTGGCCTTGAAAGTTAGAGATAGTTTTCCCTTCAGGTCAGAGGATAGATTTTTTTACTGACCAGAATAATAAAACCAATGTCTCACTTGGGGACAAAGGCTGGGCCTGTTTGCTCAAAGCCCTAATGTAAGATTGGGGGTATTCTAAGCTCAGTTTTCCTCAGGTGTGACACTGACTCACTGCCTGTGCAGCATCTACCTGAACCTGCTTCCACATCACCCACACAGGACTTGGGGGCAAAGAGAACCAATACAAACATAAAGCTCATGATGTTTGCTATCTGGTAAATAATACACTATCTTAAAAAATTTGTTTGTGTGGTCTCTTTGCTAGCTGAGTCTATGTGGCAAGCCAACCTAATTGTAATGTAACCAATCAATGGGTCCGTGCTGCCTGTCACTACTTGAGCCAATTAAGCAGAGACAGGGTTGAATTATATATGAACATTTATTCCAATACTGCCAGCAGTATGGAAGAGCATCAGGTCATCCACAAAAATTTGCTCTGCCTCTCCCCATAAGCCAGCTGCTTATATTGGGTAGAAGGACAAAGATTACATGGGAAAGTAGGCAAAAGGGTATGCCAAATGGACACTTAACAGGTAATACAGGCTGGAGATTTGCAAAGACCTAGCGATATGCAAAGACTGGGGGTCTTCAAAGGGCTGGCAGCTCTGGGTTCTGCAACATGGTTGTTAATCTTTCCATGATAATAGGCAGCTCTTTGATGGGAGGATGGGCTGTATTTCCAGGTGAGCTCCCAGGTCCCATGTGCAACTCCCAGCCAGGTTAGAATGTGCCTTCTTTAATCAGAACAAAACAATCATAGTTAACAGAGCATGATTAATATTTCTTATAATTATAGCTGGTCCCCAATATTCTATTTCTGCCCCTATCACTAATAGCTACAACAGCTTGGCAGCTGGATAGTATGGTCTTTTGGGTGAGTGATCACCACCTATCTGACAAATGAGTTAATGGGTAAATGAGTGAATGAAATCTGACTGTTGCATGGAGAATGGTTTGAAGAGGAAAAAGACTTGAATCAGGAAGACTAATAAACTACTTCAGTTAGTTAGATAATAGATTATGGTAGACTGGATTAGAATGATCCTATCTAATAAACAGGGAATATGCTAATTGACCCTCATGCCCACAGCCAATAAGGAGGGAACATGCTAACTGACTGCCATGCCCTCAAAGATGGCAGCGCCCACAGCCACAAGGTGGCCATCAGGGGAGGGAAGTTGGGGGCGATCGAGCCGGCAGGGGAAGGCAGTTAGGGGCATCCGGGCCGGTAGGGGAGGGCAGTTGGGGGCGACTGGGCCAGCAGGGGAAGGCAGTTGGGGTGACCAGGCCAGCAAGGGAGCAGTTAGGCATCAATCAGGCTGGCAGGGGAGTGGTTAGGGGGTGATCAGGCTGGCAGGCAGAAGTGGTTAGGGGCAACCAGGCAGGCAGGCAGGCGAGTGGTTGGGAGCCAGCAGTCCCAGATTGTGAGAGGGATGTCCCAGATTGGAGAGGGTACAGGCTGGGCTGAGGGATACACCCCCGCCCCCCCGTGCATGAATTTTGTGCACCGGGCCTCTAATAGAATAATAGAGATGGAAAAATGAACCAAAAAGATGGAGATCTCAAATACATATAGACTCCTCATGAATCCTTGGCTGACCCCTGAGTTGCAAAGGCATGGGGTTGGCAGAAACCAACAAATGGAAAATTGAAAAAGCAGTCAGAGATTTCAGTTACTACCCAACACAAAGGAGATGGAATTTGGAGTTTGAGTCCCACCTAGTTAGAGGGCTTGGTACTCATTTCAGGCTTTTCACTGGAATCTCAGACAAGTCAGACCTTAAAAATGTTGACATTTATTTATTTATTTATTTATTTATTTATTTAGTGGACTATGGACAGGTCTAAGGGATTCAACTAAAGACTAGAAAAAAAATTGAAACACTCAACAGGTTCAGTGTGAATAGCCATTTTTACCTGCCAGATAAAACAATAACAAAAAAAATTAACATTCTATAAGGGAATGAAAAACCCCTACAATGTATCGTCCAAAATTCTGAGTATACAATAAAAAGTTACTACAAATGCAAAGAAACAGAAAAATAGGACTCAGTGTTAGAAAAAAATATAAACAGATTTCAAGATAATCCAGATGTTGAAATTAGTACACAGGACTTTAGAGCAGCTATAAGAGAAAAGATGATCACAATGACCACACAGATGAGGAAATCTTAGCAAAGGAAACAAACTATAAAAAGAACCAACTGCAATTCTAGAACTGAAAAGTACAATGTCTGAAATGCAAAAATCATTGCTGAAAATCAAAGCTAAAAGAAAATATTGAAAGAAACTAGGAAAACAAACAGAAACAACCATTACCCATATGGTAAGGATAGGAATGATAGTGTATCAGAAACAATGGAGGCCAGAAGGCAATGGAATGACACATCTAACATGTTTTTATGAGAAATAGTACAATATTCTAATGTGATAAAAGATGCACATTGTCAACCCTAAAGCAACCTGTTAAAAATAATACATAGGTATAGTTAAAAATTTTAGAAGAAATAAAATTTAAAAAAAAATCATTAATCTGAAAAAGAGCAAGAAAACAGGTTGAAAAGAAAAAAAGAGATGGCTCAAGCAGAAAATAAAATAAAATGGAAGACTGAAACTCAACCACATCAGTAATTCATTAAATGGAAATAGACTAGCATTCCAACTGAAATGTAGATATTGTCAGATTAGGTAAAAAAAAGAGTAACACTCAACTTCATGTCTACAAAAGGTGTACTTTAACTATAAAGACAGAGATAAGATGAAAGTAATAGGATGGAAAAACTTATGCTTTAAACAATAATCATAAGAAAGTTGGAGTGGCTACATTAATATCAGATAAAGTAGACAATAAGATTTTTAAGAGTTTCAAATACCTCACCACAAAATATTTATTAATTACAAAGATGAAACAGTACTTCTACAGTAGAGAAAAGCAAACACTACCTTAATCAAGTGAGCAAGTGAACATCACCAGGAATGGGAAAAATCAAAATTCTGTAATACCTGATAGGATTCAATGAGGACACAGCATTGCTTCTATATCTCTTCCAATATGAATAACATAAATCTCATTATGAGGACATGGCTAATAAACCCAAACTGAGGGACTTTTATTTAGCCTGTCATCTTCAAATATGTCCTCACCACTGAAGTTGAGGAAAGATTAGAAAAGTTTCCAGATTGAAGGAGATAAAAGTGATTTGAAAACTAAATGCAATGTGTGATTTTGAACGTAATCCTTAAGGATATTATTGGGATAATAACGTAGCCTGAGGATTAGACAGTAGTTCTCTATAGATGTTAATTATTTTATTTTGATGGCCATATTATAGTAAGGTTGAGGAATGTCCTTGTTTCTAGAAAATACATACTAAAAAAATTGGAAGTGGTGAGGTATCAGTCAGCAATTCACTCTCAAATGGTTGGCGGGGGGGAAAGTTTATTGTACTGTACTGGCAATTTTTCTGTAAGTGTGGCATATTTTTAAATTTTTAAAAAATAAAGTCAATTTGTACATAAAGGATTTGAATATCACTATCAACCACATCTGCCTAATTCATAGTTTATAGAATACTATACCCAACAACTGCAGCATACAACTGGACTTGTATTATGTATGCTGTGTGTGTATGTTTTGCATATCCAGGCTTGAAGATACCATTTAAAGCTACATAGATTATTATCCAAAGGGATATCTAACTGAATAAAACAGGGAGCATAGTTAGCTGAGGGGACTTTAAGATCTGTTCCTTTGTATAATGGGCTTTCACATGCCTTCCTCCTCAGTTCTGAAAACACACGGTTCCTTATTCCCTTCACCATGAATAAGGCCGACATTTGACAGCTTCACAAGGCTGACAGGGTTACCCCACAGCCCACCCTCCCTATTCTCAATCCAATTAGACCTCTAATCCTCCAGATGAAAGGCCCAACTGCTCATGTTCCTCATGACAACGACAGCTATTGATTATTTGTCACTGCAGCTAACACCTTCCCTGTCGAGGCTGCTCTGACAGAAGCAAACCTACCAAATTAGACAGCACTTTATCTGCCCTGGAGGCCAAATGGCACAACAAGTAAAGGCTAATAAATGGTATAAAAATGAACAAATCATAACATTATGACAAGCTGATCGTTGCCAGCAGCCTCCTAGCTCAAGTTTGATGTTCTGTTAGACTTGCTCCTTCTCTTTCCCCTCTGCTCTAGCTCCAACTTTGACTGAATTAAAGGCCAGAACAATTAAGGCATTTGACCAGCAAAGATAAGCCAATTGAAGTATCGCCAAGGGACATAAATGTCAATAACAGACTGCCATTTGTCAATACAAACATTCTAGAGATGCAAATGCTGAGGCCACCGCTCTCCACTAGGCTGCACTGACTCACTTTCCAATGGACAGTCTGTGGCTATTTAACCAGGAGGAAAAAAAGAAAAAGAAATATACAGTCCCAAGAGAGGAACTGTTCTATGAAGAACAAGGAAGAGTCATTGGGCTGAGGGTGGAGGGTTATATCTGGAAAAGAGATAGCAAAGCAGAGCGATTCTTCCTTCTAAAAAATATTCTAATACTAGACAACTGAAATATTATTATATATTTTAGTCAATATACATGCAGATACATATTAAATACTAAAAATGTATTTTTTGAACAAATGAGTAAATGAATTTCATACTTATCAGAATTGGAATGGCGAACAAATGAACTCTGATAAAATTTTCAAGAGGCTTAGTTACCACTGATGACATTGTTTAGACAAGTATAAAGAAAGAATAAAACAGTATTTTATATTGGTGAAGCTAATTTTAGTAGTAGTGTTTCAATGATTAAACTTTTCTGCAGGCGGGATCTATTTTGATATCAAAGGTTAAGGTGAAAATTCTGGTGACTTGTATGTGGGAGAAATGAGAGCTACACTGAATGACAGGCTTGCATGATAAGCCCAATTCAATTCACTAGCATTAACTGAATATTTGGGAAGTACTAGTCACTAGAAATAAAAAAAAATGATTATGACACTCTTCCTGATATTAAGATGCTCATTGTCCAAGGTTGTGTGTTTGATCTCTAATCAGGGCACACAAGAATCAACCAATGAATGCATAAATAAGTAGAACAACAAATTGATGTTTCTTTCTTTCCCTCCCTCTTTCCCTCCCTCCTTCCTTTCCTCCTCCCCCATTCCTCTCTCTCTCAAAAGCAAAAAGCAAAATTTTAAAAACTTTTTTAAAAGATACTCATTGTCTGTGGGGAAATCAAATGTGTAAATAAATATTTTTCACCGTGATAGGTGATATAATAATATAACAGTGGTTAAGTACATAGGTACCAGAGGAACAAAGGAGGGAATGGTAAACTCTACCTAGGTAAGTCCGAGAAGTTCAAAGAAATGATTAAATATGGATACAATAAGATGCTACACTTGGGTCCAAAACCATAACTATATGAATACAGAATTAGTTCAAGAAGTATTAAGTATAAAGCAGACTTGGAGCTTTTATTTGAAAAAACCTAAACATAAATCAACTGTATTTGGTTGCCAAAATGTTAATGGTTATCAGACCAACACTGTATTCTACTTCAGGTGTCTTATTTCAGAGGAATTTAGGCAACTGTGTGCTTACACGGTAAAAGGGATTAGAATGGGAAGGAGACTTGAAAGCTATTATATGACAACAGAATAGATAAGAGTAACACTAGAGAAAAAATTCCTTCACTTGGCCAGAACAGTTATTAAGATATATGTCAGATCATGTCAATCCTTTGATCAGAACCTTCCAATGCTGCCTCATCACATTCACAGTAAAAACACATTCGTGAGCCCAGTTGGTGTGGCTCAGTGGTTGAGCATCGACCCATGAACCAAGAGGTCACCGGTTTGATTCCTGGTCAGGGCACATGCCCAGGTTGCAGGCTCGATCCCCAGTGGGGGGCCTGCAGGAGGCAGCCAATTGATGATGTTTCTCTTCCATTGATGTTTCTATCTCTCTATCCCTCTCCCTTCCTCTCTCTAAAAATCAATAAAAACATTAAACAATAACAACATGACAGAGAAGCATCAATCAGACTGTCAAACTCAAAGGGAAGGTAGGGGAGGGTGGGGGTAAGGGGAGAGATCAACCAAAGGACTTGTATGCATGCATCTAAGCCTAACCAATGGACAAAGACACCAGGGGGGTAAGGGCATGAGGGGGGGGGGGGAATGGGGGATAAGGACACATATGTAATAGCTTAATCAATCAATCAATCAATGATTTCAAAAAAACTACAACACACAATCCTGACAATGGCCAAAGGGCCCTAGAGGATCTGGCAACCATTTCTTTCATGGCCTCATCACCTACTGCTCTCCTCTTGCTCACTCAGAATAACCATGTTAGCCTCCTTGTTATTCCCCAAACATTCCAAGCGTGCTCCCACTTTAAGGTATCTGTTCTGAATATTCCTTCTGCCAGAAGGGAAAGAAAGTTCTTCCCTCGGCCATTCACATGACTAAATTCCTCATCTCCTCAAGTCTTGCTTCAAATGTCAACATCTCAGTGAAGATGATTGTGATTGCTTTATTCAAATTTACAACCCTGCTCTCCCCAGTCGTCTCTTCCCTGGCTTTCTTGATCTCTCTTACTTTGGCATTTGGGTTAGATTTCTGTTATCATATTAGTAAATGATTATTTGGGCTTTGTGAAATCTTAGCAGTGAAAGGAGGTATAAAGAGCCCTTACAATTGGTCATGAGGAAAATGTTGTGCCCAGGGGCTGACAAAATTCACACTTCAGAAATAGTAGCCCCCCCCCCATTCCTTCTCACTCTCTTTACAAGAGTAAAACATGAATATAAAAAAAGAGGAAATTGTATGAACAAATATGGTCTTATGACCTAAGAAGGTAACTAGCAAATTAATGCTCAAATTTTCTTTGGAACTGATATTGAAGGGGTTCAGAGCAGGCCTCCCCACACATGTGCCACTTTGGCATGTGAATTATTTTGAACTAAAGGCAATCAAGACCCTGTGAACACATGAGAAATTTTTACCTTTTCCTTAAAAAATTTAAATTTGGAGCCTTGCCCATAATAAGCATTGCTACCAGAAATAACTTTTTTATGATTTATCTGCATGTCAGGGCAAATTTCTAATTACTGAACATCTGCTCTTATCCTGTGAATGACCTTCCTTTCCTCTGAAGCCCCAGGTGCCTTACCCCTCCTCAGCTCAGAATGCCATATATACCTAATTTATCTTTCTGTCTCTGACTCTAATATGTATGTGGGGTTCCCATAGATATGTAATTAAATTTGGTTATTTTCTCTTATTAATCTGTCTCATGTAGATTTACTTATTAGACCAGGCAGAAGAACCTAGAAAGAAAGAAGAAATTTTGTTCCTCCCCTACAATGTTATATACAAAATTAATTATTTAAAAGTTTAAATGAAAGTAAATGGATCTGGAGTTCCTTTTTATTAGCTGTAAAAATATTCGCTGGCCTGTGCCCAGAGTTTAAAAGAAATCAGCATGACTCTAATGAAAAACAAGCTGTAGGTCTCAGAGAAATTCAATATATACCCTTTCTTTTCTTTTTAGCTTTTGATTGGTTTCCATGGGAATCTAGGCTTGTGGGATCTTTAACCTATTCATGGAAAGCAGATGCTTGTATTTTCATGACTTGGTAAAAGTGGGGGCCAGCGAGGAGATAAAGATGATTAGAAAATGAATATGGTTGCAAGAAATAGGATCATGTTCAAAACAAAATACTGCAAGCCACAGAGATTTTAAAATACAACCTGTGAGGCTGCTCTACTGTGTCTGAGAGGTATTCTATCATAAAGAAAAAACACTAAACTTGAAAGTAGAAGCTCTCAGCTCAAATTCTGAATCTGGCCCATGAGAAAGAAACCCTTAGATACTTCTTTGGAGTTTAGACTGGGAAACTGGATTTGGGAATGACCCCAGGACAGAGAACAAGAAAGTAAGCCCCAGAAGAGCACATAAATTCTCTTCCAGGGGTGCTTGATCAGGAGCACTGAGCTGGGAATCAGAAAAGCAAGATGATTCCTGACTCTGCATGTGACAAAGTAGAACTCAAACTATCCCTGTTTACTTACATAAAATATAGACAATTCAACTATTCTAACTGCTGTGACACGAACAGGAAAGTAAAGTATTTTTTCCTTACTAGAGTCATGTTAGAAAAGTTCAAAGCAGTGATTTCAATCAAGATTGTTGATATGTTGTTCCTTGTGACTATGAATTTCATCCATGCACGGAGAAGTACATTAAGTATAGTCAGAGTATTAAAGGACAGATTTTTATTTCAATCTCAGATTTGTTTAAAAACAGACCAACTCCAGTTTTGGTTTGAACACTCATTTGAAGGTAGGACCCTAAATATTTGAAACCAGTTTCTAAACTGGAAAACCAGAGGACAGGTTTAGAGTGATCGCTTCCAAACACCCACTAGGGGACAAACTTGATGCTAGTTTGGAAACCTCAGAAGTTGGAATGTAATAAAGCCAAGATTCTTTAGACTAGGACTCAGCCTACCTGGAAAGGACAGCCTAGCCAGGGTTAAAGTCAAAAGGGCTAAACTGCAAGGGCTGTCTAACTAACATCACCCATCTCAGCCCAGAGATTTCATTAAGATTCCTGAACATAAGCATTTCATACATTCAGACTTTCCTATGTTTCTAGGTAATGGCATTGCAAATGTCTTTTGGTGCTTTCTTTTAGAAGCACACCAACAGCTAAAACCTCATTTGCTTACTCTTCAGATACCCACTGGCTACGCAGTTTGTGGTAGAGTGTGTACTTATTAAATTGTTTTAAAATGCACTGAGTGAATACACTCACAGAGTAGCCTAGAAGTACTCACTGAAGACCTCCAGGTGATTTGGATGCATGCTCAACTTACAAACCACTGGATCAGAGCATAGGCACTGCTTTCACACAGCTCCCCAGGCAAATGCTGGGAAGCATGACCTGAGTGCCTAAAAGCTTAGGCCGGAAACCATTCTTGATTCCATTCTCTCTTACCCTACCTACAAATCATGGTCACCAAGTTCTGGCCATCTTACCATTTTAAAAAATATGTTTTTATTGATTTTTAGAAAGAGAGGAAGGGAGTTAAAGGGATAGAGAGATAGAATTATTGATGAGAGAGAAACATCATCAATTGGCTGCCTCTTGTATGCACCCTACTAGGGATCAAGCCCACAACCCAGACATGTGCCCTGACTGGGAATCGAACCAGTGACCTCCTTGTTCATAGGTCAATGCTCAAGCACTGACCCCCCCCGGACAGGCTCTTACCATTTTTTTTGTAATAATTTTTTATTGAGGTATAACATATAGACAATATAGCACATAATTCTTAAGTACAGAGATTGAGACATTTTTATATAACCAATATGCAGATCAAGACATAGAACATTTCCAGCACCCCTGTATGCTTCCTCATGTCCCCTTTCAGTTAATACCTATCCCCAAGTAATGACAGATCTGAATCACCATATAGTTTTGCCTGTTTCTGAAATGTATATAAATAGCATGACTTCTGTCACTTACAATGATGTCTAGGAAATTCATTCATATGGTTGAATTTATCAGTAGGTTATTCTTTTTTATTGTGTAGTATTCCATTGTAGGAGTGAATACACCACACTTGACCCATTTTCCTCTTGATAGGTATTGGGTTTTCTTTCTATGCTATTAAAAATATTTTCTATTATAAATAAAGCTATCATGTACATTCTCATACATGTCTTTTGGTGAAAAGAAACACTTATTACTGGGGTTTGGGTGTGAACTGCAGTGATACAGTGTGTGTGTATGTTTAGATTTTATAGACATAGTCAGTTTTCTAGAATGCATGCACCAATTTACATTTCCACCAAAAATATTTGAGAGTTCCAATTGTTCCATGTCCTCACCATCAACTGGTCCTGTCAGACTTTTTCATTTTATACATTCCAATGCCTATGTAGTAGTAGCTCATTGTAGCTTTAATTTGTATTTCCCTAATTAATAATGATGTTGAACACCTTTTCATGTGTCTTTTAGACATTTGGATATAATTTTTTGTGAACATGGTAAATCGCAAAAAACATAATATTAAGTCAAAAAAGCAAGTTGGGGAGTGACATACAGTATATTACCATTATATAAAGATTTTAAGCATGTAAAACAATATTATTTTCATATATATATATATAAATACACATGAATTAAAACCACAAAAATTAAGATATGCTGAAGAGCAGTAAAAGAGGGGAATGGGATTTTGGAAGTTTGTTTTATTTCATTTCAAAAAGTCAGAAGAAGAAATTTTTAAAATTCAGTTTTATCTCTTCTGGGAATTAGGTACCTCAGTGTTTTTTTATATTATTTTCTTTTCTTATCTGTAAGCTTAATTTTTAAAACAGAACAAAGTGCATTCAGCACATGCACAAAGAATGATGAATAATTTATTAAGAGAACTGAAAGGAGAACTGACTCAACCTGCTCCTCCAATGATGAACTGGACTAGGAGATCCTGAAGGACCTTTCTATCTCTGGCATCTATTGGTTCTTAAAGGGTAATTGATGTTCACACCAGTTGCAGTATGATTAGTAGCAATAATATTGATAACTTACACTCTTAGTATATTTCCCCACCAAGCAAAAAGCATTATATCTAAGGACTCATCTTTCCTACACAGCAGATAGGAAAAAGTATTATCCCATTTTATAGATGAAGAATTTGAGTCATACAAGAGCGATATTTGTTGAGAAAAGCTCAGTCTTATAACATCCTACTTATAAAATTGTACCTCATCTTTCCTACACAGCAGATAGGAAAAAGTATTATGCCATTTTATAGATGAAGAAATTGAGTCATACAAGAGTGATATTTGTTGAGAAAAGCTCACAGTCTTATAACATCCTACTTATAAAATTGTAAGAGGATGGGGTAGACAATGAAAAGGAATAAATATAACTATTAATTTAAACTTCAACAGTTTTAAAGACCATTACATACCATTCATGATAATTGTATCTGATGTTCATATTTATTGACTAATGAAGAAATTGAGTCATACAAGAGTGATATTTGTTGAGAAAAGCTCACAGTCTTATAACATCCTACTTATAAAATTGTAAGAGGATGGGGTAGACAATGAAAAGGAATAAATATAACTATTAATTTAAACTTCAACAGTTTTAAAGACCATTACATACCATTCATGATAATTGTATCTGATGTTCATATTTATTGACTAACTAGAGGCCCGGTTCACAAAAATTTGTGCACTTGGGGGGGGTCCCTCAGCCCGGCCTGTGCCCTCTCGCAGACTGGACCCCTCGGGGGGATGTCCACCTGCTGGCTTAGGCCCGCTCCCCGGGGGATTGGGCCTAAGCTGGCAGTCAGACATCCCTCTGGCAGCCCGGGAACCATCGTGGGATGTCCACTTGCTAGCGGGGAGCAGGCCTAAGCTGCAGTC
>NW_005362270.1:2096148-2101625 GCF_000412655.1 Myotis brandtii | reverse complement strand
GGGCTGATGGCTGTTTGCAGGCTGGCCACAGCCCCAGCCACCCAAACTCCCAGTGGAGGCTTGCTGGAAGCAGGTAACTGGGATTTATTTACCTTCTATAATTGAAACTTTGTTGCCTTGAACGGAGGCCACAGCCGCCAGGGCAGGCAGGAAGCTTGGCTTCCTGCATAGCCAGGGCAACCAAGCCTCCTGTTTGCTCCAGCTCGGTGGGTGCTGGACGCCATCTTGGTTGGGTTAATTTGCATATAGCCACTCTGATTGGCTGGTGGGCGTGGCTTGGGGTGTAGCGGAGGTGCAGTCAATTTGCATGTTTCTCTTTTATTAGATTAGATTGATTCATCCCCTCATTCATGTATTCATTAAATAAACATTAACTGGGTATTAAGTGGCAGGAGCTGTGCTAAGACTAGAACTATAAAATCAAGTAAGACATGGCCTCTTCCCTCAAATAGCCTTAGTGGGGGTGAAATATAGGTAACTGAAATCTATGATTAATGGTGGTAGGTAAGTAGTTATGGTAAAGGTATATATGTACTGAGAGGGAATATGAGAATATAGAGTTGTGGCTCGGGGAGTGGATTGTTTGGTGTATATGTGTTAAGTGTGAGTGTGTGCAAAATAAGGAAATCTAATACTGTATTAAGTTTTCCTGAAAAGTTTCAGAGGTATTCTACTCTTCTTTACATTTTGTAAATTAATATGGAAATAACATATTTTGAAAGATGAAAATTAATATTCAGTTTTCATTGATGAATAGAGAATTCTGTTTGTGATTTTAAAAAGAAATAAACGACAACACAACCATAACCTGAAGCTTCTTTAATTTTTGAGTATAACATGATATAATTTTTCAAAGTGGGTAGTCTTAATCGTCTTGAAGCCAAATTAATAACCTCTTGGAAGATTAAAAATGTGTAACTATGGATATTTAGTAAGACTGCTAATGCTTTTTTATCCTTATTAGCAAACAAATGTATCTGTGGAAGTCAGAGAAATAGTAGCTTCCCTGGAGCAAACATTTCTAACCATCTGATGTCTTTTGTTAGAAACCCAGAAAACGTATGACTGATTGCTTTCATGGATTAAACTGAGGGTACTAAATGAAAAACAAATTAGGTACAGATGTTGAGTATATTGAGATTAATTTTATTCTCATGGGCACCATTTCCTTAGCTGCTTGGACTAATAGCAATTTGTTTCCAAAAAAGTGAGTATGTCAAAATAACTAAGCCCATCACCACAGCTCAATAAGTTTTTCCCATATATGTATTTTGAAAATGGATAAATGTTTCTAATAAACAAAATGTCTAGTATTTGTATTAATAATGACTTTCTGTATAAGTAACATAATATATGTTCATTCATTCAACCAAGACATGTCAGACACTGAGTCCGATTCTGGGGGATTAAAAAATAAATAAAGCAAGGTTCTTGCCTGGAGCTCTAATCTAGTGGGAAAGAGACCAGTAAGCAATAATTACAGTACAAGATAATGGGTTCTGATAGAGACATGAATGAAACGCTATGGGGACATGAGTTTTTCCTACTAACCAGCCTGCAGAAAAATAACATAATATAGTCCAGTATCACAAAAAAAAGCAAAAACTAAAAAAATAACAAAGGGGAATGGTTGCTCTCCAGGTCAAAAATAATAACTGATTATTTACGTGTAATGACTGTTGAAATTTTGTAAAGCACTTAGGTACTCTAAAGTAGACAGACCAGATTTAATTATCACTTAATATCTTTACCCATGATTTTTGTAAACAACTTAGGAGCAGGAATCATGTCCTTCACCTTTGTGTTCCAAGGCCTCATGCAGTACCTGTTACACAGTAACAGTTTTAACATGTTGAATGAATGCATGCACAAATACATAAATATTGATGATTATATAAATGGCACACTTCTGAGTTCATAGCAAATGGAATTAAGTGGATAGGCCTTTTGAAAAGAATATTTGACATCTGATATATCAGAGAGGTCTACTAAACAAAGAGAAATGAAGTTTAATAGGGAATGGTACTGACATTATTAGTTACAGCAGATCTATCTAATTCATTCTTTATAATCTCTCTAGGTCAGCGGTTCTCAACCTGTGGGTCGCGACCCCTTTGGTGGTCGAACGACCCTTTCACAGGGGTCGCCTAAGACCATCCTGCATATCAGATATTTACGTTACGATTCATAACAGTAGCAACATTACAGTTATGAAGTAGCAACGAAAATAATTTTATGGTTGGGTCACAACATGAGGAACTGTATTTAAAGGGCCAGAAGGTTGAGAACCACTGCTCTAGATGGATAGTCATGACTACAGAGTAGACATTTGGTAACTACTTACTGAATGAACAGTTCTACCTCCACAAATATATCTCTTGGATCCAACTCCTCCTTTCTACACAGCTTTCTATGTACCGCCACCCTCTTCTTCCTAAGTGGCTCCCTAGTAGTCAGGACCCTTCATTTAAAAAATGTAATTAAAAAAAAAAGCATAGGAAGTACATAGTACAAAAGCCTGGCACACACCCACATCAGATACTAAATGGCTGAAAATTAATGAGCTAGGCTGTCCTGAGAAAATTAGTTATTTGTATGTTTTAAAATGAGAATGGATTGATCCCTACACAAAAATCTATTTGTTATATAATAAAAGACTTGAAATAGGAAAGAAAATATGGGCAGATTTTAAAACAATCTCTGCTTAGCGCTAACCTCCCAGCTGTTGTTTATTGATGGGTTTTGAGAGTCTTACCCTCTAAAAGCACAGTTTAGGAATCTGCTAATGATGGTTGAGGGATTTGTACCCAGAGTTTTGGGTTCCTTCTCTCCAGGATTTGCCCTTCAAGTTCCAGCCACTGCTAACTCCAAACTCTATCTGGGTTTCTCAGCCTACTAAGATTACAGCTTCCTGCTACAGTTGTACTCTTTTGCATTTCAATTTGGAAAATGCCTTAAAGGTAAAAGGCAGGATGAATGTGGAGCTAATTTCACATGCTCCCCTTCTCTGAATGGTCGCATTTTCTTAGATCCTGCCTATGCTGATTGTCCTCAATGCCTTCAAACAATGTACTGTATAAATTCTGTTCAGTTTTTAGAGATGTTTTTGGCAGATGCGTTATTCTAAAGTAAATGGTCACAGTCAGAACTTATGCCTAATTATGAAAGTTCCTTATTGGTTGCTCAATTTTTCTAATTTCTTCTTTTATAACTTTACTAGAGGCCTGATGCACAAAATTTGTGCAAGAGTAGGCCTTCCTTCCCCCGGCTGCCAGCACTGGCTTTCCTCTGGCACCTGGGACCTGGGCTTCCATCTGGCACCCGGGATCCGGGCTTCCCTCGCAGCCCGGTTTCATCTGGAAGGTCAGCCAGAGGGACATCAGTCTAATTAGCATATTATGCTTTTATTATTATAGATACCTTCTTTTAAAATAACCATCAATGATTATTTTATACTAGAGGCACAGTGCATGGGTGCATGGGTAGGGTTCCTAGGCCTGGCCAGTGATCAGGGAGGATAGGGGCCTGCCTTCTCCCCACTGCTGGCTGGGGCCTTCCTTTGTTCCGCACCACCCCTTGGTGGTCAGTGCATGTCATAGTGAGTGGTTGAACCCCTGGTCGGTCGAACTCCTGAGGGGAAAATTTGCATATTAGCCTTTTATTATATAGGACTGTGCTTTTAATGATGACAAAAGCTAATGTTTTTGATGGAATAAATCTGCTTATCGTTTTTGCTCTCATTCATGGTAGATTGTTTTCCCATGTGTTTCACTGTGAGATCATGTTTCATCTATTTTAATATGAGGGAATCCTAGAAGTTTAAGGTGAAGATGTTTTCTCTAAGAGAATTAGTGCTTGTGCCTGCTCAGAGGCAAAGTGTGCTAAAGACCTGGAACATATATCATCTACAACTATTCTTTGAAAATTATTTCTAGCCCCTTCACCATCTTGTTCCTGCCTGATCCATACAAACTTTAATTTTTTAATAATGGTGTTTTTCTATGAAGAAAATCAAACAACACAATACTCAAGTATGATCTGGACAGAGTACTAAAGAATTATTACCACCCTTATTCTGGAAATTCTACTAATGCTAGGATAGCCTAAAGATTACTGCTTTTGGCAAACATGGAAAAACAAATTGTAACACAGAGATGGGGATATGCATAATTATGAGAGAGTTGGAAAAACATGAAACTCATTATTTATGAAGTCAGCTATGTAAATTGCGATATGTAAACCATAGTTCTATTTATTCCTTGACATTAAAAAAATCACACAAAAATAAAGGAGAAACAAAAAGCAAAAGAAAACTGCATCTTGTGAAGAGACTTACAGCTAAGCTAGCATGCCTGGCTGTGCGCTCCCCTTCTCTCAACCTTTCTCCTATGATACCTCCATAAAAATGTCTTGGATCATCAAATTAAATCCTCATTTTCCCACATGATCTACTGATACTAAGTTAGATTCCTCCAACCTACATTTTTGAAGTTGAGTTTTAAACCTAAATGAATCACAATAAAAAAATCTATCAAATTCTTAATATTGGGACTATTCCCAATCTAAAATGTTTACTTTATGAAAAAAAGTTAAATGGATGAATAATTTTAACAGCTGACAAGCCTAGGTGAAAGGTTATAGTACCCAAGCTGTAATTAAAAGTGAGATTAAAAATGAGAGATTTTTACAAAATTATTATACTGAAAAGCAAATTTGAGAGCAAAAAATAACTGTTTTATTTTGTTTTTTTAATAATGGAAGATACTTTATTTTTAATCATCTCTCCACATTTCAACTCTTGGTAGAAATCAAATGCAAAACATCTGCATTTTAAAATTAGCATATATTTAACTTTCTCACTCACAGCAACTTCATACAGTAAGACACACACCAAGGAGAGGCACGGAGCATTTCCTGTTCAGTCCATGAACACTATTTCCATGATGATACAAACACTGGACTTTCTCTCCTAGAATGAGTTAGCCATTCCCGCTTTTGTCCACTGCGTAGGTTAAGTGGCATCATGGCTGGTTAAAAGTTACTGTGGTGTTGGAGTAATCTAGAAATGGAAAACTAGAAAACTAGCGCTCTCAGGAGTGGAGAGGCACTGACACTTCTGAAATGTGGAAAGGAAGAACATCAAATATGAATGTTCCAGAATGGGGTGGTTTTAGTAATAAAGCTGGTTGAAATTCAGCTTTAAATACACATTGAATATCTACATGCGATCTACTAGATATATAAAAAAGCCATAGAAGATTTGAAAAACCTTAAAATCACTCAACTGAGCTGGAAAAATACCAGCAAATTCACAGTGGCCTCGGGATTCAGCCAGAGAGAGCAATAACTTTGGAAATAACCTGACAGACCTAATATATAACCAGCATATTCATAGTATTTCTTTTAAAAAATATATATATTTTATTGATTTTTTACAGAGAAGAAGGGAGAGGGATAGAGAGTTAGAAACATTGATG
>NW_005362270.1:2088741-2095389 GCF_000412655.1 Myotis brandtii | reverse complement strand
CCTTGACTGGAATTGAACCTGGACCCTTCAGTCCGCAGGCCGATGCTCTATCCACTGAACCAAACCGGTTAGGGCGAGACTATATATTTATATTGTAAAAGTAATACTCATCAAGGAAAAACATGTTAAACAGTGGAAAGTACAAAGAATGCCTAATATTTCCAATATTTAAACCCAACCACTATTAACATCTTAGTGGGATGTTATTGTTTTTTTCCTTTGCTTTTTCCCATGCATAATTTGTAACATAGTTTAATTATATTGCACATATAATTTTAATTTCTTTTCCATGACTTAACCTTAGATCATAAGATGAACTTAGATGAATGAAAGTAGCCACTGATGGTTATCTGTGCTTTACTCTCTGCAGTTTTAAGAGAAAACACATGAAACTAAGAGTCATATACTTGTGATTTCTTTATCATCTGTCCATTGTACAGTTCCACAAACCAAGTAACAACCACCACACAAAAGGTTTACACTTCAAAGTGATTTTATGTCTCACCTTTTGAGCTGCAAGATGGAGGGCTGTTCTTTGGCTATGGTCCGTTTTATTAACGTCTGCTCCTGCCTTTAGGAGCGTATCTGCACAGTCCAGTCTGTCAGCCAGCACACAGTACATAAGTGGTGTTCTCCCAAATTGGTCTTCTTTGTCTTTAAGGGCAGCATTTCCTGAGTGTAAGAACATATGGTGATATTTTATCATTGTTGTTATTACTAGTATGACTAGGAAGTACATTTACTGTTTACCAAGCACTGTGCTAAATGCATTAAATATATTTTCTCATTTTTACTGACCCTATGAGATAGATATTACCATCCCCATATTATAGGAAACTGAGACTCAGACAAGTAAAGTAAGTTGTTTACATGACACTGAAAGGAGGTGTTGGAGCTAAAATTCAAAATGACTGTTGACTCTAAAGGCCATATTTTTAACTACTATGTTACGCTCAATTAACATTTTGAGATATGAAACTACTAATTTTCCTCCCTCGCTCCTTTCTTTTGTCAACAAATATTTACTCAGTGCAGACCATATACTAGGCAATGTAGTATGTTTTTGAGAGATAAAAAAATGAATGGTGGTTGGCTTTCCGTTTTAGACAATATGATGCAAGTGCATTCTACCCTAATCCTCCTGCTATTTACAACTAAGCTCCCCAGATACATATGATGAACGATGGAGAAAAGAAGAGAGCCTGGTTAGAGACCTATGAAACTCCAGGAACAACCTGATAGTGAGTTCCCTCAAGGTTTTGTTGTTGTTTTGTTTTTTATCTATATTTATTTTTTATTGAATTTATTGGGGTGACATTGGTTAAAAAATTATATAGGCTTCAGGTTTACAATTCCATAATACATCATCTGTATATTGTATTGTGTGTTTACCACGCAAACTCAAGTCTCCTTCCATTACCATTTATTCCCTTTACCCTCTTCTATCTCCCCTTCCCTCTAGCAATCACCATACTGTTGTCTGTGTCCATGAGTCTTTCTTTTATTCCCCCTCCTATATATAGTCAGTCTGGGTGCTAAAGTAGCTCACCAGAAACACTAATAGGCAGACACAAAATTCCTCAAGATGCCTACTCTCTCCAGTCAAAAGATTGGGAAGTGGGTAGCCATGTAGCAGTGAACTCTTTTGGCTGTACCTACTCTACTCAAAGCTCATACAGTACAACAAAAGAAACTGCAATTCCTTTTCTCTGCAGAGACTGGGCGGGGGGTGGGGGAGAGCCCTATGAAATTAAGCAAAGGATGGCAATGAGGTGGTATCTTACCCCTTCCCAACTAGAGAGTGGGGGAGTATTGTGGAGAGGAGAAAGCTGAAGAAAACAATTCTTTTTTAAAAAATATATTTTTTATTGTTGATAATATTACAGATATCTCCCATTCCTCTCCTCTCCCCTTCCAAAAAAGCAATTCTTTAAATAGATGCATGAAGTTGTGGACAACTTCTGGGCAGCTCATGTATGCAACTAACCAAAATCAAACTAGAAAAACCTATGGAAAACTGTCAGTTTCTTATTAACTTAGTTATTATTGGGTTACAACCTGACGCAATAATCTCTCTTCTAGGTGTTTACTCAGGGAAAACAGAAGCATGAAAATATGTTTACATAAAAACCTGTACGTGGATATTTATGGAAGCTCCATTTATAATTGTTAAAAACTAGAAACATCTCAATTGTCCTTGATCTGAAGAATGACAAAAGAAACTGAAGCACATCCACACAATGGGATACTGCTCAACAATAGAAACAATGTACTACTGATCCACTCAACAAGATGGGGAAAAATCTCAAATGCATTAAGTAAAAAACTCAGCCTCGAAGGATACCTATTGTTTGATTCACTTATATGGCATTCTGGAATATGCAAAATTATAGGAATAGAAAACAGAGCAGTGTTGGTTACCAGGGCTGAGATGTGGAGAGGTATTGATTATACAGTGACATATGGGAATTTTGAGGTATGATGGAACTGTTCTATATCTTGATAGTGGTGGTGATTACATGACTATATATTTGTTAAAATTAAATAATTGTACAAGGGTGAAGCTTATAATACTCACTGCATTACACCTCAATAAACTTTATTTAACAAGAACAACAACAACAAAAGATACCATGGCTCCTGCCATGCACTTTGAGTGAAAAAACGCTGCTACTTTGATCACAGATAATGATCAGGTATGTATATAATAGCTGAGGGCAATATCATGGTAGTTGAGAATAAGGGAAGCTGGTTACTTTTTTTTTTTTAGACAAGCAAACTAAGAAATTTTACCTTTAGTTTTTTTTTATTTTTCAATTACAGTTTACATTCAATATTATTCTGTATTAATTTCAGATGTATAGCATAGAAGTACTTGACAAAATCATGTACTTTACACAAAGCTTTTGCACATCATAGGAAACTATCAACAAAACGAAAAGACAATCTATTGAATGGGAGAAGATATTCGCCAATGATACATTTAATAAGGGATTAATATCCAAAATTTATAAAGAACTCTGACAACTCGCCTTCGCTGGTTTGGCTCAGTGGATAGAGCATCAGCCTGCAGACTGAAGGGTCCTGGGTTCAGTTCCAGTCAAGGGCACATGCCTGGGTTGCTGGCTTGATCCCTAGTAGGGGGCATGCAGGAGGCAGCCAATCAATGATTCTCTATCATCACTGATGTTTCTATCTTTCCCTCTCCCTTCCTCTCTGAAATCAATAAAAAAATATTTTTTAACAAAAGAACTCAGACAACCCAACACCAGAAAAACAAACAATCCAATTAAAAAGTGGGCAGAAGACCTGGACACTTCTCCAAAGATGGCCAATAGACATAAGAAGAGTTGCTCAACAGCACTAATTATCAGAAAAAAAATGCAAATCAAATCCTAATGAGATACCACCTCACGCCTGTCAGAATGGCTCTCATCAATAAATCAAGAAACAGTAAGTGTCGGTGAGAATGTGGGAAAAAAGCCAGCTACTTTTAAAGTACTTTGGCATGAACTCTGCTAATGGGGGAAGAAAACTGACCAAATGAAATACTTTCTTTGGGGAAATATAAATGTTAGATGAAGAAAGAGGTGTCGCAGTTCTTTCTGAATTGTTTTGTCCCTGTAACTGAACTATGTTTTAGTTCTAAATATTTCAATATATATTTACATCTTGGATATACTGGAATCTCGAAGTACTGTATAGCATTTCAGATAACTCACTTTGCTAATCCATGTTTCCACGTATACTCGTAATAAAGCAAGAAAGGTCACGGCTCTTGAAATTTAAGAGCCTTACAAATATATTCAGATTGTCTCCCGGAGGAAGCAGGTGTTCTTTTTCAAAACCTTGGTTTTGAGATGGAGGCAAATTTTGCATTTGATCAACATATGGGATCATAGAGGCTCCTGTGCACAAGTCTTGTGAGTGGTAAAGCTCTGCAAGATACATTTTGTGCATAAGGGCCTCCAATATCTAATCCAGAAGATTTCAGAGATTCTATCCTTGCCTTTATAAGATAAGGACTCATTTAAACCCAAACTCATTTACAAAACTAAAATGCATTATGGGTAGAGCATGTTCCTTTGAGCTCTTCTGGAGTCAAAATGACACTAACAGAGAACATGTGGGAGTAAGGCCAGTCTCCAGTTGTCTTTCACAATTAAACGACTCTCTCTACCAGCATCTCACTTGTTAATGTTAAGCAGATAGTAGTGTCTAGAATTAGCAAGATGGCAGCAATTCTTGTAATTTCCCCCTAGAGTTCGATTCTCCCTTTGGTAAGGGAGGGGACTCGGGAACTGTGGTCACATGTACAAATGCTGAGAAATGGAGGCAGTCATCACATCCTGGGATAATCCTAACTGATTATGTTTCTCAGGGCCAAAGCGAAATCAGCAGCATGGGGTTAATAGGTAAATCTACCACCAAGACATAGAACATTAGGCCAATTGCTATGCTCTTCCCCAGTCAGTAATGGACAGGGAAACTTCAACCTTCTCTTCAATCCCTGGCATACTTTGTTTTCATATAACTGGTTATTTATACTTCCCAACACAGAAGATTTTACTGGGTTATGTCACCCATTTGATATGTTATGGCTGTAAGGCAAAATTTGTGTATTCGAGGAAACTGGAGGCATAGATCTCCTATTCATGATGAGAAAAAGCAGCATTCAGCCTGTCCAGCCCTGTTTTGAGTTGCTTTAGGAGGATGGTGGCTTTATGGCGAGTTTCTGAGTAACAAGGATCTCTTCAGGTTCTGAGCTTCCTGGCTAACTGAGAGAGGCCTGTGCCTTTCCCTACCTGCCCTCCCATCCTCCTTAGTTTCCTCAATTATAAGATTCAGCCAATACCTGCCCAGCCTACACAATAGTTTATTTTGATGTTTAAGTAAAATGACTGATTGTTTGGAAGTGTTTGGTAATCGCAACATGTACAAACGTAGGGCTTGCAATGTAAACTAATATGCACTAGATGACAGGCACTTGTATTTGCATTGCTGTCGGGGACAGCTAATACGGAAAGCAGCTGCCTCTTGTGCTATGTTGTTTTAATTATTCTGGCAACTGTAGAGAGAGAGCCTCTAATCCATGGCCATTTGGTGCTTGCTTTAACTGGGCTGGCATTCTACATGTGCTCACCCTGCACATAGCTCAGAAAGCTGAGCTGAACCATGACTGGAAAGCCACTGCTCTACTGCACTCAGTTATTTTAAGGCTACTTGGAGCAGAAGAGTCTGTATGGTTAATAGATTCAGATATGCAGACACCAGAGCTTCAGCTCTAGCAGTTAGAGGAAAGACTGCCACTTGTAATGACAGCTGTGCCAGTCCACACCATAGCTATGGTGCCATACTCTCCAACACAAGTAAATCCAGCATTCTCTACTGACATCTTATTTGCTTGTTCTGAATGTTACCTTTGTGTGGCTTGAGAGATGCACTTCGTCTGCCTTCATCCACTTCCTATGTCCTATCTCTTGTACTATCAATCTTGGGAAGGCATTTAAAAAATATCTGCTTATTGTTTTAAAGGCATCATAGGAACAGTGGAAAGAAAATAGGATTCATAATCAAGAGATTGGGATTGACTCTCAACTTTACAGTTATTAGCTCCACAACTAAATTTCTTAATTTCTAAATCTCAGTGTCCTAACATATGAGAATAACATACATATTTTGAGGACACTTGAGATTTTATAAAATATTTTTACATATTACCTCATTATAATTGTTGTGGTATTTTAATATGTCATTTATACTTATTGCTATTTTGAAATTGTCATAGTTGTTAGATCTGCTACTAGATCTTGCTATTTAATGTGTTAATAGAAAGTGATTATAGGTTTATTGCTATATCATAATTTAAAAGTACTTTGATAACTATCAGTTAAAATATAACTGATTTTCCTTGGATTCCTATATAGTATATTTAAGCTCTTAAAGACATAGTTCTGAGAAGGGCCATAAGCTTTACCAGATTGCCAAAAGGGCCTGTAGTACAAGAAAAAAAAAAGTTAAGAAAAATCCAATCTAGATAACCATTAAGTTCATCAATCAGGTGTACACCTAATCGGTTTTCTTTCTTGTCTCTCTCATTCTCTATGCATTCATACATATGAATGTGCAAGTGTCTGCAGGAATAGCCCCATCGTTTAGTATTTAAAAGCATGCATTTTGGAATTAGACTTTCAGGCTTCAATCTTACTTTTGCTACTTATTAGAAAAGTCACTTAATCTATGCCTCAGTTTCCTCACATATAAAATGAGGACGATAATGGTACCCAAGACTCTTTGTAGTGCTTTACTATTAAATGAGTTAATGAGTTGCATAACACTTCAAACAGTGCCTGGCACATATAACATATATTTGTAAATGTTGGCTAATTTTATTACTATTATTAGTATGGGTGCATATACATGTAAGTATATTGATATACACATATGTATTAAGGAAGCATTTATAAAACATTTAGTGACCCATAACATTTAAGGTCAGGGTTGGGGTAAAAGAAGAAGTATCCCGAAATAATGCCACTACTCTACCACTTATGAAGCTCCTTGCCATACCTAACTACTTTGTTGGGAGATGCCATACACAAAGAGAGGAAATGATTCAGAGAGACTCATACTGGCTCAGAACATGGG
>NW_005362270.1:2086114-2088718 GCF_000412655.1 Myotis brandtii | reverse complement strand
TGTGATAGAATCAGAATGTTGCTGCCTGGTCACTAAACCACTGCCAACCACCCCAAACACTATTAGCAACAATGACAATATTACTTTTGACACACTGTGCATATTTACAAATAATTTAGTTTGGTTTTCACAAAGAAAACAGTATTATTTGTTGTTGTATCACCACCCATAGTTACAATTATTTTTCTTGTGATGAGAACTTTTAAGATCTAATATCTTAGAAACTTTCAAATATACAAGAGTAATATTAGCTATAGTCACCCAAATGTTTTACAGTCATTATCCAATTTAATCCTCACAGAAGCAGAGTATTATAGCTTATAGTTTACAGAGGAGGAGACTTAAGCCAAAAAAGATTAAGTGGCTTAGCCAAGGTAATACAGCTAATAAATGACAAAGCCAGAACTCAAAACTCAGGTTTATCTGACCCTAAAATCCATGTCCTTTCTACTACACTACATTGTACAGTATCAAAATGAATCTACTAAATTCTATTATCAATTATATCTCTGGTATTCATCAAATTATTTACATTTGATCTTAAGAGATAACCATATCTATAAATGATAACCATAGCACATAAGGATTTTACTATGTATATTTATGCTTTTAGGACCCAGAACAGAGCTCTAATTCATCTGAATCTAGGATGTAATGGATTAAGTTAAAACATTAATGCATTGTATTAGGTTAAACACTAAAAACTGCTACTAAAACGATGTCTCAGGGAAAGCCTCTTCAATCCTCCTCCGGGATACTGGGCAGCAGACAAAGTGTTCGATTTAATTAGCTGTGTATGTAGAAAGAGATGCTCATCTGTTTCCATGGAGGCAAACACATCACTGACATACTTCTCCATGGAAACAGAGAAGGGAAAATAGAAAATGCTAAAGTGAATGAATTCACTGAACAGTTGGTGAGCAAAGATTCAAGAAAAACATAAAACATAATCTGTAGTACTATGTTACTAGTTTAGAAAAAAGAAACATGTGCTACATAAAAGAATATATACGATACATTTAGCTTATATACTTAAGATGAAACAGTTATTATTTTAATAGGAATATACAAATGTTGAGAAATAAGACAGAGCAAAGGTATTACTGTTTTGCACAGAAGACATAATGGCAGAATTCTTAGAGATGAGCAGTGTTACAGTTCAAAGTCAGCAATGAGACAAGATGATAGAAAACATAGGGAACCGATTTATAAATAAATTTATCAGCTTTATACTGGTTTCACATCATCATTTTGCTTATCTTATTTGTTTTAAGGATTTTTCTTGGGGCTATAAGATTATAGAAATATTTCAAGTTTTATTTTATGGTATATTAGTTAATTTGTATTACTGAACCTGTATAAGTATTTTTAATTTATAAAATACTACATGCTCTGTTTCCTTTCAAAATTATACTTTTCATTAAAACAATAAAGAATCCCATTTTATGAGATATTTTCTCTTAGGTATTCTGACTTAAATTTTTTCCCATTGAAATTTAGTCCTAACCTGCCTCTCTATTCAATTCAATTCAACTCAATGCACATTTAAATGTGGTCCTCAAGATGATTATAGACTTCTTAAAAGGTAAGATATAATATCTATTCATTTCTTTAACAAATATTTCTATTGTGCCTACCGAGTGCCAAGTACTGTGCCAAAATTTGTGGATGTAGTGGTAAATTAAACAGACACTGTTTACTCATGGAGGCTACTAGCTTATAGAGGAGAAACATAGTTATACATATAAATATACAGTTACAATCTGAGACAGGTCTATGAAAGAAAACTACAGAGTTCCAAGAGAGAACACAATGAACTAACTCACTGAGTTTGGGTGTTCACAGCAGGCCTCTTAGAAGAAGCGACTTGAATGCTGAGATCTGAAAGATGACTAAGAGTTAGTCAGAGGATGGAAGACCAGAATTTCAGGCAAAAGTCCTGAGATGGAAAAGGGCTTGGTAGGATTGAGAAACTAAAATAAAACAAGTTTTTCTAGTATAAGAGCGGTGAAAGGTGAGGCTGGAGAGGGGAAAAGGTATAGGCACACTTTTAAATTTTATTCCAAATACAAAGGGAAGCAATTAAAGAGTTTCTGAGCAATAAACAACAAAATTACATACACAATTTTCCGTACAAATGAACATGGAACAATTAGCAAAAATATGTTCAGAAAAGCAGAATGAACCTGATAGTATTTAAGATCTATATTTAGGTGGTAAAACTACAATGTAATTATTACCATGAAAGTCAAGATAACAATTATTCTAAGGGGAGGGAAGGATGTATTCGGGGCTTCTGGGGACCAGTGTTCTGTCTCTTGAGTGGTTACATGGATGTTTGCTCTATATTCATTTGTTAAACTGCATATTAAAGTCTTATGTATTGCTCTCTCTCTATATATTTCAAAATAAGAAAATATGTTGTTTTCCTTTAATACAAGAGCGGTAAAGCAGTAGGGACAATGGGTACAGACAGTTCAAGAAGCTTGGTTTGGTGAGGGAGTGATAATTGCCTCAATACACATTCTCTCATTTTTATTTTCACGAATTAAGCACCCTGAGTTTTAGCTGGGCATGACACCATCCAGGGAGAGACTTTTTTTT
>NW_005362270.1:2063672-2085573 GCF_000412655.1 Myotis brandtii | reverse complement strand
CTTAGTCTGTGCACTGATACAGTTATGAAGGAAAGTTGAGAAATATGGTAATACCTAGAGGGGGGATGAAAGAACAGGGAAGGAATTCTAAATAATGGAGACAACAGACATGTTTAAATGTTGATGGGAAGAATTATAATAGAAGAAAAGGTTAAAGATATAGTAATGAGATTTTTTTTTAATGGAGCAGGTACCTGAGAAGATAGGAAGAGATAGAATACAGAGCCATGTGTCAAAGAAGTGACCTTTGACACAAAGGGATATTTGCTCTGTTTTAGAAGAAAGAGAGCTGATGGGTGCAGAGGTAGGTTATTTGTAAATATCCTGCTGAAAGATGAGAGAGTTCCTATTTAAAGTCTTCATTTTCTGTAGGAAACATAAAGCATTAGATGAGCATGGAGGGAGAGAGAACTGGCAGTCAGAGGTTTGGTAGAGTGAGAAGATATGAAACCCTTATTATGGAGAAATGTGGTATTATGAGCACAAAGTGTTGAGTGACCATTTGAAGAGGGTAATCATGAATTTAGGGTACTACCAGTCTCCCAGAAAGGTGAAATTGTTCAGGGGTTGGCAGATGTAGATGGATTAGGTCCATCCAGAACTGGGATTACAGCAGCTAGGGGCAACAGCGGTGAGGAGGAAAGATAATTTTTCCAAGAAAAGAATTTTAACAATAGGCTATGGAATCAGGGTTGAATATGGAGGAACATAAAGACAGAAGGAGACTAATAGTTGAAACTGAAAAAAAAAATAGAATGTGGAAGTCTCAATGACATTGAAAAACTATTGCTCTTATTAGTAAGTGAGCTGGAAATAAGAGAGTTTTAGTTGAATGGTGAATGTTGGAATGAATGATTCAGATGTAGTAAAGATGTCAAGTTCCCGGGAGTAACTGTGAATACAAGAAGATGAGGGGAAGCTAAGTTATCAGGTGATAACATCCCTAACAGAGAAGAGAAATCTTCGCAGTGTGGTAAAATAATTTTGTCTTTAAAGATAAGTAGGAGATTATTCAGTAGAGAAAAGGGTAAGGGGAGAAGAAGGTAGAAAAGAGGAGAGGGAACAGATGTACCTGGAAAAATAAGATAAAATTCATGGCATTCTGGGGAACAGAAAGCCTAGTCAGAAGTTAGGTAGAAGTTCCTGGAGAAACTGGAAAGGTAGGATGAAAATAAATTCTGAAAGAATGGGTATGAAAGTCCAAGTAGTATAGATTTTATTTTTAAAGCCCAAGTTGTCAATCATGATGTCACAGACACTGGTGTGTAAAATGATTACAAGTAATATACATTTTTATTTTCTTTATTTTCTTTAGGGCTAATGACTTGTGAACAGGTGAATTTGTGGGTTTTATGACTTTGAAAAATTCTTTCCCATTTTGTCCTTGAATACTGTCCCTCTTCTGTTCACTTTGTTCTCTTCTAGAACTTCTACCAGATATTGGACCTATCTCTATATATATGCTAGTCAGGACAATGAATCAGTGTCAACCAATCAATGATAGGAAGACCAATAAATCAATTTTAAATCATCATAATCCTATATAATAAAAGCCTAATATGTTAAGTATCCTGTTGTCCAGTCATCCGTTCAACCAATCAAATATGCTAATGATATGCTAAGGCCACTCAACCACTCGCTATGATGTGCACTGATCCCCTGGGGGCAGATACTCTGACTGGTAGGTTAGCTTGCTGCTGGGGTCCAGCCAATGGGGACTAAGCCAGACAGGCCGGACGTGCCCTGGAGCCCTCCCGCAGTCCCTCCCCGGCTGGCCAACCTCCTGCATCCCTCCCTGGGCCCTATTGTGCACCGGTGGGGTCCCTCAGCCTGGCCTGCACCCTTTAGCAATCTGGCCTGAGGGACCACCCCGACCCCCCGCCGAGTGCACGAATTTCATGCACTGGGCCTCTAGTTTTAAATATTTGTAAATGTTAGTACTTCTGAAATATATTAAATATAAAGATCATTGTTTACTATCTCATTCTAGATCTCTGCTATTACAAAGATGAATTACCTTAGCATACATATCCAGATTCAAAGCCAAATACACAGATATTTCTCAAGTACTTTTCACCTAATTCTAATCCATATTTTTAAGTTTCAGGACTTAATTTGTTTATTGTTCAAGTCCTGGAACAAAATGTAAATAATAATGTATTTCCATTAAAATGTGTAAGTACAGTGCAAATTAAAACTAAGATTAACAAACTTCCTTAGGACAAAGAGTTATTTTTAAAGTTTCTGTATTTACAGGGACTGCTTACCTATGATGAGCCTGTGAAGAGCACCCTTATCTCCGTTAATAGCAGCAGCATGAACTTGGGATGCTAATGAGGAGCCAGTAAAGAACAAGTTCTCTGATCTGTTCATAGTCTTCTCAGCAACTGAAGAAACCTGAAACAATTATTTAAGCCATGAGCATACACAGGAAACATTTCTAAAAGCTGTCTCATTCGTTGGAAATAGATATATTATAAATATGGTTTACTAGAATCTGTGACTAGGATTCAAAAAATCTGCAGCCCTGGTCGTAGAATTGCCTTAATGTGGCAAATTGGGTGACCCTTTGTGCAAGTTGCTCATCTTTATTATGAAGGGATTAGATGCTCCTAAAACCCTTTTCAGGGGCTATCCCAGGGGGAAAAAAATGGGGGGAGACTCAATATTTAACATTAGGCACAGTGCCCCAAAACCACAAGTTAATACAAGTAATTTAACTCGACAAAATATTAAACATTAGAATTGATATTGGGAATAAAGTAATGACCAAGCCACAAAATAAGTATGACATGAACTTAATTGTTAGGTCAGAATTAATCACATTTGAGTGCTAAATTAAAACCTAGTTCTTTTTTCATGCAGATAAAAGACAGAATTTTTTTTAAGGCAGAATTTTAAATTTTTGTTGTTTCCTGGTTGCCCACCAGGGAAATACACCTAGCTTGAGACCCTGGACTCAGGATCTTACTTGGAACACCACATCATTAGAATTAACCATGTTTCATTAAGGAATTTTTTTTTTCTGATTAGTAGTCTGATATGGTTGCTAGAACTATCTAGAAATGCACTATATGCTTAGGAAAATAGTGAGTTCTCTATCATGATCATGTAAGCAGAGGCTGGATTACGTCAGAAATGCAGCAAGAATTCAAGTACCTGATGGGAAAGAAAGAGGGACAGTTGCATCAATGAACTTAAACTTTCTCCCAAAACATAAGACATTCCATCAAAGCTGAATGCCTAAATGGAGGAGGGAGGTTAAGAACTGTAAGAAACACAGGGAGTCATGGGGTTCAGGCACACTGGAGCACACATACAGCTATTTAAAGAGAGGAGCTGTTAATGAGCTCCTTAATAGCTTCCGAAAGGGTAGGCAAGGCCCTCTTTTGATTTTACCAAGGAGCATCACTACAATCTTTGTGACTCCCAAGAATTTGAGAGTTTTGTAAGAGAAATGATCACTACTGATGAGCTAGGACTTGTGTTGTCACTGACAGGGATTTTTGGTTCAAATGCTGCCTCAGAATGAAGGTGTTTTCTTAATTTTGGTAAAGGTCAGCTCTTCGTGTCTTTATTTTCATGGGCGTTGTGAGACACTTGTCATGTCTGAGCATGTCTGTCGTGTCAGAAAAGCCACTCTCATATGCAGGCTATATTTAAGTGACTTGAGAGAAGCTACAAAACAGGGGTGGAGGTAGAAACACAGTAGAGGAATAATTGCACTAGGGCTGTAGGCTCTATTCCATTAATAATAAGCAGCGTGTCCTTTGGCTACCTCAGCTCTCAGACTTCCTATAAAATGTGAAAATGGAAAAGGTAGATCACGTTGATTCATTCAACAAGTTAAGAACTATGGATGAAAAAAAAAAAAGGCCACATGCTAACCTGACTAGTTCAGGGAAGACCTGCATGGCGGTGGTGCAAACTCAAAGACCTAAAGTAACCACAAAGGATGGTCTGAAATTAAATATTTAACTGAGAGCAGTTTATAGGGGGTAGTCATGGCCTAGGCCAGTATTTTCCCTGACAAAGATCAATTTCGATCTTTACTGAGCCTATTGTCTTTGTGCATGTTAGATAACATACCTGTGAAATGTCTGGGTAACTTGTAACTTCCCTTTTTTTCCAGACCCCTCAGGGCACAACAAATGGCACCAGGGCTGGAAACCACAAATTCCCTCATTGTTATTGTTATCATGTTAATTGCCAACTGTTAACTATGTTAACTGTCCTGTGTCCATCTATGTAAAAGAAGCATATGTCCATCATTTCACTTTTTATCCAATCTCAGAGGTTTCCCTATCCGCCCCCCACCCCCAACCCCATTTGCTTTCTCCCATCTCCCTAATCTATCACCAATGGATTTCATGTAACCCACTTACGTCTTCCCCTTTGATGGTAATTTATAAAAACAAGGTAAGAAAACAAAAAACAAAAAATAAAAAAACCAGCCATCCTCTGGAGCATT
Source organism: Myotis brandtii (assembly GCF_000412655.1). Taxonomy (NCBI): domain Eukaryota; kingdom Metazoa; phylum Chordata; class Mammalia; order Chiroptera; family Vespertilionidae; genus Myotis; species Myotis brandtii. The sequence goes on along the minus strand of NW_005362270.1, from coordinate 2,081,102 downwards.
ATCCCAATCTGTTGAGATTTTGCCCGGCAATTAAAACAAAAAATAAAAAAACCAGCCATCCTCTGGAGCATTATCCCAATCTGTTGAGATTTTGCTTCCCGGCAATTGATGTCAGTTTGGCTCAAATAAACTCACAAAAATTCTTGACAGGTTTGAATGTTTTTACGTTAACAGTACCAACTATGTGCTAGGTGTTGTTCTGAACTCTAATACATGTCATTTTAGATTCTAAGTGTTCAGAATTTTACCAGACAGGAAACTTAACTAAAGTCTTGGTTTTGCCACTATCTAATTTTGTCACCCTGGGAAAGTGATGTTCTATGTTTTTTTTGCTTATTTGTCTTTTTGGCTCAAATTATTACTTTAGAGCTACTGTTTTTTTTTTCTGTAATCATATTTATAGATGAAAATCAAGACCGCTTTAATTATAAAATGCAAAGGTATCGTCATCACTACTAATTGTAAAACAAGCCAGTGTAATAAATGGTCTAATAATTTATAACTGTACAAAACTAGTGGAGCTGTAGTCACAAGCAAGGAAGAGTAATTCTGATTAGGACTAAAGGGCTGGTTGGTTGCGTGGGAAGTTCTCAGAGGCTGTGACATTTTAGATGAAATTACAGACAGCAAAGAGGTGAAGGCCATTCCAGGCGGCAGGAAAGCTGGAGCAAAGGCAAGGCATAGGGAGAACCACAAAAAAGAAGAATGCATCCAGGTACTTAGTCGTGATTGCTCGGCTACCATGTGGGGCAGGTGACCCGGCTGGGTGTTTGTAGCTGAGACCGGAGAGCGGAGGCCACGTGAGGATCCTCAACTGGCTAATAAGCTCCGTCAACTGTCTTGTGGGGAGTGACCACGCGTTAGCAGCGCTCTCACGCTTGAGCTTCTGTTTACAACGTGCTTTCCCATCCCATCCCGTATCTACTCCTCATCCGCGCCCGAAGAGACAATGAGGGATGCGTCGTTAACTTATTCAACCGAGGCCCCCAGAAGTGGCTCCGACTTAGCAGGCATGAGCGCGGAAAGCAGAGGCAGCAGGCGGGAAGGCCAAGGATGGAGGCTCAGGCCACAGGTCAGGCCAGGAGGACCATGAGTCTCAGGCAGGGGCCACGGCGGTGCGATTGGAGCTTCCCCAACCAGGCACCCTACTACTCACCCTCGCCTCCGCCAGGACTCGCGTCCCGGGGGCGGCTCCAGGAGGCACGACCCCCACTGGGCCGCCCCACCCGCCAGGAGCCAAAACCGTACCTACATCCAGCCGGGGCAGATCCCCCACTGCGCTAAACCTAACGGGGTCCCTCTGAAGGCCGCTGACTCTGGACCGCACACCCTTCTGGGAATTGTAGTCCCCATCCCTCCGAAAACACCGGGTACTCCCGCTCTCCGCCCTTTCTATCCCACAGGGCCTCGCGCGCAGAGAACCCAGTAGACCTGGGCTGAGAGCCTGACGGGAAAGGAGTTCTGGATGCGCGATGACGTGCTCAGCGGAAGTGGTCAAGGACTACGTTTCCCGACGTGCTCCGAGGTGGGCGGGACCCGGAAGTGAGGGTTGAGAGGCCTCTCTGGAAGTTGTCCCGGGTGTGCGCCGCGGGAGCTCCGGGTCGAGAGGACGGGGTGTCGCTGCCGGGAGATTCCTCCGCTGCCGCCGGCCCCGGGAGCCCTGCCCTTTCCTAACCCAACCCCACCTTACCCAGTCCCAGCGGCCAACGCCTGTCCCTGCCGCGGATCTCAGCGTTACCATGAATCCTGCCGTCTTCCTAGCCTTCCCCGACTTGAGATGCTCCCTGCTGCTCCTGGTGAGTGAGGGGAGGAATGACAGACCCTTCGACAGACGCGCGGACGGCGGGAGGCCGTCGCCGAGGGGGAACATCTCGGCCCCTACCCCTGCTTTCCTATCTTTTTCTTCGGTGGCGAGGAGTACACCCTCCGCCACCGCCTTCACTCTCGGCATTCGTCTGTCCACTTTCCAGGCCCGGGGTCCCCGAGGCCTGAGAAACCGCGGCCGGCGCTTGGGACCCATAAACGGGAGAGTTAGCCCTGGGGAAAGGCTACGAGGGAGGATCACAGCCGGGCTCGCTCTTTCTGTGCCCGGAGTACGGAGGTTGTCTCGGGCGCGAGGGCTCCTGGACCGGGCGGTAGCCCAAATCGCGAAGGACGGGGGGTAGACCGCTGCTGTTCCCGCTCATCACCTCCTTTCGGAAGGGGTGAGGCCCGCAGTTGCTGGGGTCGTGCGAATCTCGCCCCGGAGCCCTGAACCGGTGCCCGGGTTGGCAGGGCTCTCTGTTGTGGCTTGATATGATTGGTTGGGAACCCGGAACCGGAGGCTGGCTTGGTCTTCAGTGGGGAATAAAGGTTGGAGGCTGGAATTACTTGCAGCCCTGGGCCCAAGACCTCCCTCAGTGTTTGTTACAGCCCCTCTCCCAAATGTAAGCCGAGTTGTTCTTTGGTGCTCCTGATTTGCGGGTGATCACATTTTTTTTTGCATCCGTATGCACTCATTCCTGAACTCCTCCTCCTGCTCAGCTCCATCCCATCCTATAAGGAATCCTTCCTCAGTCCCCTTTCCTCCAGAGTTCATCGTGAGTGTGCAACCCAAGTGATCCATCCATGCTGCAGGTCAAATTGAGACGAAAGTGAAGGGCTAACTCCATATGGAAAAAAATGACATACCTTTAATTGCGCTGTTATATAACATTGGAAAAAAACTTTAATTGTAAAATTTTTTTAAAATATAATTTTATTTATTTCAGAGAAGAAGGGAGAGAGAGAGAAACATCAATGATGAGAAAGAATTATTGATCAGCTGCCTCCTGCACCGAGCCTGCAACCCGGGCCCTGACCCGAATTGAACTGCAACCTCCTGGTTCATAGGTCGACGCTCAAGCACTAAGCCACGCTGGCTGGGCAATTGTGGATTTTTTAAACACCAAATTTAAGATGGACATTAAGTCAAAATCACTTTCTTTACAATTTAAAAAAACATAATTAAGTCACTCAGAGGAAATCATGCTGGTTACCAGGAGAACTGAGACTTCAATCAGGTCTCTTGACTTACAGTGCTTATTTCACCATAGTACATTACATTTTTAATATTTGTGTTTAAAATAGTTTCCCTTCCTTCCTCTACCCTTCTTCCTTCTCACTTACCTCTGTGATTTACAAGTCATACATGAAAACCATATACAGTATTAGCTTGAACCTTTTCAGTGGAAAAGCACTATAAAGAAAACTAAAGGGGCTGGCTGTCAATATTTTTGAGAACTAAAAACTGTATATAAATGTGTTAGTATTAAGTGATTACATGATAAAGTGTCTTATTGCCACTATACCACAATGAGTGATTTCTGTATATAGGAAAATATTCTGTATAAAGTTGATTTTTGGTAATTTCATTATACACTGTGGTTCTCTTTTCCTTCTCATTGTTATTAGAGGCCAGTCTCTTTTTAAGGACACTAGATAATGTTATTTTTTATATCCATATAGTGGCCTGAAATATGAGTTGTCTGCCAGAAATCACTTTTCAATTACCAAAAAAAAAAAAAGCAAAGGGAAAAAAATCTTAAAATAGTGGAAAGAAAAGTTGACACTGAATAGAAAGCTATATCAGATGTACTTGAAATGGTATGTTTGATTGGAGAGCTAAGTTTAAGAAGGAGCAAGAATTTGTTTTGAAATAATTTATGCTTTTTATAGAAAACCTACAAATCCAGTTAAAGATAAAAGAAGGAATTTTTTTTTCTGGTAATTCTAAAATCTAGTTAACATTTTGTATATTTATCTAAGTAAATGTAGAGAAATAGAAACTTAGAAATCATTTTAGAAAATACCTGTAAGATTAATGGGCTGGAAAATAAAGCCCAAGAAAAAGTTTAATAAACAAGAATTACAAGACATGCTAGATTCAATTCAAACACAGTGTTTACCAAAGTAGTTTTAGCAATTTATACCAGTTAGCAAATATTTGTAAAATATCTGTCTAGTCGTAATGAGCTATTTATCTAACTGGAAATTATGTCTCAGTGATGGAATTCGCTTACTCAGTACCTGTTTGAAAATATGTCCTTTATCTTTCCCAATGTATTTTATTCCTCCTCCCTCACTTCTATCAGATTTGTTTATTCCCTCCCATGTACAGCCGCTGAGTATTCAAGTTTCCACCTAGCTGAGGTCATCATTTTTTCCTTAAGTAGCCTGTTCTAAAAAGCCACATATTCTCTTACTACAATAATTTTTTTCAGGCAAACTATACCTCAGCCCTAAAGGACTAGATCTATCCAGACTTAGTGGTGTTCATAAAATAACAACTGAAACATATAATCCTAAACTTTTGTAGGCAAGTGGTTTCCCTTGATCTCAAAGGCATTTTGGAACATCACTCTGTGCCTAAAAAGCTCATTGTGGCCCTAGCTGGTTTGGCTCAATGGATAGAGCGTTTCAGCCTGCGACTGAAGAGTCCCAGGTTCGATTCCTACCAAGGGCAAATGCCTGGGTTTCGGGCTTGATCCTCAGGAGGAGGTGTGCAGGAGGCAGCCGATCAATGATTCTCTCTCATCATTGATGTTTCTATCTCTCTCTCCCTCTTTCTTCCTCTCTAAAAATCAATAAAAAATATATATATATTTTAAAACGCTCATTGTGATCATTTTTTCCCTGGGCATAAGTACAAAATTATAAAAAATGTACAAAAGATACACATACAATGATATTTACTGCAAATCTTCAAATATATCCTCAGGTAATTTTTCTAGAATTATATTTCTTGGATCCCATGGTATGTCAGTTATTTAGGATTTCTGATACATTGTACCAAATTGCTCTACTGAAAAGTCTACCAATGTGTATTCCTACCAATGGTGTATGTGTATTCTTCCTCACACTAAACAATCAGTGGGTATTTTGTCATATGTGCCAATTTAGTAGTCCAAAAATGGTATCTGACTTAAAATTTACATTTATTTGATTACCACCAAAGTTGAATATTTTTTCATATTTATTAACCATTTATATTTCTCTATGTGTATGTAATGTAAGTGTTCACGTTATTTGTCCCCTTTTAAAAAAAATGTTTTCTTTTTACATCCTCAAGTTATTCAGAATAGAATAGTAAATCAGATAAGATACAATTTGAGGACAATAGAAAGTGTTATTACTTTGTTCATTTAGTGTCCGTTCAAGAGGTAGCATAGTGCAAAAAATCCTAGACTAGATGTTAGGGCATCTATACACAAGTTCCAAGTCTTCCATATACTTAATACTGTAACTAACCTAGAATAAATCACCTATCTAACTTTTTTGTAAGCACATTGAATTTAATGATTCCGTGATTCTTTGTGTAGTCTATCTTGTATTTCAAAAAGGAAATTTCTCTAACTCCCCTAATTAATAGAGTTACTATTTGACTGGGTATTTCCTCAAAAAAAAAAAAAAAAAGTCTGCTAGCTTTTCAACATGTTGCAGGTCTGTGCCCCCTCACTCTGTTATTCAGGGTAAAGAAAAGCATGCTTTGGCCACAGCTCTCCTGATATTGGCAATTGCTGTGCTCCCTTTCATCTAACCAAGTAAGTGACTAAAAATAGTTGGACTTTTCACAGCCTTTATTGATCTTTAGTCTACCTTTCATTCCATAGAGAGGTGCTTTCTGTGACCTAGGCTGCAGAGACTTTTTCATTGGTATTTTTACTTTCCTCCTGTTATTTGAATGCCTGTTTGCTATTTTCTATGAAGGAGAAAAATATACTTGATATTCATATCATGCTTCCAAGAAACTTATAATTTGGTGGGGTAGAGAAGATGTGTATGTCAATAATTAGAATTCCAAAAGGGAAGTGATAGGTGCCCTAATGTACTTGTAGAAGTGGGTTACAGATCTTGCTGCTACATAGAAGTGTGGTTGTGAACCTAGGCATCTGCATCACCTGGGAGCTGCTTCTAGCATCCTCACACCAGGCCTACTGAGTCAGAATCTGCAGTTTAACAACATACCCAGCTGACGCATATATACCCATTATAGAAGACAGCTGTAGATGTTTGAAAGAGGCATTACTTACTTGTCAGTGGGAGAATAGGAGAAGTCTTCTTGAAAAAAGATGAGAGTAGGGCCTTGAAAGGTTAATTTTCAGTCCTGAATGGAATGAATAAAAAAAGTTTAATAACTTAATAAATCTTTAACATGAGTACCTGTTTTATTTTGCTTTTTTAAGAAGTCTGCCGTCTGGCTTGCTGACATGGCCAGATGTCAGAATTGGCCCTAAAGAGTCTTGCAAGCCCTTTGGTGAATTTCCATGAGAACAGGTTATTATTTTCTTAGCCAAAATAAAGATTGTGGTCTTTTAATGGATTCTCACAGCATTCCAATTACTCCATTCAAGAGAGGAGGGAAAAATGCCACTTTGCAGAAGTGTCTTGTGTAATACTGTAGATCTCGGGTCTTGGTTCTGTCTTTGAGGAGATTACAATCAAGTTCTAACTGCTTTTATTCTATTGGTGATGTTCTTAAGAGCTCTGATTTTTCCAGCCCTGTGATTTTCTCATTAAGTAGAACCTTGAGCATTATATATGTGTCTAACTTTTAGTCAGCTGAATTTGTAGACATGAACATTGTTAATATAATAGTTAAAAGCAATGAAAATAAGGAAGAAATCATCTCAGGAAAACATTCTAGTAGTATATGAGCTAAGGAAAACCGTTGGGAGAATAGCCAAGTGCCAGTTCTTTTTCCTTGAGATTATCAGAATCTATTCATGGGACTTTTGATAATTGGATTTAAGAACTTTTTTTAGAAAAAGGTCTTTAGGAATCAGAAGAATTTTTGACCCTGGTAAAAGTAATTGGGGCCCTTTTTATTTTTGTGGGACTCTCCCATCAGTGTCTTGCTCAGTTCAGTAGTCAGGAAGGGATATAAAAACCATGCAGTTATAATGACTGAAGTTAGAATTGTCTAGAGTTGTGCTGTAAATTTAAATTTATTAAAATTAAATAAAATATAAAGTTCCATTCCTCAGTTACAGTAACCATATTTCAGGTGCTCAATAGTCATGTAGCTAGTGGCTGCTGTATATATCAATACAGATTATGGAACATTTCTATCATTGCAGAAAGTGCTATTGGATAGGGAGAACTTCACTTTACTCTGTCTCAGAAAGAAAGACAAGTTGAGGTTAAACAATGAGGAAAATGTCTCAAGTAGTGTTTCAAAACTAGAACATATATCTTGTCTGTCCAAGGGCAATCACCAGGAGAATGTCCACAAATCTTATCAGTGAGCACAGATTTGCCTTTTGATTGGCTGTAGCAAATTTAGGGAAGCTCCAGAAAATACTAGTTAAAATTAGAAAATAAAAGTATGAGTGTTAATATTGATTCGTCTAAAAGGGCAAGTCACTTTCCTTCTTGAGACCTTAGTTTTTCAACTAAAAATTGAGTGAAATTGAATAGACTGTTTTGGGCTTTGTGATTTAAGAGGCTGCAATTGTCTCTGTGGTAAATCCCCTTTGAGGTGACATCTTTAGAAATGATACTTTAGAGTAGTGATTTTCAACTGGGGTGTCACAAGAATTTTTTTTTAAATCTTCACCCAAGGATATTTTCCATTGATTTTTTTTTTTTTTTTGAGAGAGAGAGAGAGGGAGAGAGAAACATTGATGTGAGAAACATCGATCTGTTGCCTCCCATACTTGCTCTGACCCAGGAATCAAACCTGCAACCAGGGTATATGCCCTGATTGTGAATCGAACCCACAACCTTTTGGTGTACGTAATGATATTCCAACCAACTGATCCACTTGGCCAGGGCATGCCACAAGGATTTTTAAAACATGCAAAACCTACCTGACTATTTAGGGGCACTGACATTTCCCCCCTTAGATTATAAAATAAAAAAATGACTACAGCCAATACAACAATGGCCATCTGGTGTGAATGAATCAAAATTATACCCTTTTTTGTCAGACCAGCAAAAAATATATATTTTTGGTGTGCTGCAGAATTTTAGTAATTAGTTTATGAGTGCCAGGAGATGAAAAGATTGAACATTGTTGCTTTAGAGGAAATTTTATTTTACTTTGTTATTTTTAAAAAATATATTTTTATTGATTTCAGAGAGTAAGGGAGAGGTAGAGAGATAGAAACATCAATGATGAGAGAGAATCATTGATCAGCTGCCTCTTGTGCACCCCACACTGGGGATCGAGCCTACAACCCAGGCATATGCCCTTACTGGGAATTGAACTGTGATCTCCTGGTTCATAGGTTGATGCTCAACCACTGAGCCACGCCTGCTGGGCAAGAGGAATTTTTATTGACTAAGAACATACCTACATTTTAGTGGGGAAATTACCAGTAAAAAGATCGCCTGTTGATATGTTTTGTTTTCCTCAGGTATCAGAAGGATACCTTTTCCCAGGAGCTAATCTTCTAATTAGTGAATGTGCATATCTTACTGCCTACTTTAAAATAAATGGCTAGAAGTCATATGAGCTCATGAAGACAGACTAATATTTAATATTTAAAGCAGCTTGCTAAGAAATTTGAGCCAACGCTAAAGTATGATTTAGTGATTGAGTAGAGCTCATGAATAAGTTTTAAACAGAGTTAAAATTTCTTGGTAGTTGAAACAAGATACTCTCATAGTTAAATGCCTGATATTTTGCTGTTCTGTTGTATTTGGGGTTTTGGAAAATTCAACTTTTAAAAAGTTACTGACACAGCAATGAGGTCTATCTCTGCAGAAAGAACAGTTTCAAGTAAAGTGTGATTTAGAGTTATCCTGAGAAGAAATTTAGACATTCTAAATTCTTTTGATTTCTGGCCCAACTGCAGTAAAATCTCTGCTACCTGGTGACAAGCTCACACTTCTGTAATGACATCACATTCTGAAAGAGCTAAGAGAATAAAGAAGAGCTATTTGTTGTTTTTTTTGTAGTCAAAGTAATTTCTTAGAAAACATCTACTTAAATTGACTCATTCATCAAACTTTCTAGTACCAGTTTTTACTATAAGAGTTGATACTAATTCTCTTAGAAAGTCTTTGATCTGCTTACAATTAACAAAAGTATCACAGTATTGCAAAATACATGGCTCTTTGCTTAATCTTTGAACGAACAGAAACCTTAATTTCTCTTGAGAGCTATAAAAACTATACTACATTTTTTCCCATAGACTGGGCACTGTTTAACATTTTAATGTATAGTTGACTCTTGAGCAATGTGGGAATAAGGATCGCTGACCCTTTCCCCCCCTCCCCCCACACACACTGTTGAAGATCTTTGTATAACTTTCGACTCCCCAAAAACTTAACTAATAGCCTACTATTGACCAAGAAGCCTTACCAATAATATAAACAGTTGATTAACACATTATTTGTATTATGTACTGAATTTTTACATTAAAGTAAGCTAGAGAGAAAATGTTAATAAAAAATCATAAGAAAGAAAATACATTTACAGGATTTACATGTATTTATTGAACACAACTACAACCATGTATAAGTGTACCCATGCATTTCAAACCTGTGTTGTTTAAGGGTCAACCGTATGTCCTTCCATTTTTTGTGTGTGTATATTTGAAAGGACTTTTAACAGTAACATGTACATTTTGAGCAAGGTAGGATTGGGCTCTTGCTCTTATTTGATCCTGGTATAGAGTGGTAGACCATTGGTGACCTGGATTATAGAAGCAAAAGATGCCCATGCATGTACATGTGCTTGTACCCATATAACTTGAAAATGACACCTAACTTGACCATTAAACTTAAAAAGTTATTTAACCTTTCTGAGCTTCCATTTTCTCATCTATCAAATGGGGATAAAGACCTCTTCTGCAGAGTTCTGGGAAGACAAAATGAGACTCTTTGTGAATGTGTCCATGGCACATTGTAGGCCCTTACACTTTTCTGGTTTCTGCCACATATTAGGTGTTCAAAAAATGTTGTTTAGATGAGGGACAGTGAGTGAGTGAGTGAATGAATCATTTCCTTTTTTTGTAATTTTCAAATTGTCCATCCAGTGGTATTAAAATTGGGTGCACTGAAATGAACTGGCATGACTAGTGTCCAGCCTCTGTGGTCTTCTAATGCTCATAATTGCACTGTCATAAAAACAGCCTAATCGTGTGACTATTAAGTGAGTAAGTTATCTGCCTAGCTCTGTTTTATAACTGTACTTAGTTTTGTACTTATATTTATTATGTAATGATGAACCCTGTTTAGACACTTGATTGGAGAATTCACTTAGCCTATTTGAGTCTTATCATTTAACAAATATTTGCACTTACCATATGTCAGATATTGCAAAGTTTCATTTTCCTTATTTATAAAGTAGGAATAATATAATTCCTACTTCAGCTTCAGAGTTGCTGTGAAGATATAAAAAATAATATATGTGCTTGTGAATAGTAAATATAAGTTGTTACACTGGAATATTGTTGCATGCTTCAAACATGCTTATTACTTGGATTCTTCCACTGGAAGCCTAGGTATGCAATATATATTCCTTTCAGGGAGAGTTGGTACATTATGAAATAGTTCTGGATTTCCAGGATAACTGACAATACTAGACTATAGATTGACATCAAAGCTAGAAAGGCCTAGTTCATTTCTGGCTCTATGTGATATTAAGCAAATTTCCTTATCTTTCTGACCCTCAAATTTTCTATTTTAAAAGTGAGGATAATTCTGCAAGGTTGTAAGGTTAAGGTATATATAAAGTACTTTGCATTACCTGGCATATAGGATGTATTTTTGTTTTGTAAGGTAATGAATAGAGAAGGAAACCTTATCAAACTGATGAAGTCATCATTATGAAATGGAGAAAGTACCTTGGAGGAGAATAGTGCTTGTGCTGGCCATCTTTCTGTGCTTTTACTATTTTTTTTACCTTCTGAAATGGGTAAATGGATGAGGACTTTTATTTTAAAAGTCTGATTGTAAAATTAGTGGTTTCTTAAAGTGCTTATTAACTTGTCTCTTTCCCCTGTAAGTTATGACATAGTCTTATTAAAATAGTGACAAAAATAACTATGATTGATAAGAAATAACTAACTTGATATGCATGTCTGCTTTTAGTACAAAAGCAAATAAATTCCTGTAAGTGGTATAAATGAAGTGGTGAAACATGCTTTATGCTTTACTCTTTGAAAGGTATCATTTGCTCCACATAGAAAAATATCATTTCTATTACTTTGTACACTCAAAATCATTCAAAAATATATCTTTGACTGTTGTAATTGATGAGATTTGAAAAAACGATGACAATTTTAAAAAAAATATCTTTCTCTAGTTGAATTTATAAGGGAAGAGAAGATTATCAGAGCAGATTTTTGGTCAATGAAAAAATGCAAAAATAAAAATCCTATTTCTGTAAGTGTGGAAGGTTTAAAATTGCTGGTTATATGGTTTCATTTGTCCCTATAAGCCTAACTTACATATACCATAGTTATCCCTTCAATATTGCTTTCAGTGGAGTGTAAAGTTATTTACACATAGTATGTATAATATTTACTACTTCAGTAAATTTTGGCCATTAAGCTAAATTACTGTTCATTGATTTGATGAAAACTGAGGATATGACAAATTCTTTTTAATTTAGATACTGTGATGAAGGTATTTGTTGAGAACCTATCCTATCTAATAAAGAGGGAATATGCTAATTGACCCTCTCGCCGTCGCAAAAGAAGGTGGCTCCCACAGCCATTAAGGAGGGAATATGCTAATTGACTGGCCAGCCCTCAAAAAGATGGCGGTGCCCACAGCCAATGAGGAGGGAATATGCTAATTGACTGCCCCACCCTCAAAGATGGCGGCGCTCACAGCCACAAGATGGCGGTGCCCAGTCCCCTCAGGCCCGCCTGAGTGGTAGGTGAGTGGCAAGGCCAGGCCCGGCCGCTCCACACGCCTGCCTCCTAAGTCCCCCAGTCCTCTCAGCCCCCCATCTGCCCAGGGCCGGCCCGAAGCGCAGGCAAGCCCCAGATGTCGGCTGCCCAGCCGCCCAGGGCTGGCTGAGGCTCAGGTAACCAGGGCCCGCCGAGGCTTGCGCTGCTGACAGTGGCAGCAGCAGAGGTATGATGGGGGCGTTGCCTTCCCCTCATCGCCGGTTTGCCTCCTGCCCCTGAGGACTCCCGGACTGTGAGAGGGGGCAGGCCGGGATGAGGGACCCCCCCCCCTAATGCATGAATTTTCATGCACTGGGCCTCTAGTTGGTATATAAGACAGTTCAAGATGGGTATTTCAACTTAGATCAGGAAAAAGCCACTATATGATTTTGCTTTTCTAATGTTTGAATACATTTACAGATCCCTCCCGTTGGGAAGATGGCTACTTGGTTAGAAAAGAAGGTTACATTGTGTTTTCCAGTCCATAATGCTAAGTTATAAAGGTTTCCTTGATATACACTTGACCAACAGAGTGGTTTAAGGTATATAAAAAGATGAGCCCTCAAAAAATAGCTTTTAAATCCAAGAAGTGCCTAATATTCTGTAGCAAAATAATCAGATTTTCAGTCTTTTCTTTCTCATTTGACCCTCATGAGGCAAGAGAAACCACCTGGCTAGATATGACTGAAGTAGTTATGCGCAAGGCTGTTGTGTTTGATGCCTTAGTGGTCTTTTTTAGCTTACTTTATTTGGGGACTACTGCTTTGTACTGTAGTAGTAACTTCCCTTGATCATCTACAGCTGTTACTTCTAATACAGAATGGATTGTGATATTAGGAAATTAGCAAAGAGCTCGTCTATATTCCCACATGACATGATTTTTGAAGAATCTATCGCTTCTTTTGGAATATTACAATGCTTTGAAGTACAGCAAGCCCTTTAATAATATCATTTTGTTCAATGTTGTTTTGTTATAAAGTTGATGAGATGCTGTAGGAACTTAACTCTTTTTTATATCAATTAGCTTATGATAAAATTGGTTTGTTATATGTTGTTTCCCTTAAAATCAGAGAACAACGTTAAGTGGAGGCTTACTGCACTAAGTTAATAAATATACTTGAATGAACTTTTTAAAAATGATGATTGTGTTCCCCAGGTAATCTTCTGTTCATAGTCTTTATAGCATTTCATAGTTACCTACTGCATTTCTTCTTGAAATGCTGTTCTTCCTGCTTCTTTTGCTCCCGTAGTTTGTTTTCTCTGTTTCTCTCTCTGTTCCTCACTGGTTGGGGGAAGGGAAAAGGCCTACATTTAAGACAGAAGACAGTAAGGAGGTAAATGTGGATATTCTCTGATGTACTAAGAGCTTCTTTTCTCCTTTTCCATCACATCTTGTCATCCAGTCATTTTAACTCACAGCTTTAACTGTTGCCTCTCTAAAGATTGGAGAAGCTTGGGGGCTTGTTAACACTTAGGTCCTTGGGCTCAGTTACTTTCTTGGTGCTTTAGTCCTGGGTATATGAAAAGTGGTCAAATACAATTTCCAGATTTTTCATGCTAGTTGGTAGAAAGCACCTCATCTCTGTCAGCTGTTTTCTCATTGACTGGGCAAGGCATATAAATAGTGAAATTGCTGTAGATCAGTGATTACAAAGAAATTCTTTCTCCAAAATAGTCTTAACTCCTCTTTTAGTATCACCAGTCACCTAGGTTTATGACTTTGGCTTGTTGAACTTTTCAACCCTTTAGCTTGTCATCATGACCTGTTTGTCTTTGGAAAGTTTCCCCAAATCTCCTCTATCCCAGTCCAGGCCCTTGTTTTTCTTCCTTGTTACCATTGTACTCTTTGTCATAAAATTATGGAACACTAATCTTTCCTACATCTTGAAATCACTGTGCTCCTCCCTTAATGAGAAGTCTCCTTTATTATTTTCTGCTACAGTAGATATCAACCCCTGTATCTGATTTTCAAGGGTATTATACTCACTCTTCTAAGACTTTGGTTTTTTCATTAACAATCTGGCTCCAACTTCATCTTCCAATACACACTACATGAACTTCCATAGTCAGGTTTTGCTACTGACTTACTTTTTCCACAGGAATCATTCTGTTTAACCCATACAGTGCGCTTTGCCTTTTTCCTGCCTTCTCTCTAAATCAGTGGTTCTCAACCTTCTGGCCCTTTAAATACAGTTCCTCATGTTGTGACCCAACCATAAAATTATTTTCGTTGCTACTTCATAACTGTAATGTTGCTACTGTTATGAATCGTAATGTAAATATCTGATATGCAGGATGGTCTTAGGCGACACCTGTGAAAGGGTCGCCAAAGGGGTCGCGACCCACAGGTTGAGAACCGCTGCTCTAAATGTTTGTAGTTTACTTTCTATAAGTCTTATAGTACTTGCATCATATACCTTGTGTGCTCATTTTTCATCCATGGTCATGAAGCTCTTGAAGGACAGAATATACCTTTGAACTCCCTACAGGTCCTACCTGGTTCAGAGCTTCCATCCCCATAGGTTCTCATCCAGATACTGCCATAACCTTGTGGAAGAATAGGAGGATATGTTCTTGTACATGATAGGATTGTGATGAATGTGTAGAATGGAAAGGTGAGTAGATGCTCAGCCTGGTGAGGTAAAACTTTTACAGTGGATTGGTTTGTCCTGTACTAGGTGTACTGGTTAATGATGGTGGATTTTGTAATCAAAGAAAACACGATAATTTCAAGAGAAACATCAAAAGTGCTTTATTCAAAGTAATGTCCATCGCTAGCTACACATTTTCCCCATCTTTCAGATAATTTGTGGATACTGTCCCAATAGAACTTGTTTTGAGGCAAACCATTCAGAGACCCAATTTTCCACTTCTTCGTACGTTTTGAAGTGCTGCTCAGAAAGTGTATGTGCCTTCTATCGGAACAAGTGGTAATCTGAAGGAGCAAGGTCTGGTGAATACAGCGGGTGGGTTAATACTTCCCAGGCAAGATCTGTCAACATGTCTTTAACTGGTTTTGAAGTGTGTGATGGTGCGTCATCATGAAACAAAATCACTTTGCCGTGTCTTCTGGCACATTCTGGTCGTTTCATGATCAAAGCGTGGTTCAAATTATTATTCCTTAAACTATAAAATAATAAAAGTAGGGAATTAAATACTTTTGTTGCATAAAGGTATTTAGGAAAGTAACTATTTGCATTGATAGTGAAATAAGGAATAGTACTTTAAAAAATATACTTTGTTTTTTAGAACAATTTTAGGATCACAGTAGTATTAAGTGCAAGGCGTACAGAGATTCTCTGCCCCGTACACATGCATAGTCTCCCCTATTATCAACATCCCCTATCAGAGTGGTACATTTGCTACAGTTGATGAGCCTACATTGACAGATACTATCACCCAGAGTACATAGTTTACATTAGGATTCATTCTTGATGTACATTCTGTGAGTTTGGACATGTATTTACTATTATAATATCAAAGTAGTTTCACTAATCATTTTACTATCTCCATAGTTTTGCCTTTTTTTTCTCATATAATGTCATATTGTTGGAAACACGGTATGTAACTTTTACAGATTGATTTTTCTCACTTAGTAATAGGCATTTTAGTTTCCTCTGTATCTTTTTATGGCTTAATAGCTTATTTCTTTTTAGTGCTGAATAATATTGCATTGTATGGATGTACCACAGTTTATCTGTTTGTCCATTGAAGGACATCTTGGTCTTGAAGGACTTATTGCCTTGGCAATTATGAATAAAGCTGCTATAAGCATTCATGGCATGTTTTTGTGTGGATGTAAGCTCTCAGTTTCTTTAAGTAGATACCCAAGAGTGCAATTGCTGGATTGTGTGGTAGGCGTATATTTAGTTTTTTTAAGAAACAGCCAAATTGTCTTCCAAAGTGACTATATCATTTTGCATTCCCACCAGCAATGAATGAGAGTTTTTGTTGCTCCACAACTTTGTCAGCATTTGGTGTAGTCAGTGTTCTAGATTTTGGTCATTTTAATAAGTATGTAGTGGTATCTCATTTTAATTTGCATGGAATCTATAGTGATGTCACCTCTTTCTTCCGATACTATTAATTCCTAATTGTGCCAATGCTTGTTATTTTTTTCTTTCCTTCTTTCTCATAGCAACTAAGACAAGAGTGTGCAAAGGCAAGTGATTTCTAAACTCAGATTCCTTTTTAATAAACCATGGTTATTCCCTGATTACGTTTTTGATAGAGTGCTTAGAAATTGAAATATTACATGGAAGTGTGATGGCGGTCATGAGGTAATGACCCTTAATATATATGAAAGCTTGGAGACTCACTGGGAGGGGGTGGTGTATTTTATTTTTTTAAGGCATTTATTTGTTTGGTTAATAAAATTATATAGGTTTCCGATGTACAATTCTATAATACATCATCTGTGTATTTTATTGTTTGTTCACCACCGCACATCAAGTCTCCTCCCAATCACCATTTAAACTCCCTATACCCTCTTCACCTACCTCCAACCCTCTTTCCCTCTGGTAGTCACCATACTGTTGTCTGTGTCTATGAATTTGTTTCCACTTAAGCCCTTCACCTTTATCACCCAGCTTT
The DNA here is from genome assembly GCF_000412655.1 of Myotis brandtii. Lineage (NCBI taxonomy): Eukaryota > Metazoa > Chordata > Mammalia > Chiroptera > Vespertilionidae > Myotis > Myotis brandtii. The sequence goes on along the minus strand of NW_005362270.1, from coordinate 2,064,642 downwards.
TTTGGGGGGGGGGGGGTGGGTAAGACCAAATGAGGGAAAGACAGACCCATTTGCTTTACAAAGTTAATTAAAACAGTATGTGGCATACGGGGAAATATTAAAAATTATTCTGATGATAATTAGGATAGGTATCTCAGTAAGTATATGGCCTTTCAAGGACTAATTTTGAATGACATTTAGAATTGGTTTGGTTAGAAGTAACAGTATAATTATGAAGATACAGATTTTTTAAAGTAAGCAGCATATACATTAGACATATATAGTAATAGAGTTATTCTTGAATTTGGTAATAAAAATATCTTTTTAAATATATTTTATTGATTTTTTACAGAGAGGAAGGGAGAGAGATAGAGAGTTAGAAACATCGATGAGAGAGAAACATTGATCAGCTGCCTCCTGCATACCCCCTACTGGGGATGTGCCTGCAACCAAGGTACATGCCCTTGACTGGAATCCAACCTGGGACCTTTCAGTCCGCAGGCCGACGCTTTATCCACTGAGCCAAACTGGTTACGGCAATAAAAATATTTTTACCCTAGAACATAGTATTCAGGAATAAGAAACTAGAAAGCTTGAAAGCCATTCTAGAATTAAGTGAATGTGGAAAATGAGAAACCCAAGGTTTCACTGAACATTTTTCATTGAAGGCTGTTGACTCACCAAAAAACAGGGTAACTTGTTTGCTGGTGAAATAAAGGCATTCTTTAACATATGTAGGAGATATTTTCTTCACGTTCTACTGTGTAGAAATGCATATGCTATCAGCAGAAACTGGTAAGAAGAGACTTAAAGAATCTACACTAATAAAAGAGAAACATGGTAATTAGCGTACGGCTGCTACCCTTTTCATTGGCTAATCAGTGAGTATATGCAAATTAACTGTCAGCCAAGATGGCGGCCGGCAGCCAGGCACTGAAGTGAGCAGGGAGGCTTGCTTGCTGCGAACTCCAACGTTCCTCGCCTCAGTTGC
>NW_005362270.1:2029146-2062689 GCF_000412655.1 Myotis brandtii | reverse complement strand
GGCCCTGCTCTGTGCGTGACAGGGTACGGAGCCCCAACCGCCCTGATGGGCCCTGCTCTGTGAGTGACAGGGGGCAGCGCCCCAACCCCCTGATCAGCCCTGCTCTGTGCGTGACAAGGGGTGGCGCCGCAACCTCCCCATCGACCCTGCCTTGAGTGTGACAGGGGGCGGTGCCCCAACCCCCCAATCGGCCCTACCCTGAGCGTGACTGAGGGTGGCATCGCAACCTCCCGATCCGCCCTGCTCTGTGCATGACAGGGGGCGGCGCCCCAACTCCCCAATCAGCCCTGCTCTGAGCCTGACCAGGGGCTGCACCTAGGGATTGGGCCTGCCCTCTGCCACCCAGGAGCAGGCCTAAGCCAGCAGGTCGTTATCTGCCGAGGGGTCCCAGACTGCGAGAGGGCACAGGCCGGGCTGAGGGACTCCCCCTTCCCCCCCGAGTGCACAAATTTTTGTGCACCGGGCCTCTAGTTTAAATATAATTTGGGAGGTATTACAGTCTATTTGTTATAAACCTTGAAAAATTTTTTCAGAAGTTAACTGGAAACATTTAGTTCACTATATTGTATTGTATATTGGCTTTCTTCCCCGTCGTACTTCCCATTTCTTTTATGGGTACTTCCTTTTTCTCCCAAGGAAACTGCTTGTCTCAAGATTCACTTCTGGCAGAGTCCAAACAGAGAGAGGTTGTCATTTTTCCTATAAAATTTTCTATATTTTGACATGGCTACTCGCATCCTCAATGATGTCATTTTACATGTTCCTTTATATCTATCTATCTATCTTTATACTAGCTCTTGGGTTTGGTTAGATTGATGTGAGGTTTGGATTTTTGGGGTTAAGAATACTTTACAAGTGGTGCTTTGTGTTTCCTGTTGCATCATATAAAGAAGCATTAATATCTGGTTGCCTCACTTTTAGTGGTTAAGATTGTTTAATAACAATGTCAGTGCAGTTCTGTGCTAAGATGAACTCAAAGCTTCTTGAAAGCCCAGGCAAAAGAGAGCATGACATACTGTGTAATTCTCGGTGTTCAGATAATGTCTTTGCTGGGAATGTGGATGGCTCTTAAAATACTTAAGAGAGAGAATCGTTTCTCACTCTCTTTTAATATAGAAATGAAAACATTTTTAAATTGTATCTTTATTGTTGAAAGTATTGCAGATGTCCCCCTCTTTTTTCCCCATTGACACTCCCTCCACCCCACCCCCACTCCTCCAGGCCTTTACCACACTATTGTCTGTGTCCATGGGCTATACATACATATAAGTTCCTCCTTAATCTCTCCTCATCTGCTCCCCACCCCAACCTTCCCTCTAAGATTCGACAGTCTGTTCCATGCTTCTGTGTTTCTAGATCTGTTTTGTTCATCAGTTTATTTTGTTCATTAGATTCCACATATGAGTGAGATCATGTGATCATTATCTTTCTCTGACTGGCTTATTTCACTTAGCGTAATACTCTCCAGGTCCCTCCATGCTGTCTCAAAGGGTAAAAGATCCTTCTTTTTCACAGCTGCATAGTACTCCATGATGTAAATATGCCATCGCTTTTTTATCCACTCACCTACTGATGGGCACTTGGGCTATTGTAAATTGTGCTGCTGTGAACACAGGGGTGCATATATTCTTTCTGATTGGTGTTTTTTGGGTTTCTTAGTATATATTCCTAGAAGTGAGATCACTGGGTCAAATGGCAGTTCCATTTTTAATTTTTGAGGAAACTCCTATCTGTTTTCCATAATGGCTGCAGCAGTCTGCATTCCCACCAGCAATATACTAGGGTTCCCTTTTCTCCACATTAAAAGTGAAATTAAGTTGGATGATCTTGATAGATATACTTTAAACATCTATATTTGAGAAACCATACCCCATCTCCAGTGCCTTAGTACAGTGCCTAGCACATAAGAGATGACTCAGTGAAATATTTGTGGAACAAATGAGTAACAAAAATTATGTACCAACATGTGTGTAGGCTCTTAAGGAAACTTTCTTTCATCAGGCATCCTGGGCAAGAATTACAGTGTAGCACAAAGAGAACATTTTTGTTCTCTTGGCATCTGTTTGCAAGTATTTGCTCTGGACTCTTACTTATAAGATCTAGTGCAAGGTTCTATTTGGGAGACAGTGTTGAAAGGAATAATATTACGCACACCTATACCCCCACACCACTCCTGGGCTTCCAGAGTGTATATGGAAGAAGAAGTAAACAATTATCATTTTGAATTTTCTCCCAGTTCCCATGCTTTGCTATTACTGCCATTGCTAGAAGTTTGGGTTTTAGAGGAACAGTATGTAGTGAGAATAAGACAAAAATCCTTTCCACATATTGAAGTTCATTCCTGGTTCTGAAAAGCTTTTTATAACAAGAGCATTCTCTGAAGGTCAGAGAAGTACATTGTCTATTCCAGGTAAATTAGTTCATCCCATTTTTAGAATACAGTGAAGAACAAAACATAGATGACTTTAGTTTTTAATGGAAACCCGTGCATGATCATATAATTAATATACTGGGGAAAGTATGAATTGCAACAATTTTAAAAAATTTTCTATGGTTGTTTTTACTGGCAGAATTTGAGTTGAGGGATTGTATTATTTATATTTGAATTTTTTTTTTTGGCATAGAATTTGTTTTTCCAAACAAGTCTTTGCCCACCATATTTTAAATTATTTAATGAAGAATGTTGTAATTGTTTTAATGTTTCTTTATAAAAGCAGATTGGTTCTGACTTGTCCAAATGGGTTGCACTGATATTATTGGAATGTTGGTTCTTATAACTGGGCAATTTAAGGGTTAAAGTAGCTTCCCAGTGTTATTCTATACTTAGTCCTATTTTTCCCCTCTCTTTGAACTTCTAGTTCATTATAATGCTTCTGGGAATACTAACAGTGAGATGTGCCTTGATTGATACCCAGCTTCAAGGCTCTTACAGTGTCTGTCAGCCTCAGCTTTTCTCCTGGGACCTTTCATATCTTTTAGCTCCTTGCAGCCAACTGCAAACCTCTAGGCTTCTGCTGCCTACCAGCTTAATACAAAACAGAGGGTGAGAGAAGTGGTCCCCGGGAGGAGAAGCAGCCTGGGTCTCATGGTGGGAGTCAGGTGGGAGGCTGCTTTGTCAATCTGGATTAGAAATGGAAGGGAGCTGGTGCCTGGTACATTACTTATTTCTTGCTACAGGAGAGACATCGTTTGTAAAGGGCTTTGAGAAGCTCCCAACATAAAACAGGCAAATGAAAGATGTCGCAAAAGTACACTAAGCTGTTACTGCAAAATGCCCAGCAGATGTAATGCCAATTGAGAACAGTAATGCCATGGGGAAGGAAACATTCTCTATTGAAGCTTCTATTTTATGCCAATAATTTTGATGCAGAAATATCTAAGGAAAAGGCAAGAATACTTTTAAAAATTAACATCTGTGTGAATTTCCAATAAGGTTACAGATTCCACATTTTTCTAAAAATCTAATTTGCATGTCAATACATAATTCTCACAAATGAGTCTTACTCGTTCTTGTGTTCATATTTGAGGACCAAAAAATTGTATAACATTTAAAATGAATTTCCTACATCTTGTTTGTAGAGTTAAAAAAAACGTTCTCTAAAGCAGTGCTTCTTAAACTTTAATGTGCATAGGAATCTCTTGGGGATCTTATCAAAATAGAGATTCTGATTTAGTAGGTCTGAGGTGGGGCCTGATACTCTGCATTATTCACAAGCTCTCAGGTGATGCCAAAGCTGCTGGTTTAGGACCACTATTTGAATAGCAAGATTTTAAGGTCTTGAGCTTTAAAACAAACTCACTCACTGGAAATACTTCCTTGTTTTCTAAACTGATTTAACAATGATTTTCTAATAAAACACTTAAAGCAACACCTTTTGTGACTATAAATCTTGCTAACAGAAATAATTTTTAAAAACCTCTTCTGCCTGATACCTGATTAGCTTCTGATCCTGAAAGTCTCAGGTCATTTATTTTCATGACTGAATTAACAACCTTAAAATAGGACAATACAAAAAGTAATGGAGTTTGATCCACTATTGTAACATAGCTGTTCTTCAATGTGGGTGTTCTATGTGCTGAAGTATCTGGAAATCATGCCAGAGAACTATTATGAGGGGTTCATGACAGCTCTTAATAGTGAGGTAGAGGTGTTTCTGCAGTAGGAAGATCACTTCTGAGATCCCTTCTAAACCTGAGTATGAATCATCACCTAGCGTTGTGCTTTTTGCCACTACATTATTAAAAACACATTTTAATATAGACTTCATTCCTATTTGATAACCTGATTGTCTTCACATTAAAAATGTTTATTGGCTATTTCCATTTCTAAACATCTTTCCCTCTTTTCTCAACTCTAACAAATTCTTAGTGTATTGACAAAATCTATTTCTAAACATCTTTCCCTCTTTTCTCAACTCTAACAATCCCTCTAAATTCTTAGTGTATTGACAGAATCTTTCCACTCATTCACTTAGCACAATTTTAGTGCTTGTATAATGGAAGTGATCTGTGGCATACACAATTGAATAAGGTACAGTCTGCACTTTCAGGGTACTCAGAGTTACCTACAGGAGGTAAGGTAGCACACATAACTGGTGTGAAAAGTAATATTAACACCCTACAGAAAGTGCTCTAAGGTTTCAGGGAAGAGAAAAATGAATCACTATTGTCTGAGACCATCAGCAAAGCCTTAGAAAAGATAGCTTTTTAATCGGGTCTTGAAAATTAGATAGGCTTCCCTCACTGTTTCAAGCAGAGGAAACTGCACAGGCCAAGTATGGAGCTAAGAGTAAGAAAACACATTTTAGGAATTGCAGGTTCTGTAGGTGTCTTACATGCTTGGATTTGTAACTACCGGATTTGGACCATTTGTGAGTTACGCTTGAAGGGTCATGTAGTAATTTTTCTATAACTCTTTTGATACCCTGGCTAAGAGCCTATTGTTTCAAGTCAATGAGTGAGGCTAGTGATTGGTTTAGCATTATATTTTAGTTCCTATTTATTCTCTTTACTCTCATTCCATTTGTCATTTTACTGTATGTTATGTGGGAGGACATTATATGTTTATTAAGAATTTAGGATTTGTGAAGAGCTTGTTATAATTCCTCTCAATTGCCAGGGGACTGCTGCAAATAGGGTGGCCATATAATTTATTGCTTAAACCCCTTTTGAAACGGGGTAGTGCTATAATATTCCAAGGCAACAGGCATAAACAGGATTTGTCTCAAGCTAGAGAATATGGCCAATTAGATTGGTTACTCTAACTATAGTTTATGTTGGTTGGAGTATAGATTATGAATGGGGAGCAGTAGGTTGTGATTCAGGAAAGCCACTTTGTGAATGGTTCTAATGCCAGGCTAAGGAGTTAGGCTTTTATATGTAGACAGTGAAAAACCTTTGGAGGTTTTTCTTGGGCAGAGGAATTAATACATGCAAATCAGCATTCAAAAAGATTAGTCTGGCCTCTATGGGCAGGTTGGATTGAAGGGAGTGTCATAGTAGTTCCCATTAAGGGTATATTTGAATGGTAAGACTTGATCTTAATGTACTAGAAACATTTATTTATAAAATTATGAACAGAGAAGCTTTAGTAATCCACTGCCAATATGTGTTATTGATGTTAGTGCATACTCTGAAGAAGGTCCAGTTGGGTTAATGAGTTATTCAGTTAATATTTTTTTGAAAGGAAATAACACTGGGCTTAGCAGAGAGTGCCAGAGCATTTTTTATGTGCTGGTGGTGTTAATACTTAACAGAGTCTGGCCTAACATTGAGAGAGAGTGCTTAATAAAAAAATCTTTCCAAAATTTATTTCTAAAATACTTTTATCATGTAATCAAATTTTCATTGTATCTTATTTTAACTTGATGACTAATCTAGAGAGAATTTTAATTTCACAGTAACTTCTGTTTCCCTGCCCTACATTCCCCTTTTTCTGTTTCTGTGGAGTAGATTAGGCTTTTGAGAAAGAAAATGCATTTTCTACCAGGGAAAGCCCACTGTTTCCCTGCCCTACATTCCCCTTTTTCTGTTTCTGTTTTAGGCTTTTGAGAAAGAAAATGCATTTTCTACCGGGGAAAGCCCACAAAGCTTCAGGGAAGAGGGAATCTATGACTGAGTTAATTATGATGCATTAGTGGAGAAGAGGACATTCCAGGTAGAGGGAACCAGGTACAAAGAGAGATGGAAGCAGAAAACTTCTGGGTGTGTTTTGGGAAAAGCAGCTGGCTGCTAGGTGGCTTCAAATGTGCTATGGAAATACCACAGTGTATTGGCATCACTAGGGGGGGTCATGGAAGGTACAGAGAAATTTAAGGAAAGGGAAGTTTCTTAGTTCCCAAAGATAGCTCAATGTTTAAAATCCATGTAATGGAAGAAAATATTACTTACTTGCTACAGAAGCTCCTATTTAAAGCTAGTCTGTCGCTTTAATTTTTAAAATGAATGTGGTGCAATATTTACCATTTCACTGATGTGCCTTTTCTATAAGATCATACCACTAGACACATCTCAGACTGGAATGTTTAGTATTTGGTCCAATAAATGTACGTGGAAGGAATTACCTAACGGATTATAAAAGATGATTGGAGATGCCTCTCAGGGTTTGTTTGTTTTGTGTTTTTTGTGTGTGTTTTTTTGGCAAGAAAATGAACTAATGAACTGAAGAGAATGACTGATTTATAAAATAGTTCATGTTTATGTTTACATATTTACATATGTCATTTAAATATTCCATCAATAAACCATATTCTCCATGACTACTAAGATCTTCTATTCAAAATTTCTGTATAGGGTTCATTGTTCCTTTTTAAAAAATAAATTTAAAATCTTACAAGTCTAAATTTAAAAATTAAATTAATGATTACCTTCATCCTTCCTGGTTTAGAGCGACTTGTCTTTATTTTGCTATAGCATTTGACACATAAAGATGTTTCCCCAGGAGAATCTTGTTCCTGCCCAGGGCTGACATGAAAAGAAGCAATTTGTCAGACTAGTGGCGCTTGCTAACAATTCAAATAAACAACTTGTCTTCCCCTTAATACTGCATATTAATAGAAATGTTAATGATAAATGCCTCCTTTACACCCCAAGGTGTCTGAGGAGAGGTTATTGGGTCAGAGACAGTTTTCTTGCTTTGGGCCCTCTTAACCACAGTTAGCTGCATAGTCTTATTAGTTGCATGTTTATTAGCACTATGTTTCTTAAGTAATTGTTATGCATTTAGTATAGCCAAATTGATCCTTCATTGCCTCATTTTTGTTGTTGCCTAGCATGTAAAATCAAGTAAATTTAGAATATAGTTCTCTGTAAACATATATTTTAACTGGCAATAACTATTAACAAATGAGCTTCTTTGGATTGTACAACTAAGATTATTATTGTATCTTTTCCACATTTTTCTTTCTTCATTACACCACTACTACTTTGAGAGCTCCTTGAGGGAGAGCATGCCTATACCTTGCCTGATGCATTTGTGCCTTTAGTACCTGCAGACACTCCATAATAAAGACTGTTGAGTTATCTAATAACTTGACTTTGGTAATGACCAATTTTGTTGCTTTATGATATTTTTGCATCATCTTCTTGAATTATTTTTAATACACAATCTTGCTGACCAATATAATTGGTCAATAGGCTCCAAAATGAAGTCACTTATGCCAGGTCCCACATCACCAGACAGAATTATGTTTCAGCTCTCAGAAATGGAATCTTAAACCAGTCAATAAGGAATTAATTGCCTGATCAGCACTAGTTAGGTAATCTGCCTGATAGACCTCTGTCATCCCTTAAGCAGTGGTTCTCAACCTTCCTAATGTCGCGACCTTTTAATACAGTTCCTCATGTTGTGGTGAACCCCAACCATAAAATTATTTTCATTGCTACTTCATAACTGTAATTTTGCTACTGTTATGAATTATAATGTAAATATCTGATATGCAGGATGTATTTTCATTGTTTGCGACCCACAGGTTGAGAACCGCTGCAAAGGAAAGTAACTTAGCAATAACCAACTCATTTTTTTGCCTGGTATAACTTCCTTGTTCCTACCCCCTCTGCCTATAAAAGTCTTCCTTTTGTACAGGTCCTCAGAGTTCTCTTTTACTTGCCAGATTAGATGCTACCTGATTTGAATTGATATTTGCTCAAATAAAGTCTTAAAAATTTTAATAGGCCTCAGATTATTTTTTAAAGGTTACACTGGGAACCTATAGAGCAGGTCGTACACTGATGAAGGGAAGGACCTGTTAATTGAGGTATGGATGGTAAGTAATGACTTGTGAGGGAAGTCTCATGAGACTTTACAGTTTTGAGGTGTTGAAAATAATGCATTTAGTTATATGGGTCAAATATTCAGGGATGTTAAATTAGCTTACTTTTAGGATAGTATAATTTATTGGTTGCTAAAAGAAATACTAGTTAGCTATTGGTTACACTATTGTGGTAATTTGAAAATAAGACTAGTGTTATTCCTAGGCTTTTTCTAAGAAAATAATAAATTTAGCTTTGGCTGATGTGGTTCAGAGGTTAGAGGGTAGGCCTGTGCACGAAAGGGTCGTGGGTTCCATTCCCAGTCAAGGGCACATACCGGGGTCAAAGTTTTGATTCCCAGCCTAGTTGGGGCATGTGGGAGGCAACTAATTGATGTGTCTCTATCACATTGTTGTTTCTTCCTCTCTCTCCCCCTCCATCACCTTCCGCCCCCGCCCCCCACACTCTCTCTAAAAAAATCGATGGAAAAAATATACTCGAGTGAGAATTTTTTAAAAAATAAAGAAAACAATAAATTTATAGAAATATTTCAAATAATTAGCTGGGCTTGTTTACATACCAGCATCAGCATGTCTTCGTGATACCATTTAGAAATTGAACTGTAGGTGAATTATAAAATTTCTGAGTTGTAACTGTTGTGAGTACTGAAGTGTCCATGAAATGGATGGGCAAAGGAGTAGTGTTTAGTACCTTAAGGCTTGACATTAATTGTCATTCAGTAAAGAGCAATGATTCAGTGAATGAATTTCCATACACAAACTCTGGTTTGAACAAATAAACTGTCCAGGCCTCAGAACACATAATGTATTAAAGATGGCACATAGCCCTGGCCAGCTTGGCTCAGTGGATAGAGCGTCGGCCTGTGGACTGAAGGGTCGTGAGTTTGATTCCAGTCAGGGGTATATGCCTGGGTTGCAGGCTCAACCCCCAATAGGGATTGTGCAGGAGGCAGCTCATCATTGATGTTTCTGTTTCTCTCTCCCTTTCCCTTCCTCTCTGAAATCAGTAAAAATATATTTAAAAAAAAAAAGATGGCACATAAAGATAAAAATACACAATATATTTTTTAAATAAGTGAACAGTTACTAGTTTAGTTTAACATTGTATTTTTTCTTTGTTTTGTGGATAGCGAGCTGTGATTTTCTTTGATAAATTTGAACTTTGTTTCAGACATGTTAAAGTGGAAGTAGAACATTCTTATTCTCCTTTTAATAGTCTACCACTTAACGTATTGTTACCACCAGTAATGAAGATGAGGCAAGAAGGGCTTTTGGGTCACAATTTGAAATCTTTTTTAATTCTTTTCATTATTTTGTTTTGTCTTAGAAACATGGTAGGATAGAATCAGCAAACTTAGCTTTGGTTTTATATTCTTTCAAAACTGAAAATCATCTGGCAATGTTTTTCTTTGTGTTGCTACAGAGATAAAGTTGTTGAAAGTGTTTAAAAGAATGAATAATTCTTAATTTACTTAATTTTTTAGAATTAACCTCTTTTATGTATTTGAAAGCATAGGAAGTCTTATTTGACCAGTTTCCAGGCTTTAGAAGTTGTACTTCTCCAATTTCATTGATCTAGTGAAGGGTTAAAGTAGACAATAATGCTTAAAACCAATTTTGTAACTCACAAATGGACCCGACTTTATTCATAAATTTTCTCTTTAGATCTTTTTGCCTCTTGTGGAAACATTTATTAATTTCACTTTTTTGAAATTTCCAGATAACTTGGGTTTTTACTCCTGTAACAACTGAAATAACAAGTCTTGATACAGAGAATATAGATGACATTTTAAGTAAGTACCTTGATATTAAGTATATTTTCTGCTCTATAAAGAGTTCATTGAGATTCTATTTTGTTTTTGTGTATAATCTATCTGGAACAATTGAAGAGCTGGCATTCTGATTAATTCTATGGTTTACTGAATTAAAGCACTGTTGGTTTCAGTTTTTAATAAAATTTCTTGAAGTGTGTTACAAGTAAAGTAAACTTGTAGTCCTGTTTTATTTCTTTGCCTTGTCATAAATACCACTCCTAACAATTCTTAAAGTATTTTCTAAAAGCCTACTTAGAGGCCAATAGTTTTCACTGTGCAGTACTAAATGTTAATGACTTTAGGACACAGCTAAAATTTTTGTCTTTTTAAACTTTTAACTAAGTCACCTACTCTGATTTCTTTTATTGTCATTGATCCAAGTAAGTTTAATAAGTGTTTTACTGAATGCTTTGCTCCCTGACAGTGTTTAGTTAATGTTGGGGAAAACATTCTTGTTCTTAAAGGTAGTAGAGGAAAGGTGGAGATCACAGCTTAGGAGATTAGAAAATCTACAGTGTGTACAAATGGTTCTTTTAGGCACTCCTTTCAACCCACTGCTTTAAAAAGAACAAAACCAAAAACAATAGAGGTAAAGGGGTATATTCATTGAGCATCATCATTATTTTAAGTTCTTGGAACTGGTTTTAAATGCTAAAAGTCTACCCCCACTTTATGGGATCTCTTTAGAGCACTGGTTCTATACACTTTAGCATATATCAGAATCCCCTGGAGGACTTATTACTATCTGTACTGTAGGCCTGACCCTCGGTTTCTGATAGAAACTGCTTGACTCCACCTGAGAATTTGCATTTCTCTAAGTTCCTGTGTGATGCTGGTGCTTCTTGGTCAGGGGACCACAGCTTGTAAACCACTGCTTTAGAGAATAAGGAAAAGGTAAAAGAGGAAGAAGGGAATTGAAACTCTCACATTCTCACTTCTTTATTCTTCCAAATTCTAGAATATCTTCATGTTTTATTTTTGTGAGTACTTGAGGAGTTTCTGTTTGTCTGTATTAGGTTTAGGAGAAAGGAACAAATATATCTTTCTGATGTCTTCATATCTGGATATGCAAGTGATACTAAGTTATTTTTGCAACAGAGAATAACTTGTGTGGAGAGGAAACAGTACATTTATTAGCAGCAGGTTACTTGTTGCAACTAGGTAGGGCATCAGATCTTGGTTATTCAGGTCTGTTCTATGAAATAGGATTTTACTTACAGAACTAATTCTCAGTTATTCTTAAGGTCAGAAGTGGATTATTAAAATCCAGATCATTCTACTTCACTTTTTATGAGAGTAGGCTATTTATTAGCTTACTTGCCTGATCTGGGTCTGATTCCCTTTTGTTTTATATTCATTCCATGAAGGTTTAAAGATGCAGGATATATAGAGAGAAGGAACAGGGACTCCTACAAATAATATCAATTGTCCATGACTATATATATGGGTTTCTGAGCAAGAGGTAACTTAATTGTCATTGTGTCTTTTTAGTGGACCCTTACAGTGGAAACAGACCATGATGAAAACCACATCTTTAATTATATTAAAATTATGCAGACACAAATAACTTAGGTTGTTTGGTTTTGTTTTTCAATTTCAGGAAATGCTGATGTTGCTTTAGTAAATTTTTATGCTGACTGGTAAGTAATCTTATTTCTGTGGTTAAACTTGGTAAAGGTGAATTTTTCTTTGTTAGAAAGGGGTTAGTGGGAAAGCCTTTCTTTTTTGTGAGATAATATTCTGTATACAAAATCAATTAAGGTTCATTCATAAATGAAGTAGCTTAATTTGGTGAGCATTTGTGTTTTAAGAGAGATATATACCTGATTTCATTATCCTACATCTTAAAATAAAAATAGGTAACATAAAGACTCAAATCTCTCTCTTTCTCTTTCGCTCTTTCTCCCTCCCTCTCTTCCCCTTTTCCCCTCTCCCTCCCCTCCCCCACACAAATTTGAGTACACATTGCAATTCTGTATTTTTCCTGATTGAGGAAGTAGGGCAGTGTTTGGAAGTGAGGATGTCGGTGTGGCAAGTTTAGAAGGAAAAATAATATTGACATTTAAAATATATACCATCTATTACTACTTCTAGGAAGCCTCCCTCCCTGTCTGAATCAGATTCTCTCTGCTATGTTCCTATAGTACTGTGTGTACCACTTTCTCTTTCTTACTACATTGTTCTGTCTTATCTTTGTGTCCTAGCAAACAAATTTTGAGGGCAGAGATAGTCTTACTCAGTATTCCCAGCATCAAGAGGAAGAGCATAATAGGTAGTAGATGGGACAGGACGGAGTTTCAGCTAGAGAGAAGTTTGAAACACTTACATGCATAATCCTTATTCCTAAACAGTCTATACCTTATTTGGCCCTCTTAGGTTAACCACCTACTAGTTAGCACTACCCTATTTCAGGCCATAGCCCTGCAATTTAGCTCGATTCCTGGGACAGCCTCCTAATTTATTTTCTTTGCCTCTAGTCTTCTGTGTGTCTATTCTGTTTTCTACAAAGGAAGCCAGAGTGGCTTTTCCTGAATTGGATCAGTTTACCCCATCTTAAAACCCTAAATGATTTTCTTTAAGTAGACGTAAGTTTCTTACTTGATAACCTGGTTCCTTCCTACCTCTATAGCTATTATCTCTTGCTTTCCCCACCTCTCTATTCTGTTCTAATTATACTTAAGGTCTTCCCGTTTCTGTAATATTCTATAGTCTTCATCACTTTTAGTCATGGTGTTTTCTCTGCCTGAATGGCTCACTCTTCTCTTATCTACTTATTTACCTACTTTAATTTTAATCATCTTTCATGCCTTAGATTAGATGTCACTTTGTTTAGGTCACTCTTCCTCCTCTCAGGTCAGTTTAGGGACCCTTTTTATATCTTTCCACAACACCCTGTATTTACCCAACCATAACACTCTCGTATGCTGTAGTGTAGCTAGTAGCTCCCTACTATTGTTAGCTTTGTGAGAAGTTATGATGTCTTTTTTCACCATTAATCCCCAAGCGGTTTGCATAATACTTGGCAGATAAATATATCATTAATACTTACTGAATGAATGTTAGATAAGTGTTTAATGAACAAATGTTTAAGATATACAGAGAAAATGCCATTGATAAAATGTATAATAATGGTAGCATTTTCAAGGTAAATTAGGTAGAAGCTTATTTAGTCCAATCCCTTAAGAATAAAATTAAGATCCAGAGGAACATTTTCCCAAGCTTACCTGACTAGATTGTGACAGAGTTAAAACTAGAACGCAGTTCTCTCTCTTTTTTTTAATATATTTTATTGATTTTTTACAGAGAGAAAGGGAGAGGGATAGAGAGTTAGAAACATCGATGAGAGAGAAGCATCGATCAGCTGCCTCCTGCACACCCCCTATTAGGGATGTGCCTGCAACCAAGGTACATGCCTTTGACCGGAATCGAACCTGGGACTGTTCAGTCCCCAGGCCGACGCTCTATCCAGTGAGCCAAACCGGCTAGGGCAAGAACGCAGTTCTCTTGGTTAAGAGATTTTATGTGTTGTAAGGAAGAGATCTAGAATGTGCCACTGACCTTGTTGCAAAAACTGAATTGGAAATGTGGGCTAATTGCAGTTACTTGGCAAGACATATTATCCCCCCAAATATCTCGAGCTATTCATGAATTAGTACTCTTTTCATTCAACTGAAAAAAAGTTAGGTAATTGGCTGTAGGACATAGACATATACTGTATAGCCTCAAAGGCTAGTTCTGAGTTCCCTCTGGAAGATATGCATGTGACACAGTTTAAGGAAGAATTCTATAACAGAGCTGCCTAAAAATACTGATATGCCTCAGAAGATAGTAAACCTTAGGAGGTACTTAATAATGCTGTTATGGGCCAGGCTCTTTACATACATTGGTTTTAATGCTCAGGACTACCCTGCAGGCAAGTATTTAATTTCCATTTTAGATTGAGGAAATTGAGGCTCAGAAAGGTCATATGGCTAGTAAGTGGTGGAACTGGGATGTAAACTCAGGTATGTCTGACTCCAAAGCTTATTATTTTTCTTCACTAGGATCATACTAGTAAGTGTCCCCAAATTGTTCCCACAAAAAGACTTCTACCCATTTGGTTGATTTGTAAAGGGTTAATTCAAGCATTAGGTTGGATTCAGATGACTCTTAGGGTCCTTTTAATAGATATATTACTTTAGTTATGTTATTTTTATAAATGTAACTTTACATGTATATGAAAGTTTAGTAATATTGCAACTGAACTTGTATTTCATCTTCCCCTTCTGCCTTTTAGTATTAAAACAGATCCTACTTTAAATAAGAATTGTGCTTAAATGCTTACTAGGTAGCAAACTGGACAATCCAGAAAAAAGGCGTTCTTAATGTATGTGTTTATCTTGCCCTTAAGCCAGGAGCCTGTCTACTGATTCTTTACTAGGCCATAACCGACTTCTTCAAAAAACTATTAATTGCCCTGGCCGGTGTGGCTCAGTTGGTTGGACATCTTCCCGTGCACCAAAAGGTCTCGGGTTCAATTCCCATTCAGGGCATGTGCCCAGGTTGTAGGCTCAATCCCTGGTGGGGGGACATGTAGGAGGCAGCCAATCGATGTTTATCTCTATCTCCCTCTCCCTTCTTCTCTCTAAAATCAATAAAAACATATTAAAAAAACACACAATCAATCTCTACCCCTTGTCTTCTCTTTCCTTCAGCACCCTATTTTTAGCAAACTGTAGGAACCCACAAACCTGTAGTCTTAGTCTCTCTAGTTCTTCCATTCTGTCAATTTATTCATTTAACAGACATCTATTGAAATGCTTATTAGAATATGTAGTCAAATAAGACACGGTCCCTGATGTCCACAGACCCCACCCACCTATCCCAGATGGGAGAGATTTAAGAATGCTAAAAGAGGAAAGAGCCACTTGAAAGCAAGAGATTGAAGATACAGATTTGTCTCCTTGATATATTCTAGGACATCTCCTTAGGAAGTCAGGTGAGTGGGTTAGAAGAGATATATACAAAAAGAAATAGGGAGGAAGTATAAAGTTTGCATCCTTTCACAGGCTTTATAATATTTTTGTTGAATTATAGTTAATATGTATGACCTGATCACATATGGATTAAAGAGTTCATAGGCTTCATTTAAGTAAATTTCTTTGGAAAGGGCTCTGGAAGCAAAGAGTAACAATTATAGGTGTGTTTTTTTTATTAACAAATTCTCAATACCTTTTCATATGAGAATGACCATTCTAACCCAGCTGGTTGTACGCTGATTCTGGTTCTTTTGTCTTTCTTATCGGGTCCCTTTAATGACCCACAGCATATATTTGTGAAATGGTTAGCCTGATTAAGTCAGAATTAGAGTGTTGGGTTTCTAGAATATTGATTGTGGGGTTTGTGCCTCATTTTAAAAGTAAAAATAAAACAAACAGAAATGACAAAGGAAAATAGACAGGAAGCCTTGTTTAGGAATTTAAGATTTTTTTCTCCTGGACTTAGTATTTTTAACATGTTTACAGATACAAAAGCCCATTTTAACCAGGGATAAATTTTGAGGGGACGCAGTTCATTATATACTATATGTCCTTTTCATATAACTTATTTATATAGTATGCTAACTTGCCTCTAAAATTAGATTGAACTAGTTCTGAATTGGTCTAGAGATTTTGAACAGTAGTCTAAAAGTATGTTCATTATTTAGAGGAAGCTAATTTCTTTTATAAATGTCTAAATCTCAGTAGTTGCAGGTGCCAGTAGATATATCTTAGAGGGTGTATTTCAGGCTTGTTTCATGGCCTTTATGTGAGAGCTTTAGCTGTGTGTTCCATAATATTGGCCATTTTCCTAAGGTGAAAAGATAAACCAAAATATTTTAGTTACTTGGACAATCTTTGAATAAAAAGTTGTCTTCATCTCCAATGAATGACATCAGGATTCATCCCTAAATTAATTCATCCCTAATTCAGGATTGTCTGAAAAGCTATTTATTGTATATATGCTAAATATCAATGGATAATAGCTGAAATAAAATTTTATTGAGTCTACTTTTCAGTTTTAATTGGTATCCTTCTCTGTGCATAGGTGTCGTTTCAGCCAGATGTTGCATCCAATTTTTGAGGAAGCTTCCAATGTGATTAAGGAAGAATATCCAAGTGAAAATCAAGTAGTGTTTGCCAGAGTTGATTGTGATCAGCACTGTAAGTACCTCAGTAGGAAGTCTGGAAGAAACTGTCTCATCCCCACCTCTCCTACACACACACACTTCTTTTTCAAAAATACTCTGCTTCAAGTGGAGAACAAATCAAAAAAGTATTAGTGACCTTGCTCTATGTTAATAGTTACTTTTTTTATTCTTATAACACTACTTTCCATTTTGTCTGCGTGAAGGGTTTAAAAAATTTATTTTGTTTTTTCATCAAAATATAATAGGGCAAGCATATAGATAATTAACTTGTTTGTGGTATTATTGTTTCTATTCTTGTTTCTATACTGTGTGGCCCAGCTCTTTACTAAGGTAGAATCTTTTGTTGTAGAATCAGAAGCCCCCTACTTACTGTCATATGGAGTTGGGCAAGTTACTTAAAAAAAAAAAATCCTTCAATTTGTTTCAGCACTCGCCATAAAAAGAGAGAGAGAGTGTGTGTGTGTGTGTGTGTGTGTAGCAAGAAAGAGAAGTATGGTAACTAAATATTGTAAAATGTTAAATTTAGGTGAGGGTATTTTTCATCTTTTCTGATAGAGCAGTGAACCAAACTCTTTAAGTTTGAATATTTGCAAAATAGAAAGTTGTTATAAAAAATCACTGAACTTGTAATTTGTCATTGGTTAAGAAAAGAGGCAGAAGGGAGGGAGGCCTTGTTGCTTTAGAGATTTTGAGAAGGTGTGTGTGTGTGTGTGTGTGTGTGTGTGTGTGTGTGAAAGAAGCTTCACATCTGTACTGTACAGGTGTACTGTGATGTTGTTAATTGTAGTTTCTGCTGAGTTTCACTATGATAAAGGCCTTCAGCAGTCATTGAGTTTAAAATTTTCTTGAATGGACTTTTACTGGCGTTTTGAGGAATACTTAGAGCCACTCTATAGCTTTTGGAAACTGACCAGAGTTCTCTCTATCAGTTTTTCAGTGAAAACCTCCCATGAGCAGGCAAGGTAATTGAGGCCATTTTGTTGCTTATGAAATCGCCCACTTTCATATATAAAAATGTGTAATGGGACTGATTTTCATAAAACATTCCAAGTGAGTATTTTTAAGGTAGTTCCAATGGGTGGCAATGCATGGACTCATTCCTTAGAACGTGTTGGGAATCCTTCTGAAGTCCTCTGTGCCAGTTTACTAGTTTATCAGGAAACCCCATGTGAGTACATAATTATAGGAAACGCTTCTTTGGTTTGCTGCCTGCATTTCTTTCTGTCTAGCAGCATTCAATGGAGTGCTTTCTGCCTTACCTTGACCTTACTTTATATGCCTTTCCTAGGACTTACTTTGTTGAAAGGTACAGGTAAATAGGCTGAGAACTTAGAACTGGGGTAGGAAAGAAGGCAAGAGGGATATAACAGGCTGATTTTACCTAGTCAGCCCTTTTGCTTCTGTGTATGAGCTGGATGTAGCCACTTTAATTCCCTCCTCCACCACCTTGCCACCTCACTGCACCCCCCCAAAAAAAGTTGGGAAATGTAGAAAGAGAATTTTGAACTCAGACTGATGCTGGAGTGTCATCAGGAATGGTGCCTAGCACGTAGTAGTATTTCAATAATAGTTGTTGAATAAATGGATGGATAAATGAGTAATAAATACTAGCCAGCATATATGAAATGTTCGTTTTGTAGATACTACATTTAGTACTTTAAGTAGATTATTTCATTATCTTCCAACAGTACAATAAAGTATTCCTGCAATATTTTGTCAAATCTAAATTGTCAGGAATTATAAGTCACACTTTTACCTATAACTGGAAAAAAAAACACCCAAAACTACAACACAATGCTTTCTTATCACTTAGAATTTTTATATCTGTTATAAGAACTATTTTAGACTTACTTAGATACAAACTTTTTATCATATTATTGTATGATAATAATATGGAAAGTAAGTTTGTTCCTAAAAAGGAAAGTAATTTTGTTCAAGTAATCCTGAAACAATTTTACATTCGAAATCTGACTCTTGTGTATCCCTTTCCAATTCTGAGTTATTGATTTTTGTGTTTTTCTATACAACTAGAGGCCCAGTGCACGAAATTCATGCGCTCCTGGGGTGGGGGTGGGGGTCCCACAGCCCAGCCTGTACCCTCTCACAGTCCGGGAGCCATCAGTCGGACATCCTTGGCGCTGCTGCGGAGGCAAGAGAGGCTCCCACCACCACCGCTGCACTTGCCAGCCATGAGCCCGGCTTCTGGCTGAGCAGCACTCCCCCTGTGGGAGTGCACTGACCACCAGGGGGCAGCTCCTGCATTGAGCGTCTGCCCTCTGGTGGTCAGTGCACATCATAGCAACCGGCCATTCGGTTGATTTGCTTATTAGCCTTTTATTATATAGGATAGCAGCTTCTGTGCCATTAAGAGTGTTGGTAATACCCTTGATTAAAGAATGTTACTCTTTTTAGGATTTTCTTCCAACCTGCTGATACCCATTCTGCAAGTATCAATGCTGGCATTTTCTTATTTGACTAATCTCAGCTTATTACTTTCTCAATTGAAAGGTCACTGCTGGTTAAGCAACTTTTATTCAAAGTTAGCAAAATATAATCAAAACATTAATAGTCATTTTCCCCAGTGGTGGTTGTATTACAAATGCTGCTTCTTTTCTTCTTTGTAATTGTCTTTGTTTTCCAAAATTTCTACATATGCACACAGTTAAAACTTACCCTTGCTTCAGCTGTGGATCATCTCACTTTATCTCATCTTCTTCAGGCTTCTCATGTGGGGAGTTTGGGAGAATTCATCACTCTCCCTAGTGGTGGTCATGCTGCTTTAAGTGCAGCAAGTCCCATCATCTGCCCCTGGTGAGACTGGGTTCTCTGCTGACCTCCAGTGGCTATAGGCTGTATGGCAAGGGACATTCAGAAATGATTTGCTGGTCAGTGCAGAAATCCTATCATTTTTAGGAGAGTAGTTTGTAATTTTCCTTGAATTAGGCAAGTTCTTGCTCCCAAATATCCAAGTTACTCTTACCTGTCTTCTTTCCAGCACTACCTTTAACCTTCCACATTGCAAATTGAGAAGCTTTATAAGAGCTATGCATAAATGAGGCATTAAGACATAAAATAATTATAGACAACAATATTGTATTAAAAACATCAAACTTGCCCTAGCTGGTTTGGTTCAGTGGATAGAGCATCGGCCTGCGGACTGAAGGGTCCCAGGTTCGATTCCAGTCAAGGGCACATGGCCGGGTTGTGAGCTTGATCCCCAGTAAGGGGCGTGCAGGAGGCCCCCAATCAATGATTCTCTCCCATCATTGATTTTTCTATCACTCTCTCCCTCTCCCTTCCTCTCTGAAATCAATAAAAATTTAAAAAAACACACACACACATCAAACTTGCTAAGAGACTGGATCTTAATTATTCCCACCACAAAAGAAGAAATGTCAGTTATGTATCAAACCAGTATGTTTTACACATAAACTTGCAGTGTTATATGTTAAATATATTTCAATAAAATAAGTTTTAAAAAAGAATAAGAAAAGATACGGTAAAGAATTCATGTGCATAAAACAGAACTTGGATGTGTAGACTTAACTTGAGTCCTGAATAAGCATCTAGGTTTTCTCTATATATTCGTTTAGGGTTTATTTTGTTGTTGTGTTTTTATTTTTGTTTTTTTCCTCATTGAGGGGAAGGCATGGCTTGGGAGTGGTAGCAGTGGTCCTCATCCTGGAATCACAAGAACATAAGACCTATCTGTTGAAACCTCTTGCCTCTTTGTACTGTCTGCCATGGATAATCATGGCCGGGTGGACACTGCTGAGACAGAGCTTAAGGCAGTTTCCCCGTTTGGACCCTGCTGGGCATGGCTGAGGTAGGCAGGCAGGCAGAACCCATCAAGGAGAATAAGTGACCATTGAAGCAAAAGTACATGCTAATTTTCCAATCAGCAAGCTATTAACCTTCTGTAATTTCAGTTCTTTTGACATCCATTTTAACATTTGATCTATCCAGTTAATAAAAAAAATTATTATACCCCTTAAGTCATTCTTTGTTATATTGTTAAAATGTCACACTGTAATTATTTTAAAATCACCTTTGACCAAAGCTTGTAAGAAGTCGCCTTTATGTCTGAGATTATTGATCAATGTAATTTTAAGGCTATTGCTTTTTAATAATTAACAGCCACATAATTGTGCAGCACACCTGCTGTACGTGATGTCGTTTGAGGATTAAGCAAGCCTCTGCTCCCCTGTTTTCAAATGTTATTTAATCTTTTTCTATCCGAAAGTAGAATTTTAAGACAACCTAAAGGTTGCCGTGTTAAGTTTGTAGACAGACTTCTTGTTACTTCTGCCAGGACCATTGCAGTAGCTTCCTTACTAGTCTCCCTCTATAGTTGTTTCTACCATCAAATCTCCTATAAAATTAAGGTGGTCAGCAGAAAAGTTTTTGCCATTCTGTTTGTTGTGTTTTGTTTCTGTTTTTACAACTACTAGAAATGAAGGAGGGTTAGACAATTTTCCTGGTGTTTTGTGTCACCATTTTAGAATTTTGCTTTCATTTTTGCTCAGTTAAGAAAAAGAATTTCACCTGTTTTAGACCACTTCAGTGCTCTCCCAGGTCACCTTTATTCTAAAAATTCAATGCATCTTTTATCATTTTCATATATGACATAAGGCATCTTAGTAATTGTGATTCCTAAAAAAATGACATCAGCATACATCTTGATTTAAGTTCTTATTTTGAGACTATAAACAGGTTTTAATGACATAGGAAAAGAATTTTCATTTCCTGAGATATCTATAGGTCATAATAAAGGGTTTAAGTTCTTATTTTGAGACTATAAACAGGTTTTAATGACACAGGAAAAGAATTTTCATTTCCTGAGATTATATCTATAGGTCATAATAAAGGGTTGTTTATTTTGTGTCTCTGTGTATATACTGCTGAGTTTTGGGTTTTATTGTATTAGTTTACATAAAATTTGCATATTTTCAAAATTGACATTTTGTGCATTCTAATTCCTTTCTGGAATATATTTATGATAATGTTTACTAACAGTTATTTAAAGTTTACTGTGTCATGCACTTGTGTTATCTTATTTAGTCCTTAAAACAATCCTGTGTGGTAGAAATTATTGTTCTTACTTAACAGATGAGAAACTAAGGCATAGATAGTTGATTTGAGTTACAAGTTCAAAGAGCCAGTAAATAGCAAATGTGGGATTTAAACCAGGTAACACATGTCCAGATCTTGCCTCCTTAACCAGTACAAACTCATCATGATTAATATTTTTTCTCTAACATTGAAAAATAACTATTGAACCAAAATGTCTTCACTAAGTCACTGTAAGAATTTAGACTGTTTGGCTAATGGGCTTACCCAGATCAAGTATGAGAGTGAAGTTAATTTTTTTTCTTTTCATTCTTTTAGCTGATATAGCCCAGAGATATAGGATAAGCAAATACCCAACCCTCAAATTGTTTCGTAATGGGATGATGATGAAGAGAGAGTACAGGGGTCAGCGGTCAGTGAAAGCACTTGCAGATTACATCAGGCAACAAAAAAGTGACCCCGTTCAAGAACTGCATGACTTAGTAGAAATCACCACTCTTGATGTAAGTGGTTAATTTTTGCTGGATCAAATGAACATTGCTTGTTTAATTAATGTAAACAAATTCTTATGCAATCAAGGAATCTTTATATTTTCTTATAGTTAATTGCAATGGATTTGACATATATATACTTTTAGCAAATTGAGTTTTTCTTCCATTATTTCTCAAGGGAAATGCTAATGTTTTATTGACCCTTTGGGTAAAATGTATAGCATACAGTAAAATTGCACTAATTTGAATTATTGAGGTCAAAGGGTAGCCTGAATTGTGAAGAACTAGATGTTAATGGCAGGTCTACACAACCAAATTTCCATGTGTTCCTTGGTGGAGATTTTCCAGGTGTCTGCTCTGATTACTCCCATATCAGCTCTTTGATATGTGTTTTAGTGTCCTGTAAAATAGCCCCCTTTAATAATAAGCTTAGCAAACCCTTTTCTTTGTACACTAAGTAGTGTTTAATAAAATAAAAACAATTGCGTTTGGGTTTTAGATTGTCATTGTCAGGTTTGAGATTTTATTTGTATCCTACTTACAAGCTAATATGTTAAGCAGTTGTAGTTTCATGGATGTCAAAAGATATAAGGCTTATGGGTCAGTAAAAAAGGGCTTTATTGCTCACATTACAGCCACCACTGTGAACATGTTTGCATTTGTTTCTCTGACCCCCAAGTCTTATGGAGGTGACACAGAGGGTCCAGTTAGATGCCTATGTGTACAGTGGGTTGTATTATAGGAGAACTCTGGGCTCCGGAAACACCCATGTTGGTGCTAGTAATAAGCCTGCTCTCTGTCCTGGAGGGAAACATTACCTCATACCTCAGTGTTGCTAGCTGCAAACACAACCCTTAGAAATGGTCCTGGTAAAGAGTGGTTGGGGTTTTGCAGTTTGTGTAGCAGTGAGAGAGACCCATGGGGGAGTCTCTGCCTACAGTCAGTCACACGTTATGAATTGATGTACTAGTTTAAAATACTTTAGAATTAGTCACCTTAATTAGGAAAAGACTGTCATATAATTATCTATTTATTGAAATTTTAACATAAAATGCTAGAAGGAAATGTTCATATTTACATTAGACTATAGTTAAGATTGCTTTCAAACCAATGTAATCTTTAATAGTTTTGGACTAGGTGTTAAGTCAAATGTATATTTATAGTCATACTTCATTTGGAGATAATTGAACAAGCTGGGTAAATGAAATAACATGTTTATAGAACTGCATATGTTTGTAAAATAATTACATTATTTTACAGCGCAGCAAAAGAAATATTATTGGCTATTTTGAGCAAATGGATTCAGAACACTATAGAGTTTTTCAAAAAGTAGCGAATATTTTGCACGATGATTGTGCCTTCTTTTCTGCATTTGGGTAAGTATGTTGGTTGAGAGTGTGTCAGTTTGGCTGAGATGTTAAAAGTAAAAAGTAGAAAATTCATGGATGGATGAATCTGACTTACAAGCAAATAATGAGTTTCTTGATTGGTCTACGGGACCACATCAATGACCTTGATCCCAGTTAGTGGTTACAGTCTAGGTTTAAAAATAGCATTTTAGTGCTAAAACTACCAATCCAAACTTATAAAATACTGAGTCACAAAAGCAGGAAACTAAAATTTCCCTTTAAAAAATCTGCCTTGCGCTAAATTTTTGTTCAATAAATTTTAAAAATATATGCTTTAGTTTTTAGTGCATAGTCATAAGTAGGAAAGATGATGGATAAGTATATGTTTCAAATAGGTAATTCATACATTGCAAAACAGCTAACTAATTCTTCTTCATTCAGGTGTATTACTGCTATTATTTTTCTTAAAACTTATTAGTACTACTTCTCCCTTCCTATTAGGACTGTTTCAAAACCAGAAAGATACAGTGGAGACAGTATAATCTACAAACCACCAGGGGTAAGTTGCTTTTTTGTAGTATAATTTTAAATATAAATTAAATTCATAACTTGTTTGTCATTGCAATTTTTCACACATATCAAAAAATAGAATATATTTTTCAAATTTATAATTTTCATTTTAATGTTTGCAGTGTTTTGACACACTGAAGTTTTTAATGTCTATGTAGTCACATGAATGAGGTTTTTATTTAGAAAACTCATTTCTTATTCTGAATTCAGATAAGTATTTGCCTCTATTTTTTTGCAAGGGCATGTCTTTAGGAGTAGCTTACATAGTGTGCCCTTCTCTAGACTCCAGTAGAGTGTCTCACCATGTAGTTTGGTTGTAAAGAGCATGGGCTCTGGAGTGAGGCTGAGTTGTAATGTCAAATCTTCCACTTTCCTAGGAGTATAACTCTGGGGAAGTTTCTTAGTTTCTCTGTGTTTCAGTTGTTCATTAGTAAAAGCAGTTAATGATAATAATGGTCCTGCTTTAGGGGATACTTCAGGGATTAAATGAGTCAACATATATAAGGCACAGTAAACCCTCCATTTTGCAGACCTTGATTTAACGGACAGAAATTCTGATCCGTATCTCCGTATGTGAAAATTAATACCCTGTTAATTTTAAAATGCTTTTAACCAAGATTTGCTTCTAACTAAATTAACAGGGGTTTTTTTTTATTGTTGTTATTAATTCACTGTTATTTTTAACAAATTTTAGTGAATAAGCCATATGTTAGAAGAAACACTGTAGTAATTTCACTGACATGAATATTATATATCTACAACTATAGTTTACATATTTAAATCCAAAAGTCACCTCTCGTAAACATTAGCACATGCTCACACTGCACCGCACTTGGGAATTGGTTCTGTTTTCACCTGACGTGACTTTCTGCAGCAGTTTTACAAGTGCTGGCCAGTGTCCCACCGTGCACTAAGCCACACCCCAGCTGTGTGCATTTATTTACTCGCAGTGACTGGCAAATGTTAGCATTTACTAGACCAATTCAGTATAAATTTAAAATTACAATAATACATATAGAAAACTTTTCTGTGAAATTAAACTTTCCATACATACTTAATTTTAAATACACAAACGTGTCTACATAAGTAAAAACAGGTAACTAATTTGTCAGTGTTTAACATACCCATTCGGAAAACCTACTTTATTATATAATGGACTTCCAGCTTTAACAGATAGCCCTTTGCCTGAAGTTGTTATATCAAGGTTTTACTGTGCTCACAACAGTGTTTGGACATGGCAAGTTTACTCAGATAATGTTGGCTGTTATTCTTACCATCATTTTAGGTACTTCATAAATATTGATTTTGAGTCTATATGGAAGTAGATACTGTAGATAATAAATATTAGAGATAGCCATGCCTTAGATTTACATAGTGTCTTGTATTTTTCACTGGAAGTCTCCAGATTTTCTTCTAATATCTTCAACTCTAAGGATAGATAACTTAATTTTTTTAATAACTTTTTTTCACAATGCCTGCCTGCCATTGGTGAAGATACTGATAAACAGTTAACTAGCCCAAATCCAAGGAAAAGCAGAAGGCTTAGGGATCACAGGGTGAATAATCACAATATTATCAGCTCTTTACTATTTACAGCCCTCTTTCTCAGAAGTTTCATGTTTTTTGCTTTTGTATCCCTTATTGATTTTCTGGGCTCATATAGACGGCTCTAGGATGCATTTTTGCTAACACAGGTTAGATTTGTTTAATACAGTATTTTTCTCTGTTTTTGTAACAGCATTCTGCTCCAGATATGGTATACTTGGGCTCTATGACAAATTTTGATGGGATTTACAATTGGATTCAAGATAAATGCGTTCCTCTTGTTCGAGAAATAACATTTGAAAATGGAGAGGTATGGGCTTTCTAATGTCGGTTGTTATTTTTAATTTTTTAATTCAGATTTCTGAAAAAGCAAACTTTGTCCACTCTTACTATTTTATCACATACTTAACCTTTAATAAAAATCATACAGTCAAACATAATGACATCATAACTATTTCTGTAATACAGGCCAGTGGCTCTCACCCGGGCCATCCCAGGACTCCTCTGTTGCATTTCCTGCAATGTCAGTGGGTCATTACAGTCTTGAAAATGCCTCGGGATTCTGATAACCACCCCTGTTGGAAGATTCTTGTTTAGGGGGTGTCCTTTAGAAGCATAGTTACAGTTATTTAGTGTGAATAATTCTTTGCCATCTAAAGGTTGTTCTGATGCTTTCTATCCTAAAAGAATGAAGTCATGAAAAGCAATTATCAGTTATCATGCAATTGACCTCAGTGATTCCATGTGTCTGAAATAAAGCAAACTTACAAAAACAAAACACAAAAGTCAGAGATCAAGGAGCATGTACAAGGGGCTAGGTCTGTGAGATGCCTCTCTCTATTCTTCACTATGTTCAAAATATATTTTTCTTTTAATTTCACTCCATGTTTAAAACCCAATCTAATCAATTTTTAGAAAACATCACATAGTAAACGCACCCACCTAATCACCATCTAGTTAGAAGATGGCAATTCTGTAAAGGAATTGGATGTTAAGTATTTTAAGTTTGCAGTTCATACAGTCTCTGTCGAAACAACTCAACTTCGCAGTGTGGCACAAACGCAGCCTCACACAATGCATAAATGTGTGGTTGTGATCCATTAAAGCTTGCTTGCTTGTGTTCTTAGCTTATTTATCAAATGAACATCGCTGCTACTTTTCTCAGTTCTCTAGGCTTCAGGTATGCTTGGTTGAATTACATACATTTTTATTGTGTTAGCTCACTTAGTCCTCAGAGGCTCAGAAAGATTTAGTAACTTGTCACAATTATTCACCTGCTTTGGCAGGAATAGTTTGAAAAGTAGAGTTTAAAGGTATAGACTGGAAAATCTTAAATAGTAATACAGGAGTTCCAACTACCCCTCAATCATTTCCAGGGTGGGGAACCTTTTTTCTGCCAAGGGCCATTTGGATATTTATAACATCATTCGCTTAATATAATTCACTTAATATAAATTTATGTTGCTATGGAAAAAGCTCCTAGATTTATTGAAATTCAAATTCCGCCTGCGATTGCCTTGGCAGGGCCAGCCCAAATGATTTCTCAGGCCTTTTACCGCCCGGGCCAGACGTTCCCCACACCTGACAGTGGGGCAATGTCTGAACCTGGTTGTTTTGCTGTCTCGCCCCTGAGTCTTTTAATGCCTGCTCTGGAGAGAATATGTTGATGTGGACACGGGAAACTTAAAAATCCAAGCAGCATAAACTACCAACTGCTATGTTAATGTATGTAAGTTAGTTTAGCAAAAAGATTTTTTTTTCAAACTATTAATCTACTTATTACTTTTCTCCTAATAGTTGTTAGTTCATCCATACTTTTGTTTGGTTTAATAAAGTAATACTAGTATGTTATATTTGTTTTTACTTTTAACTTTCTAGCTCTTACGTTTTCTAAAAGGTGACTATTGAGTCTCCTTTCCCAATTATATTTATTCAGAAACATTTGTGTCCTCATGTCATAGGTTGATTGCGCATTATTGCGTATAAAAACCTATGAGCAAAAGAGAAGTGAAATAAGATTCTCTGTGTTTAAGGGGTTCAGTCCGGTGGTTCACGTATATAGATAATGTAATATAAAGACGTGTCCCAGGCCACCTGAGGGGCACTGGGAAAATGTTCTGGGAATTCAGAGGAGAGAATTCATTTCCACTTTGGGCAGAAGTGGGGCAGAATCAGGGATGGTTTTCTAGACAAGGCTTCAGTCCTGAAAGGAAAGGGCTAAAAGAGGAGCAGAAATACTAATGGAAATAGGGAAGTGAAAGTGTATTAATATTGAGTGCTGAAGGTTGGTTAGACGTTGTAATGGAGATATTACACAGGAAGTTGGAAATCTAGACTTGGATTCTGAACTGGAACTGGGCATGGAGAGAGAGAGAAAAGGGACCAATGAGAAGTGCTGATTGAGATTGTTGAACTAGTCGAAATTGCCAAGCTAGAGCAGAGAAGTCCAAAGACAGACCATGGGGAAAAGTAGCAATGTGTGAGAGAAAGAAAACTGTGAGCCCAAGAGATAAAGAGTGGGGAAGAGGAAACTTTAAATCAACTTACAGAAGATCAGTATAATGCCAGGAGTCAGGGAGGAAAGATGGGAGTGACTGCTAATGAGTATGGGGTTCCTTTCTGGAGTGATGAAAATGATGTGGAATTAGGTAGTGTTGATGTTTGCAGACCTTGTAAATATAATAAAACCCACCAGTTTGAACACATTAAAATGGTGAATTTGGTGGCATGTAAGTTATATCTCAGTTTTTAAAAAAGTAAATGTGACAAGAAACTTTATACTTTATTCTGTACATGAGTGTAACAGGCTTAAACATGGAACTAGGAACCAGAAGAAAACTCTTGTCCTATAAGATGGGTTCCAGATTTAGTTTTTATAAAGTATAGGACATTTGAGCTTTCTGCTGAGGCAGTTTCTAAATTACAGAGAGACACACAAAAGGATAGTTGATGGAAATAATTTTATTAGGCCATTCTGAACTTATCCTCATGAGTCAGAACTTAGCATTTGTTAGAGAAAATAAATGTTTAAAATCTGTCATCACATTTCTCATATTATTCTCCAATAACAATAAAAAATTTAAAGCACTTTATAATTTTCAAGACGCTTTTGTGTATGTATATCCACAAGGTATATAAACACACACTTATATAGTGGTGGGTATTTTTTAATGTTGAAAATTGTGTATTGGTTGAAAACTGGCTATGTTATGGGAGTTTTGTTATTTGCTCTGAATCAAACACTTTTCAGCTCGTCTAAGATTTTGCATACACCTTAAAATGAACATAAGTGTGCAAAATCAGATTTATTTACTGCTGGTACATTCAGTTTTTCAGTGTTATCTGTGAAGACAGTTTACCCCACCCTAAAATCTGTAGGGGAAAATATGTCTACTCCACCCTAAAATTAACATCTTGATAAAGAACCAGCAGTTTCTCCCTTGGTCAACTCATTTATCAAATGCCAGGGCTTCACCCAGTTCTAGCTAACAGCCCAGCCCAGTGGTTACTTTAAGGCAAGTCAATTCCTGCAGGCGAGCAGGATGAGTGGGTGAGTCCTCTGAGTGCCGGGGTACTTCAGGTATAGGAAATGTCTTTGGACTTCTCCATTAAGGCTAATGTTTATTTACACCTTTGGGCCTTATTTTTTTCCTGGGATGTTGCAATTGTTGCGTGTTGGGTTGAGTTCTAAATTGTTCCTACTTAGAAAACAGCTACAAGTGGAGAGGCCTGATAATTCTCATTAAATACTTCTCTACACAGGAATTGACAGAAGAAGGACTGCCTTTTCTAATACTCTTCCACATGAAAGAAGATACAGAAAGTTTAGAAATATTCCAGAATGAAGTAGCCCGACAGTTAATAAGTGAAAAAGGTAGACAGATGAAGGTGTTTATTTTCATCTTTTCTCTTTGTTTCTTTCTCCCCAACCCCTCCCCCATTACAGCCTCAGAATTTACATGTAAACATGGGGTGGGAGATATAGTGTAGAGAGAATACGAAGCAGTGGCTTTTAAAAATAAGCCATGGCTGTTTTAGCTCCCTAAATCAAATAGCTTGGAAAGTGGGGCCATAGGTGGACACCGTCAGTTTTAGGCACTTGCTTTTAGCACATTGATACTTGCCTGGTCCCTTTCAAATAGAGACAGTCTCAGACATATTGCTGAGATAACTTACAGAGTCTGGTTAATGTTTATTTCTAAATGAAAGAAAGTGCGTTCTCTGTGGACTTCTCCAAAGCATCAAAAACAATTTGAGATATGACCAACTTTCCCTTTGTAGTTAGAGAAGAAAATCAAGCATAATAAACTGAAGGCATTGTATAGAGCTATACCCTTATTAGTGACTTAGTAAATATTTTGGGGGTTGAATTAGATTGAAAATCAACCAGTAGGGACTAGAAGGGCTCCTTGATGAAATGAAGATGGCCTGGGGAAGACAGTTTATATGTCAGTTTCAGGAACTTGCTCTCCAGACCTGGGTAATCTGCAGAGCAGAGGAGCACCCATGCAAGAAAAATGAAAAATTCACTATAGCATTTGAATTCAGGTTGAGTTCAGATAATTTATGAGAAAATTATACTCTCTGCCCTAAGAGCTCAAATCCTACCTCCTTTCAGTGTTGCAATATTTAGGTTTTAGTTTTTGTGATCTATATTACTCTAAAGCATTTTGGTGTTTTTTTAGTATGTTACTTTTTATGAACTTGCAATCTTATGAGAATACAATCAAGAAAATTCTGATCCATCTTTCCCGATTCTTTTTCTTCTAAAGGTGCAATAAACTTCTTACATGCGGACTGTGACAAATTTAGACATCCTCTTCTGCACATACAGAAAACCCCAGCAGATTGCCCCGTAATAGCTATTGACAGTTTTCGGCATATGTATGTGTTTGAAAACTTCAAGGATATATTGTAAGTATTCATTTTGTTGTTGTTTTTAAATTATTGATATATGTCTCAAAAATGAACTGAAAACAATTGTTTGGATATTTTAAATCTTATGATGGAACACTAATACTTTCTTATTTGGATAGAAAAGGTGCTATTTTTTTTCACTCTGAAATGTGGTATAATAATTGATTATAAGAATTAGGATATATCCCTATCAAAGGGCCAGCATTAGGTGATCCTAATCTCTGAAAGAAAATTTTTGAGAAATTAGTTCTGATTGAGTTTGGTCTTTGCACATCAAGGTAAGCAGAATATAATTCTAGGTCAGGTTAAAGGAAATTGATAATATTGCTGCTTATGTGTGACCGTGTCTAGCAAGCATACTAGAGGTACTTAAGACCCAGAAGATGGCTATGACTAGGCATTTCTAAGAGCATAAAGCTATCAACTTTTGAAAGAACAGAGAAGCTTTCTGACTCTTCTCAGCTATTTGTTGTATTAATAAACATAAATCTTGTAACTACCACAGATATTAAATTTTTATCAATTTCTGAGATTTAAATACAATGGTAAAAGTGGAGATGTTTCTTCATATATGAAAAATTTAAGCAATACTATGGTATTAATTCAAATTAGATCTTTTAAAATTCATTTACCTTTTTATGTCCAAAGATTAAATTGCACATTTAGAGGATGATTTGCAGTCCTATTTCAGAGTGAATTATCTTGCTCACTTCTACATATTTCAATAGAGATGTGGTAGTTTGATAGAAGAGTCTCAGTCCTAACATGTAGGAGGCCCAGAATTGAGTCCTGCCTTTGGCAAGTCAGTTAACTCCATCTTGTTTCTTTACACTTAAAATATGGTTGATGGTACAACCTACCCAATAAGATTGTTACAAAAATTAATGTGTTCTAAGCCATAAAGTACTAACAAACATTAGTTGTTTTTACATTACATACATTCAAAAGAATACCATTTAGCCTGTTAACTCATTAAATATCCAGGTCTTCTGTATTGCAGTCACTTTATAACATAAACCAATCTTTTAGTTTCTAAGAATAGATCCCTGCCCTCAAAGAATTCCCAATGAAGTAGAGAAAGGAAACAAGTAGGGTAACAGGTAGTTGTCTTATGATGTGATAAGTACTCTGACAGAGTTCAACAGAGAGGTACCTGTTCTAAGATTTCTGGAGATGTTAATGCCTAAGGTAAGTCCTACAGGTCTATAGACGTTTAACATGGAGGTGATAAGGAATCAGGCTTAGAGAAAGGGCACATTGGTAGAAACAAGTAGAGAGTCTGTTGGCTGAATGTGAGTGGAGGGAGGAGGAGGGACCAGGTCAAGGGAAATAAGCAGGGGCTAGCTTCTGAAAGCCCTTATAAGCTGTACTATGGAAGTTGACATTGTCTTAAAAACTATGAGGAGCCATTGAAGGGTTTTAATTAGGGGATTATTTTTTAAAGAGTATTCAGGATGCAAACTGGAAAATAGATTAGAGGGGGTCAAAGTAGAATCTAGGAGAGACTGTTTAGTAATCCAGGACAGTTGATGATAACCAGTAGGTGATTCTTGAGTGAATGAATTACCTAAATAAATTCTGTCAGTAGCATTAAAACTAGAGAGACATTTTGTAGGTGGAATAGGAAGACTTGGTATATTAGTAAATGGGGGAGGGGAGGCCAGCCCTAATGGCCAGGAATCTAACTTAGACAGCTAATTGGGTTGTGTTGCCATTTAACTGAGCTTGGGAATTCAGTGGAGGAGCACCTTGTGGTAAAGGTAATGAGTTCCTTTTCTTGGTATATTGAATTTGAGGTGCCTGTGGGCTACAAAGAGTGTCCAGTAGGGAGTTTACATGGCTCTGGGATTCAACAGTGAGTTGAGATAAGGGCTGGGTCTTGAACACATGAGGATATAGCGAAACTGTAGAAACAGATGAACTGACCTAGAACAGGACTGAGAATGGAACCCTGAATGATACCAACATTTAAAGGGAGGACAGCAGAAGGAACATGAGCAAAAGACTAAGAAGGAGAAGGAATCAAAGTGAAAAAAAACACCAGAAATGAGTCATATGCTAATTGAGGGAGGAGCAATTCTAACAAAAGGAATGCACAACCAGAAGGAAAGGATGAAGCATCTGTTAGATTTGATAAAAAATGAACAAATAAAAAACTCACTGTATTGCAAAGAATAGAATAGTGAGTATGGTGAGGAAATGAAGATTTGACATTAAAATTCTTGCAAGAAGCTAGCTTCTAAAGAGGAAGAAAAATAAGGAAATAGTTGGAGAGACACAGGATGAAGTAAAGTTTTATCTTTTCTTTTTCTCCCCCCTTTGGATACAAGAAATCGTGATTAAATTTTTGTGGAATAGAATTAAAAGGATAGAGGTGTTATTGAAGAGATAGGGGCAAAGGGACTAATTGATAAAGCATTGACTGTTGGGCTAAATGGAAATGTCTTAGCTGGTTGGGTGCCCTCTTCCTCTCACTTCTTCCTGAAGCTGCAAGCTCAAGCTAAGAGAATGAGACATTTAGGGGAGAGGGTTGTTCCTGTGGCAGGGCTCACTGCAGGAGCTTCCAGGTAGCGTGGCTGTGGGGGGCACTGCAGTGCTGCCTTACTGAGGTCAGTTATATGAAGTTTTATCAGCACACTTCCCTATCTTTAATAGTGGGTAAATGCTGGGTTGTTTCCATACCTCTTCCTTTTCACTGGAAACTTACAGCCCTACTCAAAGTTTCAAGTTAGTGGAAGTTAACAGGATGCTGACTGAAAGGTTAGGTTTACTGATTGGTACCCAACTACAGGGTGGGGCGAAAGTAATGAATTTGCAAAACAGTTTATTCATGTATTATAACGTATTTATTGTGTTATTTTCCATATGAACAACTGTAAGCCTACTTTTGCCCCACCATGTTGGCTTTTATTCCCAGGAATGTTGTTACGCCTCCAGGGAAACCTGTGAGGAATTCCATCTTGGTTATTTTATTTTCTCCTCCAGCCAGATTTAAAACACATTAGCACTTCCTTTTCTTTCTTTTTTTTTTAAAATATATTTTATTGATTTCAGAGAGGAAAGGAGAGGGACAAAGAGATAGAAACATCAATGATAAGAGTCATGGATCTGCTGCCTCCTGCATCCCACACTAGGCACACTGGGGATCGAGCCCAAAATCTGGGCATGTGCCCTTGATTGGAATTGAACTCCCCTTCAGTCCGCAGGCTGACACTCTATACCAGTGATGGTGAACCTTTTGAGTTCAGAGTGTCAAAATTTTGAAAAACCCTAACTTAACTCTGGTGCCGTGTCACATATAGAAATATTCATAATTTTTTTTTGATATTTGCAACCATAGTAAAAAAA
>NW_005362270.1:1987594-2027314 GCF_000412655.1 Myotis brandtii | reverse complement strand
GTGAAATAGAGCTGGTGCACATCTTAGAATTGTTTCCTTAATAAATTCTCCGTCACTGAGGGCTTTTCCATGCTGAGCTATGGAGTGAGCAATACAGTAACTTGCTGATGTTAAATTTGTAGAGCATCTTACAAATTTAATGATGGAATTTGATTGACTTTTATAGAGGTGTAGCTGCCTAGAAATGTATTCCTTCCTTTCATTGATACTTTTTTTCAAGAGCTGACAATGATTAGTTTCAAAATGTCTCTTTACATTCCACGTTCTGCTTACTACCGTTTCATTACACAGTATGCACAATGATCTGTTGTTTCTGTCGACAATCCCGTACATCTCGGTCCATATGTCTTGAAAGGGTCGGCTACTGCTACTTCCACTTCCTTTATCGTTCAATCTTGCTTTTTTATTTTTTTGATTCTCCATCACAAGGCTGCAAAAATAAATAAATATAAATCACCAGCGTTTTTTATAAAAGGTTGATAGGTTTCTTACCTATTAACTTTTTGCAGTGTTGTTGCACTGACTCCTGGTGCAAAACAATTCAAAGATAGTATGTATAACCAACAAAGATATGGTGCTGTAATCAGTTATCCGACACGCAGAATGTCTCTTCGAGCACTGTTGCACTGTATTTCTTTTTCTTCTAACCTTCCCACTCCTGTCTCCTAACGAACATGGCGATCAAGTGCGTCCGTTTGCCAAATGTACCCGAACGCACGGGAAGATTACCCGAGGCACATGTTGACAATAACGAGGCCGTTTCCAGAATTGGGCATTTTGTCACTCGAGTAAAAATAAAATGTCATGAGTAAAGATTAATCTCTTTATAGTGCAATTCTTAACCTTTTTATATTAATGTCAATATTGGAACAATGTATCTTGGATGTTTTCACTATGTATCTTTGCTACGCAACACCGCTGTACATGTTTACGTCCGGTTTTAGAATTGCATTATTGATCATGAGTAACGTGAGTAATAATATTACTCGAATGAGGCCCAACTCTGGCCGTTGCGAGAGACAAATATTTGACTTATGCAATTTTTTGTCTCTGTCGATGCGTGTCACCCAAAATGAGTTCGTTCGTGTGTCACCTCTGACACACGTGTCATAGGTTCGCCATCAATGCTCTATACATTGAGCCAAACCAGCTGGGGCACACTTTGAGCACTTCTGATTCCACTTTGGTGTCTATCAGAGAAGCCGTATTACAAAGTGGTTGTATTTACCACATGACCCAGCCCCGCTCCTCATCCATCAGCTGGCAGCATTGTACCTAAGAAGAAACTGAGCCAGTAAGATTCTCCAAAGAAATCTGGAACTGGGAAATGTTCCTCTCCCATCCTGCAAGTAATTAGTCCTATCAGTAGGGAAGGAGATAAGAGAAGTGACTATATTTGAAGCTCTTTGAAACAAATTACTTCTTTCATTTCTCCCTTAGGTGCCTGATTTTCCTTCTAGGCACTGTTCCCACTAATATTTTTTAACTGTAAGGAGGCACATGCTGTGTGAACTACAAACTGAGCCTATGTGAATAGATGTTAGTGTTAAAAATCAAATAAAACATGCAGCAAAGTGAATCTGACACATTTAATGGTTTGCATAATTGTTATTGTGCTGCATAGTAATTAAGGCTTAAATGATAAGCAGTTTCCATAAATTACTGTAATTACTATTACTTAGCACCTCAGCATTCCGGGGTCATATGGAGGAAGTATGGTTTTGGTAAGGAGAGAGAAAGCAGATTTATGGTGCAGTCTTCTCCCATGCCAGAGGTAGGCAGGCATTAGTGGGGGAGGAGGTTCTTCCAGCATTCTTTTTGCCTCTTCCTTTCTGAAGAAACTGAGGCTGAGGAGGTAACTTAACCAGCAAGGCCACATAACTAATTAGTAGCAGGGCTAGGATTCATGTCAGAGTATGTTAAACCCCAAAGTCCCAAGCTCAAGTCACCTGCTCCCAAAGCAGTAACATTTTCAGTACATGTAAAAAGCAGTATAAATATGAATGTGAAAGATGTTTGAAGAGACCCAAAACAAAGTCACAGGTTGGTTTCTTGTCGAATGTAAAGGAACAGATTCTATGTGGATATAGGAAAGGAATGGAGGGTAATTTTGGAACCTAAGAGCACCTAGGGACAGGTCTAGGAAATGCTCAGAGGCACTGAGAGAAGAGAATAAATGATAAGGTATGGTTTAAGACTATTGAAGGATTTTGAAGAGAAACTTCTAAAAATTGTGGCCATCTGTATGTTTGCCAAAGTTCTTAGATAGCTGCCATGGCCCCAAGACGGGAAAAGCAGCAAGCAGGACAGGCTTCAGGTTCCTCCTGGCGAATGTAACAGGCTACTCTAAGCTAATGAGTTCCCCGATTCTGGGCTCTAAGTAATTTTCCCCATTGTTTTTCATGGCTAGCTGATTTGCCTTTGAATGGATTGTTTTGTGATTTGTTAAACCCCTGTTATTTGAATCCAGGTTTTTCCCATGAAAAAGTAAGTAACACTGCTACAAATGGGACTTTACCAGACTCATCCTCCTTAAGGTTCTCATAGTTTTTTGGTGCTATAGAACACTCTACTTGGGTTCGATGATAACCGTGATGGCTTTCCTTCTCAGCTCTTTCATTGTTATTTACTGATTGTGCTTTTTATCTTTGATGGCTTGTAATAATCATCATAGTGCTCTGCTCTCCAACAGGGTAGCTACTAGCCATATATGAATACTTGAGTTTAAATGAATTGAAATGACATAAAATTTAACAGTCAGTTTCTCAGGTATTCTAACCCATTTCAAGTGCCCAATGGGCCACATGTGGGTATTGGCTACTATATTTGACAACATAGATATACAACAAAAGATACTGTTAGGATGTAAGGAAGATATATGAATGAAAAGGTGCTTAACATGAAAAGGTGCTTAACATCATCAGTCATTAGAGAAATACAAATTAAAATCACGATGAGATCCAATTCTACATCTTTTAGAATGGCTAAGTTAAATTACTGATAATGCCAGGTGTTCTGAAGGATATGGGGCAACTGAAACTCTTATACATTGCTGGTGGGATTACAAAATGGTATAGCTACACTGGAAAACAATTTGGTAGCTTCTTAAAAAGTTAAACATATACCTCTCATATAACCCAGTATTTTTTCTACAGAAATAAACTATGTTCACACACAAACCTGTGCACAAGTGTCTGTAGTAGCATTGTTCAAAATCACTAAAACCTTGAAAGAACCCAAATGTCCTTCAGCAGGTATGTGGATAAACTAACCGTACTCAATGGAATACAATTCAGCAATAAATAAAGGAACAAATATTTTTACACATGTAGCAAAACAGATGAATCTTAAACGTAGTATGCTAAATAAAAGAAGCCAGTCTCATGATTACATACTGTATGATTCTATGTACATGACATTCTGGAAAAGGCAGATTACAGGAACAGAGAACAGGTCAGTAGTTGGCAGTAGTTAGGGGGAAGATGAGGGTCTGACCAAAAAAAGGTGTAGGAATTATTCTGTATCCTTTTTGTGGAGATGGTAACAAGACACTTACATGCATATGTTAAAACTCATAGAACTGTTAAGCCTAAAAAGCTGAATTCTGTGTGTACTTTTTAAAAAACAGCACAAATACTCCTCACCTTGCATGCAGTTCTCAAAGCTTGTTTAATGATACACTTAACATTTGTGCATCACCTAAAAATAAAGATTGTAAACAAACGTGTTTGGAGAATGGGAAACATATAGTTAGAAAATTTTACCTTAAAGCATGAAAATATAATTGAAATTATTATGGCAAAGGCCCATTTATTTTCCTTTTCAGCAGATAACTATGTTGTCTGTTTTCTTGACAATATATTGTTGCTTCACTGATTGTTACTTAATAATGATGGATAGTTTCTGGCCACAAGCTAGGTAAGAGCTCTTTCATCCTATCTCCCTTTTTTTTGCTGCTCACAATTCTTTTTCTCTTCTCAACTGTTGACAAGGGGAGGTGGGGGGGATCAAATTAGGGACAAATCTGTTTTGAGTGTTCTCTAAGAATTTGTTACATTTAAGATTTAATTATAAATCATTTCTTGACTAACAGAAGCAATTTACACTGTATTTATTGTGATCATCTTGGACCTTATAAAATAACAAACTAACTGGGGCTTTATCTTAAACATTGTAGACCATTTGCAATTCTTTGAATTGAATGGTTATATTTTAGTACTTTGCTGTGGGTGACAGTAGATGATGTCAGATTAAGTTTAAATCGATCTCCTCT
The DNA here is from genome assembly GCF_000412655.1 of Myotis brandtii. Taxonomy (NCBI): domain Eukaryota; kingdom Metazoa; phylum Chordata; class Mammalia; order Chiroptera; family Vespertilionidae; genus Myotis; species Myotis brandtii. The sequence goes on along the minus strand of NW_005362270.1, from coordinate 2,023,041 downwards.
CAATGTTTGTCTCTGGTGCATGGGCAATTTCTTCAGCACCAGAGAACCTTTCAGAGGCATTCTGTCAATACAGCTACCTGACAGTCATTTGTATTTGTAAACTGTGCATTTGGCACCTGCTGTTCTCTGTTGCTTTGGAGCTAGTGGGGAGCTAAAATGGGTGTACAATGAAGTTATTGGTTGGTACATCTCTGTGGGAATTATTGAAGGGAAGAAAGAAACAGCACTTGCAGAACCTTAGGAAAGGATAAAAAGAAAAAGAAACTGGTAATATTAACACTAGCCAGCTATTCTTTGCTACCAAAAAGTCAGTCAGTTCTACTGAAGCTATTGTTTGTTGACCTGTATTTTAATTCTTGTAACAGATATGTAAAACAAAGGGTTTCTATTTAAATGTATATGATGCATTTTTTTAAATATCACAATCTCCATAGAAGACAATTCATGGGAGCAGAAATATAAACTAACAAGCAATGGAAAAATGCTTAATTTCTGAAGAAATAGAAATTAAAATGCAGGTGTCTTTTACTTATTAAATTAGCAAGGCTACTTTTAATAAAAAGACAGAGGTCTGTCAAGATTTCAAAGAATAAACAGGTAGACAAGTAGTAGCAAAAACTGGCTGATGTTTTGTATGTGTAATTTGCCCACACTTTGTAAAAAATTCTTATTATTTAATCCAATACTCCTACTTTATTGGCTACAGTTCAAGGATTTTTTTTTTTTTAAAGGCTGATACATAAGTCCTCACTTAACATCAACAGTAGGTTCTTGGAAACTGGAACTTAAAGCAAAACAATGTAAAATGAAACCAATTTTATCATAGGCTAATTGATAATAAATAAGAGTTCTTATGATATATTTCTGGTCACCAAAATTTTTAAATGAAGACCCAAAATACCTCTAATATTAAACATTGAAATAAATGTAAACCCTACATACATTTAGGAAAGATTGATAAAACAAGAAAATCATTTTCCACCCGCTCATTCCAGTTCCGGGTGGCGGATGGCCAGAGCCTATCCTGGCAGCTCAGAGTGCAAGGCGGGATCCAACTCCAGACACACTGCTCTTCCATCACAGGGCGCACTAACACACATCCACTCACACTAGGACAGTGTAGACACACCCGTTTACCTCCCCTGCACATCACTGTGGGAGGAAACTGGGGTCTTCAGGGGAGACTCATGCAGGCATAGAGAGAATGTCCCAACTTCACACATCCAGAGAGGCCCCAGCCAGGAATCGGTTTTCTTTTCCCTCTTTAAATTATAATGAAATGATGTTATTCGAGCACCTGCTGTATATAAGCTTTGTAATGGTCTGTTTTACTACAACGCGTGTCTCTGTGCTACAGATTTGCTTATGCCCTGATTAGTAACTAGGGGAATGATGTCAATATACAATAAGTTGTGTTGGTTCATTTTATTTTCCTCAATGTTTTGAAACCACCAAAGAAAGTGTTGTCACCATTAAAGAGAATGCCTTAGTGGTGTGTGAAGACCTAAGCAAAACAAAACAAAAAACATACCAGTTTCATGGCCTTAAGAAGTGCTTTTGCTTTTCACAATGTTAAGCTATCCAGTGAAGCTGCCCCTGTGGTTAAAGAAGTTTCCCCCTGTCCTTAAGGGGCGGGAGGGGGGAGGGGGGGAGGACACACATGAAAAAGCTACACCCTGCCTTAGATTATTTGATAAAACTGGTTCTGGTTCTGCTGGCCGTAAATGCCCTCAAGGGCCTGCCTCTCAAAAAGGATTCAGAAGCTCCAGGTTACAGCCACGGAGGATTATCTGGCCGACACAGGCTCCAATGCTGGTGGAGGCTAAGCAGTGCTAATATTTTTGTTCTAGGCTTTGTGTAGGACTCTGGTTATAAAGCCACATAGTTTTGAGTGGCTAATATTCCCAAGCCCTGTTATTTTCAGTGTGATTTTGGTTTTTTAGTTACATTAATTCAGGAAAAAATATATATGCCCAACAATAAGGGATGGTTAAGTAAGTTTTAGAATAACATCTTGACAGACTGATGCATCTGTGAAAACGGTAAGCATAGAAAATTTTCTATGTAACAAGTGCAGAAATTAGAACACAAAACTGAGTATCTCGATAAGATTACAGCTGTATAAAAATGTTCGACATATACCTGGTCTGTAATAGTTACAGTAGGATGGTGGGATTATAAATAAAAATTTTAAAAAATTATGTGAAGTTGATAAGAGGTAAGTCCATTTTCATAGCTTAAGCTAAATTTTTATTTGACTTTGGTTTTAGAATTCCTGGAAGACTCAAGCAGTTTGTGTTTGACTTACATTCTGGAAAACTTCACAGAGAATTCCATCACGGTCCTGACCCAACTGACACAGCCCAAGGACAGGTAGCACTCATGCTTTTCAGGGGGAGCTTTTTTCTTATTCAACAGACTCTAGATAATGTACAAACTATGTTCCTTTTAAAATTAATTTTTAAAATTTCAGACCTTCAGAAAAGTTACAGGAATGTTGCAGTATAGTTTTTTGGTCTGAGTATGCCATCTGTGGAATATGGCTATGAAAGGAGTGAAGATAGTTGGCTTCAAATAGAAGGGAGATAGGAAATGGAAGTAGATAGATCAGTGAAATCAGTGGATTCCATTAATTGTTCAGGCCGTCCTCTGTGGCTGGAAGATTGACCTCACTATGAAGAAAATAATTTGGTATTCTTGCAAGTCATCCTAAGAGCCTCCTTTACCAATACAGTATTCATAATGCTCAAAACTTATAGTTCAGCCCTAACTGGTTTGTCTCAGTGGATAGAGTGTCAGCCTGCGGACTGAAGGGTCCCAGGTTCGATTCTGGTCAAGGGCATGTACCTTGGTTGTGGGCACATCCCCAGTAGGGAGTGTGCAGGAGGCAGCTGATCGATGTTTCTCTTTCATCGATGTTTCTAACTCTCTATCCTTATCCCTTCCTCTCTGTAAAAAATCAATAAAAAATACTTTTTTAAAAGCTTAGTTTAATGCAGCTTTCCAATTGAGATTTAGAATGCTTGACATTTTGTATTTAATGTATATATATTTCTAAAAACCTGAGATTTTACCCCTCAATTTGCATTTTGATTCATTATTGATTTATATCCCCCACTATACCAAGAGGGAAGATGATATATACCAAACTCTATTTTATATGTTCAAAACTTCAATCTACTCTTGTGCCCAAAGAAAAATAAAGACTAAGTGAAATTTTCTTCACTTTGAGTCAAATTAAGTTGAGAGTCAAGAGTTCCCTTTGGGAATCTGATGACATGCTTTTTCCTTAAAATCTTCAGTCAAACTTTTCTTTGATAATTAAGCAACTGTAGAAGCAGGCACATTGTTGGCAATAATCCAGGTGATTGTTTTCATCAGAAAAGTCAGCCTGCTTAGTATTTTATCATATTATGAAAGGATGTAGCTTATCATTATTGTATTATCCTGATTTGTTTCAACTTCTCCATTAGACTGTTGAATTCTTTATATTTTGTCATCTTTGTGTACTAATGGCATTAAATACATGCTTGTTTATAGTAATATAATTTCAGCTAAATTAAACCAAACATATATTTCAACAACAAAAAATAAAAAATATATTGGGGAAGTGAAACATGGCCAAGTTATATGGGAAGTTTGTAGGCACGTTGTTTACCATTATAATGCAATTGTGCCATTAGATATAGGATGTAACATATGTACTATGTGCCTATGTTAACTACAGGGGATATTAAAAGAATGACAGTCATGCTTGCTATTGAAGAGCTTATAGTGTGGAAATAAAATATAGAATACACTGCCTTTTCTTAGAAATTCTTGGAAGTCACTCTCATAATTCCACTGTATTTTTATCTACTGTATGTGAACAAGTAAAATAATGCAGAAATTAATTTCTTGAAGTATTATATTGAAGTGTTTATTTTCCTCATGTTAATTTAGTTTTATCATTTCTGGCATACAGGTCATTGTAATTCTGGCTACAGAATAGGTGCCTTTAATTTTCTTAGTCATTTGTAAGAGGGGAGGGTTGGGGCCAACTTAGTCAAGAGTTGTGCTCTCTCTATAGAATATTCTAGGAATGTGCCCAGGTGTCAGGTATTTTGTTTCCTTCCTCTGCACCACAGGAACTGTCAACAGGTCCATATTTAGTGGCTTTGTGGCAGCCCTGCCCTGGAGAATCTGAGTAAAGGCATATATGAAATGGGGAGAGCAAGATTTCAAACTTAACTCTTTATCTTTGGCACAAAGTAGCTACCTTTTATTGATTATTAAATAATTATAGGGCAACTACCAGTCATCTAATGCTCTTATTGTAATATTATAACTCCATAAAATATGTTGATATAAAAATGTTTTATTCTTTTTCTTTAGGACGCCCAGGATGTAGCAAGTAGTCCCCCCGAGAGCTCTTTCCAGAAACTAGCACCCAGCGAATATAGGTATACTTTATTGAGAGATCGAGATGAGCTTTAAAAACTTGAAAAACAATTTGAAAGCCTTTCAAACAGCAGCATCAACGTGGTGGAAATAGTAAACCTATATTTTCATAATTCTATGTGTATTTTTATTTTGAATAAACTGAAAGAAGTTTTGGGTTTTTAATTTTTTTTTCTCCCCCGACTCAGAATGCATTGTCACTTAATATAGCCTCTTTTAAAAACTCTTGTAGGGTCCAAAACAAAACAAAAAAACCACAAACAAACAAGAATCAGAGGCCTATCTACTTTAAATCTGTCCTGTAAAATTTTTAGAAATTAAGTGAAAGGTGACATTACCAGAAACAACCATCAACTCGCACTACTAGATCAGGGAGGACTTAGGGATGTTTCCTGTGTACTATGTGCTTTTTTTCTTCTCATTACATATGATCAGTTCTGTTGGTATTTTCATTATCACATTTCTCAAAGTTAAAGGGGCACATATTCTGGATACTTGGGTGGGGAATAAATTAAAATTTCCACACTGTGTACTGTGTTTTACTGATTCGTTGACTATTGCTTATGAAAATTCCATAGGGGTATATTTTGGATTCTTAATGTGTAACTTAAACATACTTTGAAGAGGAGAAGAACCATAAGCCAGAACATTTGGCAGGAATTCTCCTTGACTTAAGAAAAAGAAAATGAAAGGTGTTATTAAATTTCTATGTGTTTGACTAACTGAATTATACCTAAACCTGGGAAAGGAAAATACTAGTGGAGCAGGTTACCAGTATTGAACTAGATGACTTTTAAGGCTCCTCTGATCATGACACTTCAATTTCCAAAGAGAAAAACCAGCAAATTGTACTTCAATAATTCTAACCTCCTCCTTTCTTGTAATCTTGTTATGAATTGTATAGGTCAAAAATGAAGACAATAGGCACATAAGTTTTTAGTTTTTTACATTGTGAAACTATCAGAGGACCCTACCCTCTAGATTCTCTGATCTCCAGGCCTGCAGTGTACAGTCAGATGGGTCCCTGTGCCAGGCCTCAGGACTGCCAGGGAACAAAAACAGGGCGAGGACCCTCAGTATCATATCAGGAAGCCCAGTGCCAGAGGACAGACAGGTTCAACATTGGCTTTCCTCTGGGCTTGGGTTGGTGCTATAGGCCAAGAGTCATTTTATATTTGGAGTCTAAGTCAATCCCAGTTTGGGGAGAGATTATTTTTAAGCTTAAAAGGCTGACATGTGCCATTATATGTAGTATGTAATATATGTAACATCTTCCAATTCTTTCAAAATAAAGTGACTATTTATAATGGATATTTAATGATTGTTATTTTTAAAAATCAGCCTAGAAGTCTTACTTATGCATGACTTATCCATTATTCCACTCAGAACAATAGATGTCATCAATAAGGTGATAAGGGGTATATTTAGTGTATTTTATCAGATTAACTAGAAAAGCAGGACAGCTTCCTAAAGGTTGGATCTTCATTACTTTTAATCAATAACTTTGAAATCAGAGTTGTAGTTTTTAGGTCAGAGCATGGACCAAACCTGAGGTGGTCAGAATGAAAATTCACAAATAATCAACAAGCTATAGTACACAAAACCATAAGTAGCATATGCAATTAACGAATAATTTGTAATCTTATAATTGTCTTTAAAAAATAAAAGATAACACTCAAGTATTGGGTTGCAGATCCCTGGCTTGAGAGCATTTAATTTGAAAAGCCTCAAGGAACACATGTCCATTGTGATCTAAGATATTGGTGGCTGTTAAAAAAGTGAGTGGATTTGAGGTTGCGTTGTTTAGCATTCACTCATATTGGGACTTGGTGCCACTACCATTATCTTTTCTAGACTGAAGCCACCGAGGATAAGGATACTGAATTTTATGTCCATATCTCCAATAGCTAGCATTTCTAGATACTTAGCAGTCGTCATCAAAATGTTTATTGAATGAATGGGATGCAAAATGACCTCGGGTACTTTATGTACCCCTGAAGGACTCGGCACCTATCAGGAATTTGTGACAATTTATAAAAACTCATTAACAAGCTTAAGTGCAAAACAGCAAAATGTATTACAGAAAATAAGTTCTTGTCACAGAGCTAGTGTGTGGTGGGTGGGGAGGTGGCTAGGGAAGTGATAGCAGATTCTGCAGGGCCTTGTATGCCAAGCTAGGGTTTGTGCTGTTGCCTTATAGGCAATAGAGATCCATCAACAGATTTTAAGCAGAGAAGTATGTTCATATTTAATTCTGAGAAAGAATACTATGGCAGCGGATATGGGTATAATAAAATGAGTCTAGCAGCGGAGAGGCAATGGCCAGAACTAAGTGACAGCAGAGAAGGACAGGAATAGATACAAGAGATGGCAAAGCTATAGGTTCCATAGGGATTTATCACCAGTTGGATGAATAAAGAGAACTTCCAGAAATCTAGAACTCACAATTTAGACTCCTTCCCCTCTGTACCATGAATTGGAGTATTGCCGGTGGAAGTCTTCTCATTTTATCCAGTCTACCTTGAGCCACAGGCTCCTTAGCTGTGAAGAGGGGATGAAAGACTAGACAAGAACACAGTTGAGTGCAAAACCAGAACGAGAAGCAGACCCTTTTCCAGTTTTTCAAAAATCATTCCAGTAGTGAGGGGCCATAAAAGGATGAAAACTTTATATGAAATTCTGAACATTTAGAGATTGGGCATCTATACATCTGGTCCAAGGGCCACATAAGGCCCTCAAAACCATTTATTTGGTCTGGCCCTGCCAAGGCATTAGGGGTGAGTTAATTAAATGACCAAATATAGCAGGCTAATTTTTAAGTTGATAATTTTACATGGCCCACGAACGATGTTATAAATATCCAAATGGCCCTTGGCTGAAAAAAGGTTCCCCACCCCTGATCTAAAGCATCTCAGAGCTCTCGGATGAAGTCAAGTTGTCAAAAATCATGTACAAAAGAAGAAAAAACTGGCACGATAAAGGCCAAAAAGAGGAGAATGAGATGAATAACTGAAATGTTAAAGCTCAGAATGAACTTAAATTTGAAAAGAATGCTAAAGTTGCCAAGAAGGCATGGGGAAACACACACACACACAAAAAACAAAAAAAAAACCCAACAGCAAAAAAGAATGGATAAAACAGTAATGGATTAACAATCAGGAAAAGCAGAGTAACTGAATTTTTATTTTTTTCTCTGACGAGGAGATACAGTCTGGCTGGCCACAAAGAAAATCACAGAACAAAAGAGAGAGAGAGAGAGAGAGGAAAATCTTGCCTCCTTAAATAATTTCAGGACTCTTAGGCCCAAACTTCAGTATTCCAGAGAGCTGCTGAAGTTACAAGTGCTTTTTCTGTTAGCAACTATTGGGATTTTTGAGAAATCATGGAGAATGTGAGGCAATAGAAGAGTAGAAATGGACATACAGTATTCCAGTTTTCAAAATAATTCTAGTAAAGGGTTTTACCTATTTTTCTGAATGAAAATCTCATGAACCAAACTGAAATGTTAGTAGTCTATATTTAGGGAAAAGATTTAAACAGGTGTAAAGAATAAAACAAAAACCAGTTTTTAAGTCCAATATTTAAAGACCCTGAGGACAATAAGTTGTTTCATGACTTAAAATTGTTTTATGCTGATTATAACTGTTTTATGTGTTCATTAAAACTGGTTGGATAGGACCTCTCTGCTTGGCAACTGTTATTTTTTTAAAACTGTGTTTGAATTTTTGTATGTACCTCCAAGTAATAAAACTATATTTATAAAATATTTCTGTATTTGAGATATTACTAATTTACTTCATCATAAATAAATATCATATTGTGAACATTTTACTCAGAATACAGATAACCCAGAGTCACAAGCTTTTCCAGTTTGTTTTTTAGATTAATTGAATCAGAACAAGAAGCTATATGAATCCATGTGCCTTTAGTTGAAGTGTCAAAGCTCCCTCTTGCAGAACACACTGGGGAAGGCCCAGGCTGCCATTAGATAATAGGTTTTTGTATCACGAGGAGAGGAAAACTGCAGCTTACAAATCACTTCTCTAAAATGTCCCTTTTCCTCTCCCCTCCCCTACGTTTAGTAAATTCCTTCTATCCATTCTCCAATGCCTAGGACAATGATCATTCCCCGTGGTCCAACAGCCCTTTGTGTGTTTTAGAGTACCCAGTCTAATACAAAGTTGGAAGTATATGTACGCCTTTTCCTTATCACCATCTGAGTGCCCGGGAAGCAGAACTCTGTATTCTCAGCAACCTAGTCCTAGAGCACTGTAAGTGATCAATAAATCTGACAGGGGGGGTGGGGTCATATCACATAAGATGAACGAACGAATAAAGGACAAGGAAGCATCACCGTAACTGGAATGGACTCTGCTGGCTCATCTGTGAATCACAATTACCTGCTGTCACCTTTAATTCTATATCCTAAATTGGCTATGGGTCCTAAGTTTTAGCCTAGAATCTATTAAAATCTTACACTGAATGACACGCGAGTGCCCCCTTGGGCAATGCAGAGTCCTGCAGAGGTGCTGGAAACCCCCATGAACACCACGTTTTCTATGAGGTAGATCTGACCCCTAGCTTAGTCACTCACCCTTGGGGAAAGACAGACTATACCGAGTTGACAAAATACATTGTATGGTTTATACAACATTTACTATTCAGCAAGCATTAATTATCTACTGTTGCCAGGTTAAGGATATAACAGTGAACAAGAGACTGCCCCTGTCATCACAGGGCTCAAAGTTAAAATAGATGGGTAAGAGGGTGATTCTAACAGAGCCCTGTAGGTGCTGTGCTGTGAGTTAACCACGGAGGGATGGAGGTGTGTGTAGCCTTGGGGTTAGGGGAGCCTTCCTACAGGAAGTGGTTTCTTGGCTAGGAACAGAAAGAGTTAGCTGTGTTTTCTTAAACACATCAGGCTCCTCCCCCCACCCCAGGGGAGTTATAGTAGTAGAAGCTGTCACTGTTCTCTAATAGTAAGTACTATTATGGCAAAGTATTGCTGCCCTGTTGTCTCTCTCCCAACTCTGGGCCATTTGGGTAAAAAGTCACAGGCATGCCGATCTGTGCTGTTTTACTTACTGGGATGGATGCCGAGGAAGAAGCTGTATGCTCTCTTGATGCCAAGTGTAAACTTGCCTAGGTAGGATCCGGTCAATCTTGGAAGCCTGATAACTACATTTGTTTTCTTGCCCTAACCACTGCCCAGGAGGGGGGATAGAGCAGGGCATTCCTGGCTGTGCACACAGTGAGGAAAGCAGAAGAGAGCATCTATTCTAACTTAGCAATTCTTCATAATTCACAATTACCCATGTCTTCATAATGAGCATGGCTTTCTGATGTAAAACCTTAAGAGTCCATTTCTGAAATTTTCTAGGCTTACAAGGTAAATTCCCTGGTCTGTGGCTTCTGGAATCCAACTTCGCTCCTTAAATGTTAGAGCTTTGCCCAAGCTCAGTGTTCTGGCACCTCTTTTGTTTTCTGGTTCCTTAGAGATTACTGATGGAACTTTAAAATCACATCTACAAGTTCCCACTAAACCTAGAATGTTTTTTAATCTGAGCCTAAAAATGATCAATTCTTTTAAAACACAGATTTTAAAAAAAAATAATTCCACACCTTATAACTAGGGTGACAATGTAATTTTTTCATTCAGACTGGGACATTTAACAGTGAAAAGGGCACTGGTCTGGTGGCTCAGTTGGTTAGAGCATCGTCCTGATAAGCCACGGTTGTGGGTTTGATCCGGGGTCAAGGCACACACAAAAATCAACCATCTCTCTCTCTCTTTCCCTCTCTTAAATATATAATAATAAAGAGGGATAGGGAACATTAGTAATAGTATCACCAGCACAACAGATATAAAAACTTTTCCAGACAAACTGGGATGTATGATCATCCTACTCCTAATCAGATCTTCTACATTTTCATGTTTGAATATTATTGTTAACAGATTAAAAATATTTTTTACCAGGCATCTGCCATCATTATACCACCTTATTAACTGAGCCTTTTTAAAGTCATTTTAAGCATTCTTGATATTTTTATCAAGTCTCCACTCATTTTAGGTGTCTCCCTAACACTCTTCTTGTAGGTACATGATAAAATAATAACAGTAGCAACTAACATTTATACAGTTACTACAAGTAAGGCTCCATTCTAGGCACTAAACATGTTATTAATTCTTTTAATCTTCACGACTACCCTGTAAGATAGGCCAGGTATCAATGGGGTGCAGGGGATTGCAAGAAGGGAAGGCTAAGAACATCCTGAGTTGTTGACCCCCACCTTAACCCAGATAAGAGGCAGCAACCTATTATGAACAATAAAACCTAGAGAGGAAAGAAAGGGAACCAACATCCATGAAGAATTAGTAAGTGCCAAACACTTTATTCCTTTTCAGTCCTATCAGGTAACTGAGGGGCTGTTTAGTGGAATAAGTACATGAGCCTGAGTATTAAGAGATCTTGGTTCAAACCCTGTCAAATGCCTACCACTTCAGCTCTGCCTTTGCCTAAGTCCAAACTCTGCTTGTCTATTAGAGCAATTAAATTCCTGCTGCTACTGTTTCTATACTATAATCAGATTATAAACCCTTCTTGGATCCCTATTATTCTGACCACACCAATCTTATGGTAAAACAGGAGGTAAACTCAGTTTTTCCATACCATTTATTTCTCCAATGATTCAGTTCCTGGATCCTCTCTCTTCCAAGTCATGATTTATAATTGGAAAAAGAGAAATATCTTTACCTCCAAATTCTGAAAGTTTCAATTCATGACTTCAAGTCCTAGAGACGTTTCCTGATTTCTTCTGCTGCATCATTCACTCCTATGTTAACATACAAAAGTAAGTACTGAGCAAAGGCTTGATTCATCTTAGAAAGTGTTTTCTCATTTCAATACATATGCCTGAGACACAGCAGAACACACATACCGTGACTGAATCTGGGAGCCACTAACGGGAGCGTAGTTTCTTTTCCTCTTCTCATCAGTGTATTCGTACCATGAAATACTCCAAGAAGCAGATGATATGGTCCCTGCCACAATCTAGCTGGGAGACCACACCACCGCAAATAAAAGAACTGTATACCTATGAGGTTGTAAAACATTGCAGAATGAGCCACAAGTGAAGATGGGAGCCCCTGAGTGGCAGTGGTCAACAGATACTCATGCAGAGATGAAAACTGGACCATAAAGATGTCTTGGACACTGAGGAAACTCGTGACTATTTTCTCAGTGGGTTTTCAATTAAGAGGAATCTCACAGCAGAGAGACAAAAAAGAACAAATCATTTCTTACATGTGGGAAGGGAAAGAAAATATGCCAAATACACCTAACTTCCCTGGTAATGAAAGCAAAACGAATAACTCAAGAGGGTTATAATAGTTTTATCTGATACAAAGCAATACATAAATTTCTTTAACCAAAGAATTAAAAAAAAAAACTACCCTGCCCAGCTTCATCACAACATTTAACTCCTGGTTTTCTCTAAGCATACTATGCTCCTTCATGTCTTGAACCCTTTGTACGTGCAATTCCTCTGCCACTTGGAAGCCTACACTGGTCTACAGTCAGGCATCTTCTCTAGGGTCCTCCTCAAATGCCACGTGTCTCAAAGCCTTCCTCTACTTTCCGGGCAGAGCTAGTCACTCTATTCCATGTGCCCCTTGTAACTTTGCTCATTCCTCTTTTAGGGCACTTAGCACGTTTTATTGTGATTTAGTTGCTTTTAGGCATCTGAAGTTATTAGTCCGAATGGTTTACAAGGGTAGACTCTATAGGTTTAATATTTTTCTATGTGTGGCCCTGGCATTCAATACACAAAAGGCATTCAGTTAAATGTTAGTTAAATGAGTGAATTTATTGTATGTTTCCTTACAAGCACCACTCAACAACAAAATAAACAAATTCAGTAAGCTTTACAGAATCTGTAGAAATTCTCACCATTGGGCCTTTAGTTGTGCTGACCCTTGCCAACACCAAAGGTTTAACAATAAAATATCTTTAGGGGGCTTAATTAATGGAACCCAGGTAAACATCTTTTTAGTGATTAGCCTTACTACAGAATATCTGAAATACTTGAGAAATGTATGAATAACACGTACTCTTGACTGTTTTTGTCAAGTATTTCTTAGTCTAGTTTCTCACAGGAGCTGGACAATGGGCCATTCAAGGCTGGGGCATCTATGCTGCTGAAGAAAAGTCCGCACGCATGCTTTGGCTATCAGATGCACAGATGACAAGACTGGCATTGTTTTGGAAGTTAAGAAATTGAATGAAATTTCTCTTTTTCGGGGGGAAAATATTTTTCTTAAGAAACAACTTTTTGCCTTGTTCTAAGAGCTTAAACAAATCTCAGCTGACTTTTTTTTTTTTTTTTGGTAAAATGTCATTCACAGAAGTTGTCTTAAACAAATCTCAGCTGACTTTTTTTTTTTTTTTTTTGAGTAAAATGTCATTCACAGAAGTTATTTTAGCCTGGAAAAATGTAAACAGCATGTTACCAGTTTGTACCTTTACCACAGAGAAACCTTAAAACCATCCTTGTGGAATGTCTGGCTGTCAATGGCATTATCAGATGATGAGTAGTGAGTCTGAAGCGATAAAGCTGGGGCCAGAATATGGAAGGCTATGAATGCCAACCTAAGGAATTTAAACTTTCTCAGGTATTCAATGGAAGCCACTGAAAATATTTCAGTAGAAAAACGAAAGCCGGACCTTGTTCTCATTCTTGTGGCAGTGATGTGAGGAACGGCTTAAAGTGGGGGAAGGTGAGGTGGGGAGTGGGAGGTAATAGTCTTTTACTAGAGTGATGGCCACGAATATATTGAGAAGTTGATGTAACTAACATTCAAAGTAGACTGACAGGACCCAGTGAGAGGCAAGATATAAAGAATGGGGGAGCCAAGCTGGTAACCCCTAAAATTTTACAGTTGGGGAATCCCTGGCTAGAATGGGAAAAGACATCCAACCCTGAGAAAACGCTTACTATAGGAGATAAAGCCAAAACTAGGACACTGATCTTGATTCCCCATCCAATTCTTGCTACTATAGCTACTGCCTGGTTTGGAACATAAAACTGGTTTGAAAGACCACAGGCCTCAGCAGGCAACTTGATATGGCATAATAAAACTTCAGTTAAATTACTTAAAATTTTTTTTCTTAGACCATGGTTATAATTCTACTTGTGCTAACTAGCTTTGATCTTGGGCAAATGATTTGCCTTTGACACCTTTTACACTTTTCTTTCCATTTATTTCTCACGTTAATATGCACAGATGTATTGCTTGTCTCCCACAGTAAATACTTTCTTTGAGGGAAATGATGTGGATAATAAATACGGATCTTTTACCATTGATTGTTTATAATACCCAAGAAGTCTCTCTGTAAAATAGTGTCAAATTAATGAATATAAATAGTGAGAACCACCTGTTAGAAACAAAATAAAGTGAGTAAAACCCCAAACAGAACCTGAACTATTTACATTAACTTAGGCTAGCAGGGAAGCCTCCCTACCTTTTATTTGGCTTCTAACAACTTCAGAACATTGTTTAATATGCATAAGGGCCTGAGAGCCACAGCCACATTGTACTTCACTATGAGAGAAGGAAATGTGCCTTTCCACAGGAGAACCTTTTCCCAGGCCTTTCTTCATCCTTCCTCGCAAATGTTTCATAGAGCACAAGGAAGGACAAAGGGGAGACCTGTCAGTTTTTAAAAGTATGGCGTGGTTTGGTTTCTGTAATAGGTAATGCTGTACGTTACCCATTTATTCTTTAGGTTTCTTCAACCTCTTGTGATTGGTAATACCAGTACTCAGTTCTCACTTCTGGGCAAGCTACTTACGGCACTACGGGCAGGCAGACGCCCCAGAGGAAGGTTTAGGGACTCGCAGTATTCTCCCTTTAACAGCACTCAGCTTCTGTATAACCTAAAAGTTCTTGCTCCAGCGACTCTGGCCAGCATACCCCCTTTCTGGGCATCCTTAGGTTACTAGCTCCAGCACAGGTGGCTAGGAGAGCTAAGCCGGCAGAAGAAAAGCAAAACTGAGGAAGGAAGAGAGGAGAGGTCATAAGGACAAGTGAGTAGAGTCTTTGACTAATAAACACTGAGATGGCTTTTTCATGTGATTTGCCAAATGTCTTTGGAGGCAATTCCAAAAGAAAAGTTTCAAAAATGTTCTAATACTAGTGTCACACGGAGTGCATGGCTTCCCAAAAGCACCATTTAAAGCGTAATAATCACTGGAGTCAAGATTTGGCTTAAAAAATTAATTTTTAAATTAAATGTAGAAATCACTGCTTAAGTGATAGTTATAACCCACGAAGATAAGGAAATTTGGAGAATGTATGGGTGGGTTAGAAACACTTTGAATTTTATAGTCTAAGGACTAAATTCAGCACTATGTACTTCTGCATTGGCCAATGTTAAAAACTTTGAGACTGCTTTGAGGAAAGAAGTTTTTTTAAAAAGTGCAAATGAACGGCACGTGTAATTTCAAAGTAATCCTTTGTTACAGAATATATGGGTGTTTGGGTGAAGCAGAATGAAGGGCCCACCTCAATTTTATATACAGAAGTAGCATAGTCTGAGAGTAAGAGTTTTTTTCGTTCAATAGACCTAGTTAACACCCTAGCTTCATTTGTTTGTAGTTGAATAACTGCAAATATTTAACTTCTCTGCGACTGTTTCCCTACCTGTACAGTGCTTAGTGAAGTGCCTGGCAAGCAGATGATATTCAATGAGTATCAGTTCCCCTGTAAGCATGGTGGTGTTTGTTTCAAACTAAGGGTCTCAACCTATTGGTAGATTATGAAATCACTTGAGTATGTTGCAGCCAGCATATTTTAGAAACTAAAACACTAAAAAACATCAGAGTGAGCTGCACATTAAAAGTAAGAATAGTTCCATTATATATATGCTGAGTTTTGATATAAGTGCATTTTTATTGTGGGTTACAATAAAAAATTTCCAGTCTCTGAAAATAAATTATTAGTTTATTTTATCAAAAAATGTCTTTAGGAGTGCCACCTTTACCCACTATGCCTCTATAAACTTGAAGAACTTAATAAAAGTGCTTAAAGTGTTCCTTACCTTTTAACTTGTTGCAATAAAAATAAGACATGAATTACAGAGAAGATGAATTTGATCTGATACTATTGGGCATTAAATTCCACTTTAAGATTAGTTTCTGTGTCATATTGACTAATATATACTTCTAAACACTATAGTTTACAGGTATATCATTGATAATTGATTAAACACGTCTAGAAACTTCTACAAAAAGTTGGCTATTAGGATCTATAATAGGAAAATTAGATACAAGTTCTAAATCAGTTTAAATAAAACTTTCTTAAAAGGACTGTAACGTTGCCTACTCATGAAGACTTGTAGAGAAATATTCCAATCCTGATTAGTAAAAATCAGAGGCCTTTATGAGCACATGCACTGTGTCTCACACTGGCTCAATAAAAATGAGAGCCCAGACCAAAACGTGAGCTTTAATTATGGGCCTCCTCTCTCCTTCAGGTCCTGATATAAAACCAGCCTGACAGTATAATGACTCCCTAGTTGTGTTAAGATCGTGGGCTTCAAAGCACGGAGTGGGAATAATATGCAGTGATGAAGACTGGGCATTGTTGAAGGGAATACTAGAAATTATAGAATTCAATGATACAGCTGAATCTTGATGTAACTGTCTTAAATTTGTAATCTTAGCTGATCAGGCTAGATTGACCATTAGAATCACATGTGGGACTGAAGGTTAGGAATCTTATTTTAAACAGGCACCCCAAGTAATTCTGATCCTCATTCTAGTTTGAACTACTTGTGTTAAAGGGACATAGATCAGAAAATTTTAAAAAGTGGAGCTCAAAAGTAATTATCCCAACCTTACAGGTATCAATATCAAATACTGAATCAGAATCTGACACTTGTTCAAAGTACTTCCTTCTTGGTATTAAAGTAACAAGTCAACAGGCAGCAATACAGTTCTTGATATTGTATAGTTATTTAAGGACAATAAGAAATGGTGCTTCCTCTCTTCGGAATTTATTGGTGAGAAGAATCAAAAAGTATGAAGGAGAAAGGTCTCTTTAGAGACAGAAATAAAAGGTAGCAATCAATAAAAGTTGTTAAAAGTAAGCTCAGCAAGAGAGAAATGATAAACCATTCCACTGCCTGATGACTCTGGCTCCTGAGCAGAGAAAGCCCAGATCTTTTGTGGTGTTGGTACCCTTTCCTCTGTCCTCAGAAAAAAAGAGTAAGGCAAAAGGTGGTTCTTTCCTATTTCAAATGAGTTGGAGGTAAGGATGAGGCTGCCTGTAACCTTAAATTCTTTCTAAATTTAAAACCTTTTTGCTCTTTGATATAGACACTGGGTTGGGCTGGGCCAAGCTTGCTGTCAATGTCAAGTGTTGGAATTAGCACCACAAATCCATCAGGACTGAGAGTTGGCACCAGGCTTTGTCCATCATCAACTTGAATATGAGAAAAGGCAAGCAGAATGCCACTCTTGGGAAGAAATAGCAGCTGTGAAAGTGAAGGAAAGCACAGGAGATAGCAAAGCCTGGGGGAAAGGATGGTAGTAAGAGATATGAGGTAGAAAGCTAGTTCTTAGCTTCACCAAGGGCTGGCTGAAAAGACCTAGGGTTAGAAACTCCCTGTGTGGCAGGTACATCAGCCACTGAGATTGGAAGATGCCCCAGGAAATGATCTGGCATATTCCCTGCCTGCTTATTTTTTAGCTCAAATTCTAACTATTTGGAGATCTCTTTCTCCCTGCCTCCCTCCCTCTCTTATCTAGAGATTATAGGAAAGGATGAATAAAGATGGGAGACAATTTTTAAAAAGCAGATTAGGACTGGCTGGTGTGGCTCAGTGTTTGAGCGTCAACCTATGAACCAGGAGGTCATGGTTCTATTCCCGGTCAGGGCACATGCCTGGGTTATGGGCTCGATCCCCAGTGTGGAGCATGTAGGAAGCAGCTGATCAATGATTCTTTCTTCATTGATGTTACTATCTTTCCCTCTCCCTTCGCCTCTGACATCAATAAAAAATATATTTTAAAAAAGCAAATTATGAGAAAAACCCTCATTACACATGGATAGAATTCACCCCACAAGTCAAAGAACTTTTGAAAAATACAAGGGAAGGAAGGCAGAGGGCACTACTTCTGTGAAGAGACAAACTGACAAATAGCTGGCTTAATAACACTGTCTCCTACCACTTGAGATTTTGTCTTTATTTAAAGAGAGACAGAGGGAAGAGTTCAGAGAGTCAGTGTCACAGATTAAGATGTTTAAAAGAGAAGTTGGGCCTTTCTTTCACTATTAGTTTCCTTCATCAGAAAATATAGTGGGCCTATAGGAAACTGCGATAGTTTCATCCAATGACTCTACCATGTACTTCACCTGTGCCCTTGCCAGATCTGGATTTCCTATTTGAAAGAAAGACTCCTGAACTACCATTCTTTTCTTTGCTAACAGGCCTAAATAATCTCCTACATTTAGAAGATAAAAAGCATATTTAATATATGCTTAGTCTTAGGATCTCCAAATCAGGGTTAGGAAAGGAACTATTCTTTCATAACCCAACATGTCCACACATCACATGTCCTTATCAAAGTTATGGGTTCAGTTTTCACACTTCCAGGAAGAAAATCTGCTCCCTGGCAGTCTTCAAACTACCTGACAAACATTATACACCCTCAGCCCAGGCCCCTCAATTCCATTAATATACCAGCAAACAAAAATATATATTCACTTATCACAGTCCAATCCCACTTGAGCATCTACAGCCACTGTCCTATATAATAAAAGGCTAATATGCAAATCGACCGAATGGTGGAAGGACTGGTCGCTATGACACGCACTGACCACCAGGGGACACATGCTCAACGCAGGAGCTGCCCCCTAGTGGTCAGTGCGCTCCCACAGGGGGAGCGCTGCTCAACCAGAAGCCCTGAACCAGGCTCACAGCTGGCGAGCACAGTGGTGGTGGCGGGAGCCTCTTCCACTCCTGTGGCAGCACTAAGGATGTCCGACTGATGGCGGGGAGCGGGCCTAAGCCATCAGTTGGACATCTCCCAAGGGCTCCCAGACTGGGAGAGGGCACAGGCTGGACTGAGGGACCCCTCTCCAAGTGCACGAATTTCGTGCACCGGGCCTCTAGTCTTGATATAATCATGTTCCAAAAGCTGAGTGTCCGACAGCAACAAAGGTCCATTAGTATAAACACGTTGGAGCCAATAATACTGAAGTTTGGTTTTTAACTGCATTTTTTGTCAGTTTGGCTGGGAAGATCTGGACAGCTGGAAATGAGCTTCTCCGTCATTTTCTGTTTCCTTCTTTGTATCAATTTTCCACCTGTGAAGCCCAACACCCCACCACCAAGTGCAGCTGCAATTCCTGCCACTTTGAAGCCTGCAAGGAGGCCAATCGGACCCCCCACCGCTCCTCCGAGGAGTGCACCTGCCACAGGCAGAATTGCCAGCTTGTATTTTGCAGCCTGTAAAAAAAAAAATTCAATTTAGAAATTGAGTTGAGAATATCTGCCTGTGGTGATGTGCATTTTCCTCTCATTACTCCTGCCAATGCCTCTTTAACTCTTGGTACATAATTAACCTTAGAGATTGTACTGGAGGGAGGGGGCAGAAAGAGTATTCCACAGGTACTACAATTGCTCCAGACCTCAGAATTTAGAGAAACGGGCTACAAAGAGCTGACTGCTACAAATTGAATTTACTTGCAAAACAATCAAACCACTAACTACCTCACTGGCTTATTTAAACAGGTTCAGCAGCCACAGATACCCCAAAGTTTTCATTTTGCACACATATTATTCCATGCCCTGGGGTTAAACGCAAAATTCTATGGAAAGAGATGGCCCACTCCACACATGCTGTCACATCCTTAGATTTTTGTCCCTACTGGATTCTGGCAAGCCTCTCTATGCCCCTGAACCTCTAAATATTTCCTTCTAACACCAAATACCTTAGAGTGGGGCTGCAGTTTATTCTCTCTTTGAAAAAAACTTCTCTCCCAACAGAATGAAAGAGTAGAATATTACTACAGCCATTGATTTCTTGCACTACCTATGTGTCATTTCTTCCTTATTTCCTTAATTGCTGGTTCCCTCAAGATTAAAGAGAGCAGATCAATTGGGTTAATACTACAAATTCCTGGGAGCCAGAGTAACATTGATTTGTCAGCAGGAGCAGAATCTTACCTTCCCCAAGTTTCTGGTTCCCTCTTCAACATTCACAGCAGCACTGTTGACATGGTCCTCAATGCTGTCAATCTTCTCCTGCTGAGACTAGATGCAAAGGAATTATGAGTGAGCATTCCTGCTGGGGAGCAGCAGAGAGCCAATACACACTATTTTAATTCCTGTAATCAGGGCCCTGTGTACTGCAGCCTTGCAGTCTTAATAGTGGTTCATTAATAGCATCTGATAAACTATGTCCAAAGTACAAATTCACTTCTTTTTTTGTTTTAAAGAGGGTGACTTACTTATTAGGTAATAAAAGGCTGGCACCTATATAGGAAAAAGCATCTCACGCTAAAATTCATTCAAGCATACAAACATTCTCCAAATGAATCTATTTTCCAGGAGAAAAGAAATTCAAGTAAGCATTTACATGTCATGTGGGTTTGACAGGAAAAAAACAAAAACAAAAACAAAAAAACCTCCCTAGCTTATCTCTTTGAAGATTCAGTTTAAAACAGGCAAATTTGACTTAGGAGTAAAACTCCCTTGACCCAATAAATACAAATTATTACATTTTAGAAATAAGAATACAGTGTGGTTTGATCTGCCATGAAATCTTTCTACTTCTGATCTGATAAGCAGTAAGGAGCAGAGAATGAATTTACTGTCCTGTGTTTTACACCTGTACAATTTAATACATTTTAAAATCATGACAAGCTAAAATGTTTCTGATCAAATATATTAATAAATCATTCTACATAAAACGACAACACCTGCACTGACACAACAGAAATTGTGACTCACAGAATCTCTGGGTAGAAGGAATGCTTAGGTCATTGAGTGGGATTTTTCCCTCAGATGTGTAAAGCCAAACTACAACATTTCTGACAAGTGGTTACCGAACCTCTGCTCAGACAATAAAACTTCTTTAATGTTAGCTCCCCTCCCCCCCACAACCCATAGAAGCATAAATGCCAGTTCTGACACCCTACCCTTGTTTCTCTTTAGGACAACCCCACACTTTCCATTCTTGCTTGAAAGTCTATGCTAGAAGATAAATCACAGATGCAAAGCTCTATCATCAACCTCCATATCTTGATGAGTTGAAAATAGTCAACATGTCCCCTTTTTCTCAGACCCAAAAGAATTCCATCAAGATGGCAGAACCTGCCTGAGCCAACCACTGTGGCTCAATGGTTGAACATCAACCCATGAACCAATAGGTCATGCTTCATTCCCAGTCAGGGCACATGCCTAGGTTGGGGGCTCAATCCCCAGTAGGGGGCATGCAGGAGGCAGCCAATCAATGATTCTCATAATTGATGTTTCTCTCTCTCCGTTTCTCTTCCTCTCTCTGAAGTGAATTTAAAAAAATATATTTTTAAAAAAGTTGGCAGAACCTAGCAGAATTACTATCATTTCTAAAGCTCAAGTGTTATCTCAAGACCTCAGGGAAATATCTTTTAATGCTCCTTCCTACAAGTTTGGATATTGAAGCTCTATGACTTTTTTTTAATAAAGTAAAATTCTAAAATAATTTTATTAAAAAAATTTTTTTTCATAAAAATACTTTGGGATAATTGGAGAAAGGATCACAAGACAAAACAAAGCCTGAGATTACTGATTATTTGAACTGTAACGCTCACCATCATTGCAATCACCAGTACTAAATGAGGCCTCTCTTACCCTGGGGAGTAGCCCACACCTCTAAGTACTTATTCACTGACATAAGGAAGCTTGCTTAAATACGGGCATGGAAATGAGGCAGAGAACAGACCACCCGCTATCCTGGGATCAGTAGTCATCCCTCAGTTGTGTAGATCTGCCTTCTTCTTCCCCTATTTTGCTTGGTTTGAATCCCAAACTTTGCCCATATCTTCAAACTCTGCTTCTTGAGTAAGAAGGACTCAAAATAACAGAAAATTAGATTTAGGCAACTGGTGTCAAAGTGTTAGTAACTGTCCACAGCATGACCAGCCAGACTGCATTCAGAGCAAAATCTGGTCACCACCTTTCCACTGTGTCCTTGGGTCTGTATGCTGGGCAAAATAACACATACACAATCTTATCTCAGTACAGAAACCCAAGCTCTTAACTACAGTGGCTCAGGAGCCTCTTCACCTATATCTACTAACCTCCTACATCTACTAATCTGCCTGTAGTGCCCACATTTGACAACCTTCAAACTCTCTTCCTGACATTATATACTTTGGTGGCTCGTGTATGTTCTCAGCATCCCTTTAACAATAAATTAAATCACTTATGAGAATCACTGTAGTGTTTCTAGAGTAATACATGGACTTTTTCCTTTTTAAATAAAAATTATTTCAATACTAATGAAGAATTGTTTTTCTCTCTTTTTAAAAATATTTTTTAGTGATTTTTAGAAAGAGAGGAAGGGAGAGGGAGAGAGAGAAACATCTATGTGGGAGGAAACATCCACTGGCTGCCTCCTGCACACCCCCTACCAGGGATTAAACCTGCAACCCGGCATGTGCCCTGATCAGGAATTGAACCAGCAACCTTTCAGTGCATGTACAATGTCCAACCAACTGAGCCACACAGGCCAGAGTGAATTGTTTTTCTTTTGAATGTTGATGTTGATGTTATAGGCACACATCCTCAACCTGTGGGTCGCGACCCCTTTGGGGGTCGAACGACCCTTTTACAGGGGTCGCCTAAGACCATCCTGCATATCAGATATTTACATTACGATTCATAACAGTAGCAAAATTACAGTTATGAAGTAGCAACAAAAATAATTTTATGGTTGGGGGTCACAACATGAGGAACTGTATTTAAAGGGCCAGAAGGTTGAGAACCACTGCTCTATATCAAGTAATATTAATACATTCAACAAATCTATTCCCAAATCCATTTACATCAATAAAAATGCTCTCTCTTGAACAGTCTTGCTAATAGTTGTGCAGTTTTATGATTGTGCTTGAAAAGCTATGGTTTAAGAAGTTAATGCCGAAACTCCAGAATTTTTTCTTTATTACTAACTCCAAATTTCAGCCAGCTTTCAAGCCAGCTCTACTCTTAGATCTTGACCAATCCAGATAACATAGATCTATGCTGGTTCTGAACTATATGTAGTCTAAATATATGTGGTCTCTATCCTGAATCATATGCAATCACATATACAGAAAAGCCCAAAAACAAACATACAAATGCTATGATATACAAGGAGAATACAGGATTATATTCACCTACAGTAGATAATATAAATGAAGTAGGTAAGTAGGATGTTGACATCAGGGGATTTAGCAACAGGAAAAGGGCTGTAGGAGCTATAGTGCTAAAATATCTAAAGATAATATTGGTAGCAAAAGTAGAATTCTAACCAAGGAGCGTAAGGGAATCAACTAAGGGAGGAACAAAAGCAGGAATGCAGTGAGGTAATAGAAGGGAAGGGGGGTGAGAAGTAACAGGCATTACTCCTTCCATCAATTTACATTTACTCCTCCCATCAATTTACAAAGCTCATTATTGTCAAATAATATCCTGACAGTCACATAGGTAATAAATGGAGGCATCTGATCTAATCCACTACAACCCAGCTTTTATGCATCCAGAATAAAACTGGATTTAAAAATCCATAGTGAATAAGGAAAAATGTAGAGACAAAACTGGACCTATAACTAGGGTGACCTGCTATTAAGCAACTGGGGCAGCATTTTTTAAATTCCCCTTGACTAGAAATAGGGTTGGTTCCACAATTACAGGAAAGAGAACACTTGAACAATAAAGGCTGAAGAAAAATAAAGATGGGGCCAAGTACATATTAATTTATTACCATCTATTAGACCATATCTGGATGTCTCAATGGTTTTGTAAGTTCTTTTTTTATTATGGTAAAAATTAAAATAAAATTGATAATTTAACCATTATTAAAATATATATGTTTTTATTGATTTCAGAGAGGAAGGAGAAGGAGAGAGAGATAAAAATATCAATGATGAGAGAGAAACATTGGCTGCCTCCTGCACGCCCCCCCACTGGGGACTGAGCCTGAAACCCAGGCATGTGCCCTGACTGGGAATCGAACCATGACTCTTGTTTCATAGGTCAACACTCAACCACTGAGACACACCAGCTAGCCACAATTTAACCATTTTTAAGTATACAATTCAGTGGAATTAACTACATTCACAATGTTGTGTAACTGTCATGACTATCCCATAGGTTCTTTTTTTATACTATTCTCTATTCTTAGCTCAGTACTATGTACACAGAAAGTGCTCCATAAATAAATGGTTAACTTGCCTAGATACTATCATGTCCATGTGATGATAATGAGAGGATGTGGTCACTCTGATTATGTTCCCAAGTCATTTGTTGCCTAAATGGAGCTTCTGTGAGTCCTTGACCATGTGGTCATGAGAACTCAGTCACCCTGGGAATAGTAATCAGGGTTTCTCCTTTGAGCTATTGCTTAATAACAATCTGTCCTTACACAGATTATTATAAATAGGACATTTGTATAGAGCTATGGCTATAGTCTAACTCTCCTTGCACGAACCTTCCTTAGATTAGGGATTAGGAACTGCTTAATAACCTAATAGTACTAGTATATATAATAGTTAAATGGCCCAAAACCCTTCATTTTCCTTTCTTGTGTCGATCTCATTAGAAGGGAAATGTGTTTGTCTTGCATGAGAACTTTTAAACATGTTTAGTTTGTTTTTAAAATAAACTTTAAGTATAATCTACGTACATTAGACCTCACACATTTCATGTGTACATACCAATGACTTTTGACAAATGTATATATCTGTATAACCAGACATATACAGATCTTACAAGATACATTAGATCAGAGATTATGCATTACAATTAAATAAATCTTGATTCTAAAAACAACAAATATTTTGGGATTCTTGTATCATTCTCTTTTATATACAAATATGTTAATAGTTTGTACAGATACCTAATCCAGAAACTTCATTTTGCTTCTTCTGACTTAGAGGCATCAAAAAAAGGAAAATGCTTTAAAGAATTTGCTATATTTGCCGTAGCTGGTTTCTTAGTGGTTATATCATCTGCCCGCAAACTGAAGGGTTGCGGGTTCAATTATGGTCAAAGGCATATATCTCGGTTGCGGGCTCGATCCTCAGCCCCTGTTGGGGTGCCTGCCGAAGGCAACCAATCGATACATCTCTCTCACATTGGTGTTTCTCTCTGTCTCTATCCCTCCCATCCATTCTCTCTAAAAATCAATGGAAAAAATATCCTTGGGTGAAGATTAACGCCCCCCCTCAAATGTTTTTAAACAATATTCAATTTAAGCATTATATTTCAAGAACAAAATCCACACACTAGAGAACAAGCAGAGTAAGGGTCTAGTACTGATAAGCCTAGAAATCATATTCTAGGAATACATTAGCGAATCAAGGGTTTTTAAGAGAAGACAATATGGTGAGGTAGGATAGAGTGAGGAAAGAGAAGGTGGTCTCAAAGGTTGAAAAACTTTTATATGGAAAAGATATAAAACTTGTTCAGCATATGGCTCCATGGAGCAAAAGTACCAGAGGGAAGTTATTAAAGGGCAGAGTTTACTTTACATGAGGAAGAACTTCTAAGAGCCTCCAAATGGGATGGTTGAAGTATGATGTGT
The DNA here is from genome assembly GCF_000412655.1 of Myotis brandtii. Classification (NCBI taxonomy): domain Eukaryota; kingdom Metazoa; phylum Chordata; class Mammalia; order Chiroptera; family Vespertilionidae; genus Myotis; species Myotis brandtii. The sequence continues at coordinate 1,997,766 of NW_005362270.1, read as the reverse complement.
CCCTGCACTGTAATTGCTCAAAAAGAGGCGAAAGACCATCTATTTGAGAAGTTGGGGCAAGAGTAGATTAGTTGACCTTTTCAATTCCGAGATTAGTTGATTTAGGAGCTCTTATAATTTAAAGCCAGGTGTCAAGGAAATCATAACTCAAAAGTGTACAGCCCCCAAATCATAGTTTGATCAAGAACAAAGAACTAAACCTAGACAGAAGCATAAGCAGAAATAGGGTCGCTCCTGCAGGTATATCCATACATACACACACATAACTAACTCATACATCCAACCTTCCCACACACAATTCCTGGGAAGAAAAAATAATTTAGAAAAATAGTAACAAAATCTATTCTATTTTTTCCAGTGAGTTTACTTTATGTTCTCTAATCTATGTTAACAGTTTCACTGGCTACCTGATTATGCAGAATAAAGCCTTAGTGTTTCTTATCTTTGACTTTTCCATCTTCCTCCAATTTCTACCCCAGAAATACCTCTCAGTCATCCCTTATCCATGGGAAATATGTTGCAAGACCCACAGTAGATGCCTGAAACCACAGATATTACTGAACCCTATATATACTGTGTTTTTTCCTATACACAAACACACTTTACAGCAGTGGTTCCCAAACTTATTTGGCCTACCGCCCCCTTTCCAGAAAAAATATTACTCAGCCCCTGGAAATTAATTTTTTTAAAATGTTAATAGCAGTTACTCATCGCCCCCAAATGCACCTGTGGCCATCACCGTCCCCCTGGATCGCTGCAGCGACCACCGGGGGGCGGTAGCGCCCACTTTGGGAATCACTGCTTTACAGCTTTGCTTTGGTATATACAAATTGCCAGCATCACTACTCTTGCACTTTGGGGTCATTATTAAGTAAAACAGGGTTACTGGAACACAGGCATTGTAATACCACGACAGTCTAGCTGATAAGCCAAGATGGCTGTTAAGTGAGTAAGGGTGGGGAGGATATACAACATGGATACTATGGACAAAGGGATGATTCATGTCTTGAGCTAAGACAGAGTAGGACAGTGCCAGATTTCATCATGCTACCCAGAACGATGTACAATTTAAAACTTATTATTTCTGGAATTTTCCATTTAACATTTTCAGACCACAGTAGACCACAGTAACTAAAACCATGGAAAGCAAAATTGTAGAAAGCAAAACTGCAGATAAGGGGGGGACTACTGTACTTGCTTTGCCATTGCTCTTTGTGAAACTCTTGCAATCGATTCCTAACCAGTTATCCTGCCTATAATCTTCCCCTCTCTAAGGCCATTCCTCACACTGTGATCTTACTGAAGCACAGACGGGATGGATCACATCACTCTACCTGTTCAAAAATCTATATTGGCTCCTACATAGTAAAGTTCAAATTATTTGGTATGGCCTTCAATGCTATCGGAATCTCACCCTAACCCTCCTTGCTTTGCTTGCCCATGGTACCTTATGCTTAGATTATACTGCAATACTTGACACTCCTAAAATGTACTGTACTCCATGTCTTTGTTCAGCTATTTTCAAATGTACCTCTCACTCCATCTGTGGACACTTTACTCAATTTTCAAGGCTCAAGCAAAGGCTACCTATCTTGTGAAGCTACCCTTAATGCTTCCACCTCACAACCCCTTCCTCCTTCAAATGCTGCTTCTTGGAGCTTATATTACTTCTTGTCATACCTTATTTTTGCATTTAACAATCATGCTTAAAATTTCAAGTTTGGAGATCCAAGCATATCTCTACCCACTGTAAATCCTTAAAGGCAGAGGACAGGCTTCATTTATTTCTATAGCCAACCTTATCAGACCCCCAATGCCAAGGATCTAATACAGTACCTTTTATGGCTCCATAAAAGTGCTTCATAAATGTTTATTGAACCTATCTGGAATTTGACAACAATTGGACTTCTATCCATGACCAAATAGCAGTCTTAAAAATTATAACATATTAAAATTCTAGTCAAAAGTCTAATGACTGATAAAAGCCTTTTAGCTATTAATCTAACATCTCTGAGGCAAAAACAGTCATATACTTACATTCACTAGGAGAGAGAATTCTGTGACCAGTTGGCTAAGTTCAATTAGGTCCTTAAAAGGAGAAAAAGAGAGAGGAGGTTATTTACTTTTATGCCTCACAGTTACCAAAAGGAAAAAAAAAAAATTAACATACCGCTTCTAAGGTTTCCCATGATTCTGCAGCATTTTGATCTCGAGGAATTTCAGGCAATGCATATATCTGAGTCATACTCTGAGGATCAGCTTCAGCTTCAGTAGTGTGAAATGCTCCTGGATGAACATAGCCTCATGTTTAGAGTTTATTTGCTTTGCTAAAAAGGCAACAGCATAAATCAACTCCATAAAACAATTGTCATGTAAAATGCTTACTAATTAAATTCAGACTGAAAGTAAACTGATTATTCTATAAAAACAGATTTATCTATAGGCAGATTGTTCCCAGGTTAACAAATATTTTTTAATTTATTCTACAAAGTCATCTTAAAAAAAAAAAATGGCTACAACTACTATCTACCACTCTGAATAACTAGGGCTAGATGTGAAAGCACCACCAAAGGAAAGCTATTCAATTTGGCCAATGTTCCATGAAGAGATACCCAGGTTTAACACTTTCATTGCTAAATTATTAACCTTTTTCTTTGGCTATTTTAGTAATAAACATCAGATCCTTAAGTTGTTAAAAGTAGAGAAGTGATGTGTTTTTAGCAATGAAAATCAGTCATTTTTGGTAACAAATTTATCATAAAAACTAACACCTATTACTACATGTATATTTTTGTACATATTGACACCCTACTTCTCTTCAGAGTCATTTTTCTGATCCATACCTCCATTGCTTCTAATTCTTTTCTGAGTTTTAAGTCATCAACACACTATGGTTTTCCTCATTAACCACTGTTATGATGATGAATTTACATTCCAAACTCCACCTCAAGTCTTTATTTCACTGTATTGGTTTTACCAATCATTCATTCAATAAATATATATTTATACAAAACCTACTATATACCAATCTGTGACAAGATGCTGGGTACACAATGGTAAACCATAAAATAGTTCCAAGAAGTCAATATAGTATGGTGGTTAAGAGTATGGGCCTCATCAGAAAGACCTGGGTAAGAATCCTGGTTTGGCTATTCACTAGCTCTTTGACTTGGGAAGGTATTTCATCTTTTTGACTTATTTTCCTCATTTATAAAAAAAGATGAAACTTTGCATTGTGCCTGGCTTACATATCAAGTATAAGTGGTTAGTATTTACTACTACTGCCATTGCTGCTGCTGCTACTATTATTAATGGAGCTTATCATATGTGTGATACAGACATGTTAACAGGCAAACTCAGTATAGTCTGTTAAGAACTGTGATATGGGTAAGTATGGAATGCTATATGAGCACAGAGTTAGTTAACTAGTTCTGTGGAGAAAAGAGTGGTCCAAGAAGGTTCAGGAGCCAAAGCCTGCAGATGAAAAGAAATTATATAATTGAACTGGGGCAAGAGTGAAGGCAGAAGCAGAGAGTATTCAGGTCAAGGAGAATAATATGTGCATACGTTTGGGGACTGAAAGGAGTTCAGTATAGCTGAAGCATACTCTATGACAAGAGAAAAGCAAAGGTTGAGGTTGAAAATTGAGGGTGACATTACTCGTGGCATTGTAAACTATGTTCAAGAGTTTTGTCTTTCTCATAAGATCAATATAAAACTATTAAAAGGAATAGGAGACTATTGGTAAGCTGCAAGGTGCCATATCAAATTTCAGATTTAGAAAGGAACCATAGCTGAGGTGTAAATAATAGATTAAGGATGGAGTTGAAAGGTAAAAAGAATTAGAGGGTGAAACACAAGTTGGAAGGCTTTTCAATATGTCTGATGCAAAAATGATGATGATCTGATCTGGGATTGTGGCAGTGGAAATGTAAAGAAGAGATCTGAAGGTCTGCTTTCTTTTTGTCCCCCATACTTCAAGCTTAAAACAATACCTACCACTTTAATATTTTCTGAGCACTCATGTATTGTGTTGGTTACTAGGGATGAAAAAGTAATACAAAGTAGTTGCTCTCAAGGAAAGTATATTCTAGAAAAGTTAGACATACAAAGAAACAATCCTAAAACAGTAAGAGAGTTCATGAATATCTAAGTAAATAGATATAGATACACATAGTGCTTTGTGGGTGTTGCAGGCTGGGGTGGCATCTGATCCAGCTAGTGTGGTGTACAGTGTATGGGACAGCTTCCTAAAAAAAATGATCTTACTAGGCAAAGAAGATAATATAAATGTAGGTAGAGAGACCAGCATGAAAAAGGCCTCAAAGAAGAAAGAATATAGTTTAACATAAAATCAGCAGTTTGGTCTTGCCAAAGCATAAAGTAAAAGCCATAAAGTTACAAGCATAAGACATTATAGATGGTTTTAAGGGACCTTGTAATCCAGTTAAAGACTTTGGACTTTATCTGGTAGACAGTGGAGAGCTACTGAAGGGTTGTAAGCAGGGAGATGACAGTGACATATGACACCTGATCTAATCCTGAAAGTATATTATTATAACACTAAGTCCAACTTCTCTCTCAATTTCTTTTTCCATTCTAGCCTATAACAATGGTATTTTATACAACTGCATTACTAGTTTACTTTCATAAATCAGGAATGTTTTACCTCTCCAGAAAAAAACACACACCTGTTTAAATTGTTTAGGAAGGGCAGAAACATCGATGTGATAGAGATACATGAATTGGTTGCCTCCCACACGTGCCCTGGGATTGAGCCTGCAACCAAGGTACATGCCCTAGCCAGGAATGGAGCCCAGGACCCTTCAGTCTTAGCTGACGCTCTATCCACTGAACCAAACTGGCTAGGGCTGATGATATTCTTTTATTTTTTATAAGAATATCTATCATTAGTTTCAGCTGCTCACTCCATTTGCTCTGGGACAAGACCTGGGACACGTCTGCCTATTCCGCCACCATCTTCCATCTGCTGTGTTGGTGTTTACTTTTGTTATTTTAGATAGATAGATAGATAGATAGATAGATAGATAGATAGATAGATAGACATAGATATATATATCTATATATATTTTGATTGATTTCAGAGGGAAAGGGAGAGGGAGAGTGATATAAAAACATCAATGATGAGAGATAATCATTGATCAGTGGCCTCCTTCATGCCCCCTACTAGGGATCGAGCCCACAACCCAGGCATATGCCCTTGACCGGAATTGAACCTGGGACCCTTCAGTCCATAGGCCGATGCTCTATCCCCTGACCCAAACCAGCTTGGGCTGATGGTATTCTTTTAATTTTGAATCTTAACTTACCTGAATATATTTCCTTATCTTAAAGGAAGAGCAAAAAAAATGAGATACAGAGTAAATTTTATATTACAACATTATGGCATGCTGTAATATTTTAAAAGCTCTCTATAATCTTTACAAATGCTTAAGAGTTATTTATCTCATGTCCTAATATCACATAAAGACACTTTCATTTTAACTTCAATAAAAATAAATGAAATACGCTAAGACCTTTCTTCCTCTTAATATGCCTATTATAAGAAGAACTCCAACTTCTTTTGTAGCATGATGAATAATGATAACTTCATTATTAACAAACAAAATGTAAAGCATAGCCGAAACCGGTTTGGCTCAGTGGATAGAGCATCGGCCTGCGAATGAAATACTCTAAGACCTTTCTTCCTCTTAATATGCCTATTATAAGAAGAACTACAACTTCTTTTATAGCATGATGAATGATGATAACTTCATTATTAACAAACAAAATGTAAAGCATAACTTCATAAACACAACACCCACTCTAAATATTTTGTAAGGCAATATCTTTGTACTATAGAGAGGATTCAAATAAATTATGCCAGGGTATATAACAAAATGAGGATAAATTATCATATATAAATTATTGATCTAAAAAATGAAGGGATGGGAAATGTTTGACATTTTAGGCAAACATTAAAGATTTCCCTCAGCAAAAAATAAAAAATGTTTAAGTCATTTACATCTCACTTGAAACCAAACTGCGTATGCATCTTAGTTCAAATGAAGTCTTAGAACAAAGAAATCTGTTCTCTTCCATGGAAAATCCTGTTGTAAACTTACAAGGCAGAACATCATTAATCAATTCAAGGCATGACTAGTAATTAAGAAAGGAAACCCTTTAATTTCTACAACTTCCATAATTTATTTATTCCAGCTTGTATTAAAAATCTGTACTTCAGTGGTCATCCACTGACTTTGAACTTTTACAAATAGCTATAGACAGGAGGAAGCAAAACACTGAAACAGATTATAGCCGCAGGAAAGAAGGCTAAAGAACTATTATTCTGTGTACATAAGTCAAAATTGCTATTGTTTTATGATATATTAATCTCAGCTAGTTCTATCTACATGCAAACAACTGCAAGTGTAAAGGGCACAGAATATATCACCACTGTTTTTAAAACTCATTCTAAAATTGTATTATTGGCTATAAACTCAAATATACCTTAAGATAGATTTAGTTGAAGTGAGAAATAAGCTTAATATATAGACATAAGACTTTCCTCTTCTCTGTTTAAACATCCATTCATTCACTCATTTTATTCATACTCATTCTGTCCTTCTCCCCACAATGCGCCCCACCTTCTCCATACTTCATGAAAGTCAGTGATTCTACTAAGAATTACAATATATATAAAAAAATTTCCACTAGCTCTTGGGTCTCAGACACAAAAGCGAGGTGACGAAAGGAATGTCATTGTTCAGCAAGCGCACAAGACGCGCACACGCTGTGCCGCCACTGTGCCTAAAAGAACTACCACCTACAGAAGTCCACCTGGGGCAAGTGTAGCTACCCCGCCAAGCAGAACAGGAAGTATAACTGGAGTGCCAAAGCTAAATGATGAAACACTACCAGAACTGGTCACGTGAGGCACCTAAAAATTGTATACGATAGATTCAACATGGATTCCGTGAAGGAACAACACCTAAACCCAAGAGGGCAGCTACTGCAGCATCCAGTTCATCTTAAGGATTTCAAAGATTGGTCGCGAAATAGATGTTCTGGTTTAAAAAAATTTTTCCCCACTAAACTTTACTATACTAGAAAAAGTGTCATTATGAATCTAAATTAATTCAAAAGCATTTCCTGATTTTTTTCACTTTCTGACAGTTTAAGATTAGTGAAATTAATTTACTGATCATCTACATAAACCTAACTATCCAAATAAAATGACTTCTAAGTCATGGCTTAACCTAGCTGCAAAGTAGGATTTTTAAGAAAATTAAAACCAATTGAAAACACATCTTCTGAATAATATAAAAAAACCCATTTACATGTTTTACAAAACGGTTCAGTACATGTATATACCTGTGATAAAATCTAATATTTCATTAAATTCAATATGCTGGTCTGAAGTTCCCATAAGTTTTAAGATTGGATTATTTTTTGTGAATATTTGTTTAAAATGTAATAAGATCTGTTCCTATTGCGCTGGTGAAGCTGTGTGCTGGATGGGGAGTAAGAAAGACAAGATGGAGAGAAGCAATGATTCATTCTGTATGACTTGGAACACCTTTCTAAATACAATTCAAATCTGTTGGTGGGAAGCAATGTGCTAAAAATGAAACTAGACACACAAGTGAGACAGAGGGAGATTCTCAGATCAAGCAAGATTGGCAGAGAAGATTTACTTTAGGAACTCTCAGAAGCTGGACAAAAGAAACAGAAAAATCATCCCAGGTTTTCCCCAAACTTAATAAGCTTCTTTCATTCTCCAGAGAACATAAAACGCCCTATTCTACTTGTTATTTCTATCTGTAAATGAAAAACTATTTTTGTATTCTGATCTCACTCATGGAAATGTGGCAACATTACTCCAAATATCTCTGCTGATGTTTCCAACCAATTTATTTAGAATCAGATTGAGTTTTTAAAGAAAAAAGTATTTTAAGGCCCTTAACTTTATGCAAATCAAACTTTTTTTTCCTGTATAGGCTGTCACTACTATATTGAGTATCTAAAGCAAAAATAAGAAAAAGCCAGAGAACACTGGATAAAAACATGCAGAATGACAGAAAAAATTCTATAGCTAAAAGAAGACCAGACATGGAGTGGAACAAATCCAATCCCACTACTAAAGTTTTATGTAAATCTGTGCTTTCTTTTCATATTCTTGTCCTCCCATCCTCTCAATTTTTTAAATATTTCTGGATTTGAGGCAACTTAGAAGAAACTCTCATATTTGATGAAAACTCAGGCACTTGGTGAGACAGTTGATTTGAACTGCTTAATGTTGGCAATGGTGCAATATGACCCAGACCATTCAGAATTTGAAATTCTAACACTGTTTTAGGTATAACTTAGGTATTTGATTTTATAAAGGGAATGATTGTCTTAATCAAATCCAAATTGGTTGCAGAGATTTAATTTTGTAGTTTCTCCAAGTGTTCAAGTGATTAGAGATCTTAGGCCAATATGGTGTTCCATGAATTGAGAAGTTTGAGGATCAAGAGAGTTGGAAAATAAACTTTATCTGTTATTTCTTTTCCCTCATCCTCTGGCTCTGCCCCAATCTTTTTCATTTCCTCTGTATACATGCTTCTCAAATGTTGCCAACTTTTTAAAATACTAGTCAGCTTGGAGAAAGTTTGCTGTCAATACAACAAAATAGCATACATATCAAATCGCATACTAGTGTATATCAACATATGTGTAACTCCATCTATTGAAAAAAATCCGCATTATTAACCAGTACACCTGGTATTATCTGCAATATCTGTACAAAGAGGTGAATTAACTACATCACTATGATCAAGAATAAGACTAGTACATTACCACCAACAGTCATAGATCTGGTCAAAGAAGGCTGTAATAAAGTTTCTTCATCATGAAATTGTTTCTCAAGTTCTTCTACAGATTCCTGACGGAGCTGGAGAAATTCCGCTGCCCCTGCTGCTGCTGCTTCTTTAACAGGATCTATCATTCTCCTCAGAAGTACTAGGTCATCTTTCCGGACTTTCAAACAAAGCTTCTCCATTTCTCGGATATTGGAGCGGAGTTGCTATAAAAGAAAAAATATCATTAAAGCCACCATATATCTTAGTATAAAATATCTTTATTTTCAGAGATAATTTGTGATAATGATTATGAATGAAAATGATTACAATAGAAAGTATGCATAACACTTTGCTATGTTTCATGTCTCTGGCCAAAACCAACCTCTTTAGAAACTCACATCCTTATACTTTGAATTTATTTAGTGTTTTTCCTTTATTAAATATGATTATTACAAAGGGAACAAATGCTCTTCATAATATATCGAACACTGCAGAAACATATCAAGAAAAATTTAGTGATTTCCCCACTTCACCAATTCCACTACCCCTCTTAATCCACATTTCTTTTCATTCATCCGAACACTGATACACATAACCTTTTTTTGTTTTTACAAAAAATGGATTATATTATGCACATCCCAAGTTAACCATATCATCACAGATATCCTTCCTAGTCCATGGTTATACCATATTCCATAGTATGGATGGAATATAATTTATTCAAAGACTCCTCCAGTGGTCAACAGTCATTCATGTTGTTTCCAGTTTTATTTATTATTAATTATGAAACAAATATTCTTGAATATAAAGCCTAATACACTATAACTATATATTAGTATTATAGTAAATACTATTATACTATATTTTGTAGAAATGATTCCCAAAAGTGAAAGTACTCAGTCAAGGAATAATGTGCATTTTTATTTCAATAGCTATTATCATCAGCTTTTTTCCTGAACAGTTGTAACAATTCATACTACTACTAAAATATGAGTACCCATTTCCCCACATACTGCCAGTACTACATGCTATCTCATTGTTTTTTACTTTACATTTCTCTCTGAGTGAAGTTGCTGGATTTTTTCCAAATGATTCTCCCTTCTTTTAAAAAAACATCCATTGGCATAATCATAAATTTTCCTCTAATGTGCTAATGAATCATGAGCAAGAGTCATGAATAGAGCTATCTTTATATTTCTGAAATAAGCCCTGCCTGGTGTGTGCATGTTTATGTAATCTTTTTTATTAAAATTTAAATTCTTTATTGTTGAAAGTATTACATGTCTCCCTTTTTCTCCCATTGACTTCTCCCCGGCTGCTGCCCACCCC
>NW_005362270.1:1980999-1986964 GCF_000412655.1 Myotis brandtii | reverse complement strand
TCGTTTGTTGATTTGTTGATGATAGCCATCCTGACAGGTGTTAGATGGTACCTCATTGTCGTTCTGATTTGCATCTCTCAGATGATTAGTGACTTTGAGCATTTTTTCATATGTCTCTTGGCCTTGCGTATGTCCTCTTTTGAGAAGTGTCTATTTAGGTCCTTTGCTCCTTGTTTGGATTGTTTATTCTCCTTTTGTTAAGTTGGATGATTTCCCTACAAATTTTGGAGATTAAACCCTTATCGGACTAATAAAAAGCTTCTGCACAGCAAAAGAAACCATCAACAAAATAACAAGAAAGTCCACTGCATGGGAGAACATATTTGCCAATATGACATCCGATAAGGGTGTGTGTAATCTTTTAATACCCTGTTAAATTCAATTTGCTAATATTTTATTTGGAATTTTAGCAAATGTACATTTATGTGTGCATATGTAAACAGTGTGTGTCTATACTATCTTTACTACATTTAAACTCACTTTAATAGGTTTAAGGCAGGGGTGGGCAAACTTTTTGACTCGAGGGCCACAATGGGTTCTTAAACTGGACCGGAGGGCCGGAACAAAAGCATGGATGGAGTGTTTGTGTGAACTAATATAAATTCAAAGTAAACATCATTACATAAAAGGGTACGGTCTTTTTTTTTTTTTGTTTTATTCATTTCAAACGGGCCGGATCCGGCCCGCGGGCCGTAGTTTGCCCATGGCTGGTTTAAGGTGTGCTAACTTCATAAAATGGGGAGCTTTCCATCTTTCCAATGGTCTATACTTTGAAAACCATAAAAACCAACTATTCTTTGACAATTAAATAGAATTAACTTGTAAGAATGATCTCAGTATGAAGATTTAAAAAATTATAGATCTTGCCCTAGCCGGTTTGGCTCAGTTGATAGAGCGTCTGCCTGTGGACGGAAGGGTCCCAGGTTCGATTCTGGTCAAGGGCACATGCCTGGGTTGTAGGCTTGGCCCAACGTGCAGGAGGCAGCCAATCAATGATTCCCTCTCATCATTGATGTTTCTACCTCTCTCTTCCTCTCCCTTCCTCTCTGAAATCAATAAAAATATATTAAAATAAATAAATAAATAAAAATTATAGATCTCTATCCATACAATATTTTAAATTCTTTTCCCCTAATGTATTTTCAAAAATATTAATGCAAATTCTATGTAGTAGACAGGAAAAAAGTATTAATTTCTTTAATTTCTCAAGGTGTTATATTCCATATTATTACATTCCACATTATTACATATAGAGAAATTTTAAAAAGTAGTTCAGAATTTACTTAATTATATAGAGGCAAAGTTGGGATTAAAATCCAAGTATTCTTACAAGTCCAGCAATCTTTCCATTAAACTATAAATATAATCCCTATCTATATGGTACCTTAAAACAATATAAAGTATCCATTTTATTCTAGTAAAATTAAATCTAATGCTGGAAATAATAGTTTAGCTACAACCTAAAACATCTTGTAAGATTGCCTGGGTGAATAAAAAATTTGTGCCTCTATCTTACCATGACTCTACTTCCTTTAACCTTATGTGCACTCTTACTTACCATTCCAACGTGAGCTAGAAAACCTAAAGATAATTGAACTGTAGATTAATGCAAGCATTAATATGTAAAAATCATAGAACCTTAAGAAGCCTATGTGCCCATCCAATCCAACTCCATGATTTTACAATAAGTAAATTGGCATCCGGATGAACACAGTGGCAGAATTAGGACTACAGCTCAGTTCTCAAATCCTGAAACAATATTGTCTCCAACACACCACCATCTCTTGGCTGTGTGATTCCTTTCTGGAAGTATATTAGGGGCCACCTTGTTGGATAAAATATATTAATTCATTTGATTAGACTGTAAGGTTTGTAGGAATAGGGACTATGCTTATTTTCTTCACCACTGTGTTTGATCCCTAATATCAGTTTGATTCAATTAAACATGGTAAATTAATGAACACTTTATTATTTTCCACAGTGACAAATCAGTGGTCCAACAACAGAGACCTCCAACTATCAAGGAACTAGCTAGAATCTTCCCTAGGAAACCATAATATAAGTCCATGGCATGTGAAACATTACATCTTACATTAGTTTTAAAAAAGTAATGAGCCCTGGCCAGTGTTTCTCAGTGGTTAGAACATCAGCCCGTGCACTGGAGGGTCATGGATTCGATTCCAGGTCAAGGGCATGTTCCTGTGTTGCAGGTTTGTTCCCTGGCCTGGTCAGGGTGCAGCAGGAGGCTACCAATTGATGCCTCTCTCACATAGTTTCTCTCTCTCTCTCTCTCTCCCCCCTCCTTCCTTCCCTCCCTTCCACTTTCTCTAAAAATCAATGGAAAATATATCCTCGGGTAGGGATTAACAACAACAACAAAAAGTAATAAAAGAATTGACTACTTTGGAATTGGTTCTGACATACAACCGTAAAATAGTGAAGTGGGAAGGAAACCCATGAGAGAAAGCAATCATGCTGGCTTGGAATTCATAATAGTTATAAAAATGAATACTAGAAAAAGTGATGTGTTAGGGAAGTGAGTCAAATTGAAAGAAAACAGTTGTATGATAATATAACAGAAATTATATTGCAATAGGATCTTTTACAAGAGAGAGACAGTTTCTAAAAAGTGAACTTCTGACACTATGAAAAAAGGTAATCAGGTAAGTGGCATCTTAAGAATCCAATGTAGTTGTGTAAGGCATACTATGATAAGTTCAGAATTTTAAGAGACTTTTTTTAAAGGAATAAAAAGAAAGGCATGTGAAGAAGGATGAATACAGAAGAGTGGTGTGAAATGGGGAAAATCATGTAAGTAAAGTAAGAGCCTAAAATGAGCGGAGGCTGGTGAAAAAAGTTAAGAACAATAAAAAGGATGTAAAAAATATATGTAGAGCAAGAAGAACAGGAAAGACGGTATAGGCCTACTGCTTGGGACAGATGGTATAATGTTAACAGATGATGCAGAGAAGGCAGAACTACTTAACTCCTATTTTGCTTTTGATTCTCTATTAAGGAGTAATATTCAAATTTGAAAGGGACAGAAGAAACATGTTCAAAGGACACTTGAAATATCTTACTGTATCTTCACAGGCTTCATGAAGCCTGAAAAAGAATATTGGGAAAACAGAACATACTAAATAGAATGAATAGATTGGGAAAAGACAAAAGTGAAATAGAAAGGTAGAAGCTTTCTAAATACTATTATTTCATCAATTTTAAGACACAGTATCTTTTCCACATTTTAACATCTCTGAAATTGGAATTTATCTTAAACTAGATCAGTGGTTCTCAACCTGTGGGTCATGACCCCTTTGGGGGTCGAACGACCTTTTCACAGGGGTCGACTAAGACCATCGGAAAACACATATTGAATATATAATTACACATTGTTTTTTGTGATTAATCACTATGCTTTAATTATGTTCAATTTGTAACAATGAAAATACATCCTGCATATCAGATATTTACATGACGATTCATAACAGTAGCAAAATTACAGTTATGAAGTAGCAACAAAAATAATTTTATGGTTGGGGGTCACCACAACAGGAGGAACTGTATTAAAGGGTCGCAGCATTAGGAAGGTTGAGAACCACTGAACTAGATGATTAAAAATACTATCAATATTGGTCTTAATTTTGTTTTTTATGGTGATGTCTTGTCTGATTTTGACATGAGATTAAATCCAGGCTTATAAAATAAATAAAGCATTATGTCATTCTTAACTGGCACCACTTTTTCTTCCTTTGAGGTACTCAAAATAATGATATACCTTATCATTGATGGAGTCTTAGATTTTATTTCCTCCCTAAGGTTCTATAGTCAAAGTAAAGGTCAAGGATCCTAAGTTCTAATTAATCAGCTCATGAATATTTAAGGCACAACTGAAGTTTAACTTTCTCTGAAGCTTATAATAACCTAAAACAAGTTACCTTCTAATAGCATTCATTTTGGAATGTACTCTTTTATTTTCTCTCCATTCTCTACCTGGCCTTGCTTCTCTTTAATCTTTTGTTTTCTCCTAACTTCTCTCTATTGTCCTCACTTCTCTCTTTCCTCCTCATTTCCTCTCTTTTCTATTGCTTCTCCCTTTAAAATTTTTAAATTAAGAAGTAGACAGCTCAAATATTCTCTATTTCTCCTAGTAAAATCATGAATGTCAATTTTTATTTCTATAAGTTCATGGCTGATTTTTTTTGTATTTACACAAACTTTGAAACAGTGATAGAATCTCTGTACAGCAATATCTTTCTAAATGTGGTCTGAAATCTACTGAATCAGATAATTTTCTAAGGTGAACAGAAATTTGTGTTCTCAACAAGTTCTGCATTACCACTGCTATAGGAGACTAGTCTAATTAAGTTTCTGTAAAAGCCAGGTCAGTGAATTATTACAGTAGTTACAAATTTTGAGCTTTTTACTTAGTTTCAAAAGGAATATATATATAGGAATATACATAGCTTAAAAAATAATAACCGAGCCCAGCCAGTGTTGCTCAGTGGTTGAGCATTAACCCATACACCAAAAGGTTGCTGGTTCAATTCCCAGTCAGGGCACATGCCCAGGTTACGGGTTTGATCCCCAGTGGGGGTTGTGCAGGAGGCAGCCAATCAATGTTTCTCTCTCTCCCTCACCTTCCTCTCTAAAATCAATAAAAACATATTAAATAATAATAACCGAACCACCAAAGGAATAAAAAATCAAAGGAGAAAAAAGACTCCATTTACTCAACAAATATCTAAGGAGGACCTACTTATATAGGTATTAAGTGCAGTATTCCACTTTCTATCCACCTGAGTTACTATAATTCCAGATGAGTGGATTAAAAAACTGTGGTACACCTACACAATGGAATACTATGCTGTGGTAAAAAAGAAGGAATTCCTACCATTTGCAACAGCATGAATGGAACTGGAGAGCATTCTGCTAAGCAAAATAAGCCAGTCAGAGAAAGATAAATATCAATGATCTCACTCATTTATGGAATATAATGAACAACATAAACTGATGAACAAAAACAGATCCAGAGACAGAGGAGCATCGATCAGACCGTCAAACCTCAGAGGGAAGGTAGGGGAGGGTGGAGGTAAGGGGGAGAAATCAACCAAAGCACTTGTATGCATGCATATAAGCCTAACCAATAGACACAGACTCCAGGGGGGTGAGGGCACGAGTGGGGGGGGGGGCAATGGGGCAATAAGGACACATAAGTAATACCTTAATCAATAAAGAAAAAAATAATTAAAAAATTCCAGATTGAAATCCTGCACTACCACTTATCATAGCATTGTCCATTAGACAAGCGATTTTCAATCTTTTTCATCTCATGGTACACAAACTAATTACTAAAATTCTGTAATACACCAAAATATATATTATACTTTTTGCCGATCTGAAAAAAAAAATCAGGTATAATTTTGATTCAGTCACACTGAATGGCTATTGTTGTGTTGGCTATTGTCATTTTTTTTATTTGACAATCTAAGAGAAAAGAGGTGAGTTCCCTGACTAAAGAGTCAGGTACTTCATGGTGTTTGTTTTTTAAGGGGGGTGGGGGGAAGAGAGAGAGAGAGAGAGAGAGAGAGAGATTTGTTGTTCCACTTACTCTAGTATATACTTATTCATTGATTGATTCTTTTTTTTAAATAAATCTTTATTGTTCAGATTATTACAGATGTTCCTCTTTTTTCCCCCCATAGCTTCCCTCCACCTGGTTCCCACCCCACCCCCTTACCCCCTGCCACTGTCCTCATCCATAGGTGTAAGATTTTTGTCCAATCTCTTCCTGCACCCCTCACACCCCCTTCCCCCCGAGAATTGTCAGTCCACTCCATTTCTATGCCCCTGCTTCTATTATATTCACCAGTTTATTTTGACTTAATTTTTAGATTCACTTGTTAGGTATTTATTTGTTGTCACTTTGTTGTTCATAATTTTTATCTTTACCTTTTTCTTCTTCTTC
>NW_005362270.1:1977206-1979550 GCF_000412655.1 Myotis brandtii | reverse complement strand
AGTTCTGTGCATTTGGGAGCTTGTATCCCCTTCCGATTGAAAAAAACCGTGCACCCATGCATCTCCGTACCTCTGTTCTTGGTGCCTCTGCACCTCCTACCCAGTCTCAATGCGCTTTTTTCTTTCCTTCTAGTTGTAGAACTTCCACTTAGCCAGCTTTCCCGTGGTTCTGGATGATAGCTGTTTTGTCTTTTAGTTATAGTTTTAATGTGGTTGTGGGGGGCAGCACGTACAGGTTTATACCTTATGCCGCCATCTTGGTTCTCCTCCATTGATTGATTCTTGTATGTGCTCTGACCGGAGCTCATATCCACAACTTTGGCATATCGGGATGACGCTCTAACCAAATGAAGTACCCAGCCAGGGCCAGGTATTACATGTTTTAAAAATTCTTGCAGCACACCATTTTAAAATTGCTGCTTTAGACAAACACTAAATTTATCTGTTTTTCAGCCTTCTTTTATCTGAAAAATGAGGGTAATACCTTGTCCAGCATTCAGATAGCTGGCACTCTATCACTTCTGGTCTCTAAAATATATTAGACAATCATATACTAATTTATATTAACTCTTTTACTAAAGCTTTAAACTATTATTTAAATGTTTTATTGAACTTTTCGTAAATTTTCACCTGAGTTCCTTCAAAGCAAAAATGTGATATATTTTTCAGAATCTTCTATTATAAGCTAGCATTGTTACTATATGTTAAGTATTTAGGGTGGGGGTAGGGAAGACTACGCTTTTAAAAATACACATTTTATATTTTTGTATAACACAAGACAACCAAAATGGGGTGGAGCACCTGTAATACTTGCAACAATAAAGATAAATTTCAAAAAAATAAATACATAAAAGCATCAAATTTAAAACATTCAATAGGAAAATATCTTCTTGATCTTAGGATAGAGAGCATTACTTGAACAAGATACCAAAAGCATGAACCATAAGAAAAAACATAATTAGACTATGTTTAAATTAAGAACTCCTTTCCAATGGAGACACTATAATTAAAGTGAAAAGATAGCTCTTACTCTAATGACACACATAAATCTTTTGTGTCAGATGGAGATCAATAATGTAAATATATATTTTTAAATCAGTAAACAAATACTTTGACAATAACAATTATCTCAAGAAAATCATAAGTGATTTTTAATGACATTAAACAGTGAAGATGGTAAGAAATACAAGTCATAATAATCTCATTGACATTAAGGTGCTTAGGGCCATTCAATAAACATTGAATCTTGCAGAGTACCAGATATAGTAGGATACAAAGATAGCAAGGACATAGTCCCTGATCTTTAGACCTATAAACTAGTTAGCAAGCAGTAAAATACAGACATATATATATAGTCAAGTTTTTATCTAGATCTCAAATCTGTTTTTCTCTACCTCCACCATCTCTGTAACCTCTCCTGAAGGACCTCTTGCATTCACCTAATTCTATCCTAATCTATTCATTATACTGAAGCTATGATAACCTTTATGAAATGCAAGAGGACCAGAGATACATTCTTTGGAGAAAAAGGCTCTAGATTTAGAAACACCAAGCATAGGGCTAAATGAAGGCGTTTATATGAAAGCCCAACAGCCTTCACCTAACCTGCTTGTATAACATAAAAATAAATATTTACTTGCCCTATGGAGATAATGAGGATTCTTCTTTAGAAAACTAAACTAGAACAACCTCCGGATACTGATATCTGGAGGTTTTCCAAGGAAAATGTCAGCCTGCCAAGCACCTTAAGTAAAATCCACCAGCAGACAGGCAATTGACTCTTAAGTGTCTCAGAAGTGCAGAAGTTATTATATCCAAAAACAAAATGCTATGAAAAAAAGAAAAAGCTCTTGGAAATTAAATACAATAGCAGATATAGAGAATTCAGTAGAAAGAATTAAAGATAAAGCTGAGGAAATCTCCCAGAAAGTAGAAGAGAAAAATTAAACAAGCAATCCAAAAGTCCTAACATCCAATAGAGCAGAAATCAGCAAACTTTTGCAGCAAAGGGCCACACAGTAAATAATTAGGCTTTGCAGGCCATATGGTCTCTGTTGCAACCACTCAATTCTGTCCTTGCAGTGTGAAAGCAGCCAAAGACAATGTGTAAACAAATGGGGCAGATAGCAGGCCAGATTTGGCCTGTGGGCCATAGTTGCTGACTCTTGCAATAAAAGATTTAAAGAAAGGGGAAAAAAAATAACAGAGAAAACACAGAGGAATAAACTATCAAATAAATAACTTAAAAAATTTCCAAGAATGAAACAACATCAATTTTTAGAGTGAAAGGGTTCAATATAAAAAGCACATAATCATCAAATTTCAGAATACTGGGGATAAACAG
>NW_005362270.1:1968269-1976449 GCF_000412655.1 Myotis brandtii | reverse complement strand
GGGTCCTAAACAAAGACTGGGAAATCAGATGATATCAACATTTAAAATTTTTTTTATTTTTGAAATACAGTTTACATTCAACATTATTTTGTATTAGTTTCAGGTATATAGCATAGTGGTTAAGTAAATAATATACTTTACAAAGTGTCTTCCCAATATTTCCAGTACCCACCTGGAAGCATACAGAGTTATTTCAATATTACTATGTTCCCTTTACTGTACTTTACATCCCTGTGACTATTATGAAACTACCAATTTGTACTTCTTAATTTCTTCACCTTTTCCACCCAGTCCCCCAACCCCCTCTCTTTTGGCAACCATCAGTCTGTTCTCTGTATGTATGTCTGTTTCCTTTTTTAAAAAAAAATTGAATGTACCTGAGTGACACTGGTTAATAAAATTATGTTTCAGGTGTACAATTCTATAATACATCATTTGTATATTGTATTGTGTTCACCAACCCAAGTCAAGTCTCCTTCCATCACCATTTATCCCTTTACTCTCTTCTAACTCTCCCCACCCCCATTTCCCTCTGTATAAGTCTGTTTCAATTTTGTTTGTTCATTTATTTTGTTTTTTATATTCCACATTAAGTAAAATCATATGGTATTTGTCTTCCTCTGATTTATTTCTCTTAGCATAATACCCTCTGGGTCCATCCATATTGTCACAAATGTTAAGATTTTGTTCTTTTTTATGGCTGAGTAATATTCCACTGTATATATGTACCACTTCTTTTTTATCCATGTGTCTATTGATGGGCAGCTGTGTTGCTTTATCTTGGCTATTGTAAATAATTCTGTAATGAATATAGGGGTGCATATGTTCTTTCAAATCAGTGTTCTGGGTCATAAGGCAGTTCCATTTTTAATTTTTTGAGGATCCTCTATACTGTTTTCCATAGTGGCTGCACCAATCTGCATTCCCACCAACAGTGCACAAGTGTTACCTTTTCTCCACATCCTTGCCAACACTTGTTGATTTATTGATGATGGCCATTCTGATAGGGTTACATGTCAGAGGTTATATGTCATTGTGGTTTTAATTTGCATTTCTCTAATGATTAGTGATATTGAGCATCTTTTCATATGTCTATTGGCCATCAGTATATCCTCTTTGGAGAAGTGTCTATCTAGGTCCTCTGCCCATTTTTTAATTGGACTATTTGTTTTTTGGTGTTGAGTTGTATCAGTTCTTTATAAATTTTGGATATTAACTCCTTATCAGATGTGTCATTGGCAAATATCTTCTTCCATTCAGCAGGTTGCCTTTTTTGTTGTTGATGATGGTTTCCTTTGCTGTGCAAAAACTTTTTAATTTGATGTGGTCCCATTTTTTAATTTTTTATTTTGTTTCCTTTGCCCTAGGAGATATATCAGAAAAAATATTGCTGTGAGAAATGTCAGAGGTTTTACTGCCTGTTTGCTTCTAATAGTTTTAAATCTTACATTTAAGCCTTTAATCTATTTTGAGTTTCTTTTCTTATCTACACTAATAAAAGAGAAACATGGTAATTAGCGTACGACCGCTACCCTTTTCATTGGCTAATCAAGTTCTTTATAAATTTTGGATATTAACTCCTTATCAGATGTGTCATTGGCAAATATCTTCTTCCATTCAGCAGGTTGCCTTTTTTGTTGTTGATGATGGTTTCCTTTGCTGTGCAAAAACTTTTTAATTTGATGTGGTCCCATTTTTTAATTTTTTATTTTGTTTCCTTTGCCCTAGGAGATATATCAGAAAAAATATTGCTGTGAGAAATGTCAGAGGTTTTACTGCCTATGTTTGCTTCTAATAGTTTTAAATCTTACATTTAAGCCTTTAATCTATTTTGAGTTTCTTTTCTTATATGGTATAAGAAGGTTGTCTAGTTTAATTGTCTTTGCACGTTCAATTTTCCCAACACCTATGTTCTTGCCTCCTTTGTCAAATATTAATTGACCATATAGGTATGGGTTTATTTCTGGGTTCTCTATTCTGTTTCATTGATCTATCTATCTGTTTTTATGCCAGTACCATACTATTTTGATTACTACAGGCTTGTAGTATGATATGCACATTTTTAAAAGCAACACTAAACTAGAAAGGTTGGAATGCCTTCATTATTGAAAAAAGAGTTCCAACTAGAATTCTGTATCTATTGAAATTAGCAATCACACATGAGGGGAGAATAAAGGTATTTTTCAGTCACATAGTAACTTAAAATTTTACCACCAAGGTTCTCTTATTTGCAGAGCTACTGGAAGATATACTCCAACAAAACATTGGAGTAAACAAAAAATGAGAAAGATATGATATCCAGGAAAACAAGGACCCAACACAGAGGAGCAGCTCAGGAAGTTCCAACAAGCCTAGAAAGTAAGTCCAGATTGAAACTGGGGGAAGGGCTTCAGAAAAGAGTCTTCAGGATAAAGAAGTGATGTATTTGAGCCTATGAAAAACATTATTGACAGCATGTGGCAGAGATGTGCAGCATTTAAGGAAAAAAACCAATATACGGAAAGCCAGGCAATTTAAAAAATGAGGCAATTATTAACTTAAAAAACACACAAAATGATGTTCTATATTTCATTAATCTGGCTTAGCAAGAAACTATATCTTTATAATCAAATAATGAGATCCTAGTAACTAATTTAACCAAAAGTTATATCTAATTATGTAAGGGGGAGACAAGTAAAGAGCAAGATGGAAAGCTAGGTCTCCACCTATTATGGCAAGAAGTGAAGAGATCATGCCTAAACCTGATTAAGAAATACCAGTCTACACACTGTATTTAGGAATAGAGTTTAAAAAAAACAGAGAAAATGACCCAAATGATTAAAGGCTGTTTCTTCCAAGTAGGACTTGGAGATGGATAAGGGAAGGGTTTTATTAGACTTTTAATTTTATTTGGCTTTTAACTGTGTAAACATATTATTTTTAAAAATTAATTTTAAATAATTAAAATTTATTTATTAAAAAGCCAATAACTAGCAAAGAATAATCATAACACTATATTAATTCAAAAATATTACAGAGAGATCAATATTTTCAATTAGAAGAAACTCTCACAAAAGACAACATAATATATGCAAGGGACATGAACAGGCAATTTACAAAAGAAATATTACCATCCAAGAAGTATATGAAAAAAACCTTTCACATTTCAAAGCAATAAAAGAAAAATTCCAGATTAAAACAGAAAAATGCAACATTATTTTAATCTACTAATTAGCAAAAATTTGAGAAATGGGAAATATTAATGTTGGCAAGATTTTTGGAAAATACCATGATTGTGGGAATGTAAGTTGATATATCATTTCTGGAGGAAATTTTGATAATATGAACCAAAATCCTAAAAATATTTATGACATTTCATTCAGTAATTCCTGGTAGAAATAAATCCTTAAGGAAATAGTTCTCAATATGCATAAAAGGATTCAGCTACAAGGGTATTAATTTTAACAAAATTTTCTTAAGTCTGTCTTGTTGAAATTGATTTACTAGAAACATAGCCTTACCTGAACTGTACGTCCCGCATTGATATGCTCTTCGTGCAACTTGTCCCAGATTCTGCATCTCTGATACTACACAAGAGAGAGAGAGAGAAAAGGAACAAATTTTTTTTATCAGTAAAGCAATCATTACTAGCTACCACAAAAATCCCCAGTCACCTACCCAAACTTAAACATACTAGCAAGGAGGGAGGGAGGGAGGGAGGGAAGGAGAGAGAGAATTGAGAGACTACTGAGAAAAAAGAAAAACAAAGAATATGATTCTCATTATTTCATCTTAGCTGGAATGTAAGAGCTGGAGCTGCAGCTGCCATTTCATATGCAAGTTGTCCTGGCCAGTGTGGCTCAGTTGGTTGGAATGTTGTCCTGCACACCAAAGGGTGGTGGTTCGATTCCCAGTCAGGTTCAAACCCCAGTTGGGTTGCATGCAGAAGGCAACCAATTGGTGTTTCTCTCTCACATTAATGTGGTTTTTTTGTCTCTCTCTCTCTCTCTCTCTCTCTCTCTCTCTCTCTCTCTTCCTTCCCCTCTCTCTCTAAAAAAAAAGATAGAAATAAGTTGGGAATTGAACAGTGAGTTAAAAAGAGCTGGGGTCGCCCTGACCAGTTTGACTCAGTGGATAGAGCTACGGCCTGCAGACTGAAGGGTCCCAGGTTCGATTTCGGTCAAGAGCATGTACCTTGGTTGCGGGCACCTCCCCAGTATGGGGTGTGCAGGAGGCAGCTGATCGATGTTTCTAACTCTCTATCCCTCTCCCTTCTTCTCTGTAAAATCAATAAATATATTTTTTTAAAAATGCAATGCAAAAATAGGGAAAAGTCATTAAAAAAAAAGAGCTGGGGTCTTTAATGACTTTTGAGCTGCCACTGTAGCCCTAGACTGTCTCTATGAGATTAAAAATAAAAGCAAAAACAAAAACTTCTGTCTTATTTCCTACGCTATTCTGGAGTTTCCTGCAAACTTGCATGCTAACCATAGACTAATAAATCAGTACATGCTGCACAATAAGTTTTCCCTCAAATCCCTATAATCTGAAACAAAAAAATTTATGTTCCAAGCTTGTTGTTCGTACTCACTACTCTTAAGTCTATCTTACATTAGCCAAAAAAGTTGAATGCTAATCAAATCTATCACGTATAATAAAATGTAATGCTGAAGGACCTATGGAATATAGTCCCAGGTGTCCACAGCACACTACTCTCATTGTTTTCAGATATTGCAGAATCACTCCACTAAGGCTTACCTTCAATTTCCCTTCAGTCTGACTTTCTTCTTTTAAATTCATATTGGATGACTGATGGCTAACATAATAAATATTTTATCTTTCTACACTCTTCACCTAGGAAGAATATGCCTTTTTGAAAGTGAGGCACCATTAGACACCTGAAGTCCAAAATTAGTTCTTAACTCTTTTGTCCACAGTGAACACTGCTGCTTTTATATAATTTTACATTGCCATAAACTATCTATTAAGTTATGCTATTCAATCTTATATAGATACCAAATCACTTTCATAACTAAACTAGAAATCCTAGAATAAGTAAAATGATCAAGAGCATGGAATAAAACATAGATCAATATGAGTTTAACTGTTTAGCTTCAGACAATATCACTTATATTGTAAATTATAATTATTCTGATATTGTCTAACATTTTCACAGTAAGTAAAAATTTTACAAAAAGCTAGAGAAAAACTGTTCTGGCAAAGAACGTTCAATATAACTCTAGAATAATTTTCTTATGAAGTCTGGTATAACTAACCAAGTCAGTAATAGACCCATTCCTATCCCAACCCAGCTTTCTCTCAGGGTTCTGACTTTTTCACTGATGACTGGATGATACATGTGTTTAAGCTCTGAGGATAATGACAGCAGGCACTTTCAAATAGAATAAATATAAGAAAAAGGAAATCTAAAACATGCCAAACCTCAAATGTAAAATAGGACAATAAAGAGAAAAAATGGTCTCAGTAGACATAGTCTACTTATTTCTGCCTTTCATAATCAATTCTGCCAAATTCTTGTCATCTTTATAACAAAGCACTTCAAAATGAGCTCAGGAATTTGAACCAATCAATCAAAAGTAAACAACCAATCAATCAAAAGTAAACAACTCTATTTCTATACTGTTATAGTACTAAAAGAATGAGCCTTCCTAATTAAACAAAGCATGGAACCCTTTAATTTGTTCCTGCTCATGACCAGAATAACCAGTTTACTGGAGAACTCCCCCGTCCTTAAAAGTCATAGAACTGCCCCGAGTGACTCCATTGGTTGGAGTGTCATCCCATGCACCAAAAAGTTGTGAGTTGGATTCCAGTCAGGTCACATACCTAGGTTGTGGGTTCAATCCCCATTTGGGGCACAGAATCAATGTTTTTCTCTCTCACATAGATGTCTGTCTCTCTCTCTCTCTCTCTCTCTCTCTCTCTCTCTCAAATCAATAAAACATAGCCTTGGGTGAAGATTTATTTAAAAGCCATAGTACTTATTGCTTATGAATAAAACAGAAATTAAGGGATGACAAAATATGAATCTTGAATTTTAGATACCTTCATATTTGTTTTTTGTTTTTTTATTGCTGACACTAATATAGATGTCCCCCATTTTCCTCCCATTTGCCCTCCTCCACCCAGCCCCAAACCTCACCCCCACCAGGCCTTCACCCCATTATATACCTTCATATTTGTATGGAAATTTTCATTGTAATATTCTTGGCACTTATTTTCTATAGTTTTTTTTAAAGAAAATATGTTTTTATTGATTTTTTTTTTAAGAGAGAAAGGGAAAGGGAGAGAGAGAGATGGAAACATCCATTGGCTGCCTCCTGCACACCTTCTACTGGGGGTCGAGCCTGAAACCCTGACATGTGCCCTGACTGGGAATCAAATCTGCAACCTCTTGGTGCATGGGACGACTCTCAACCAACTGAGCCACACTGGCTGGGCTATTTATTTCCTATACTTTAAAAAAATACTTAAATACTAGGAAGACATATATATGGAGGAACAAGCTGACGCTCTTATAACTTGTATAAGGTAGTCAGTTCAGGGTGATAAATATTTTTGATAAAGGCTTAATGATCACTTCTACCCCAGATCAACGGAGGGGCACACAGCTTAAAATTTATAGTGGGGAAGGTTCTTTTGAAGGAGAAAATACCACTAATCTGCCCCATAGCAAATAAAGACAATATAACCTACCAAAATCAATGCTCAGTACTGAATAAACCTGATGTTCCCATAAATGCCACAATCATTCCACCAGACCCTGGCCAGTCCAGGTTCTATGCAACCTCCACCATAGTCCTTGAGACTAGTTCTTTCCTCTACCTATCTCCTAAACTGACCTCTAGGCAATATTTCTGAATTTGGGGCTTTCCTCAAAGCAGTGAAGTTGGGAAATTCCCTCATATCACATAATGATTTGCCTCTTTAATGCACCTGAAGAGATTAGGAGTGACTGATAGACACACATTCAAGGTTCAAAAAATTTGCCATGAGATGAATGAAATTAAGATAGGCCCCTTAGCCAAAGTCTGCCACCTTCACATTTTAGTGCATTATCAAATTGTATTTTAATTATTAACTGCTTAATATGTCAGTATGTACAACTAAAAAGATGCAGATCCTATTCTTATATCCCTTCCTAAAAAAAGAAGAATATGAGAGGGGTATTTGCAGAACAACAACAAAAAAAGCAGATGAAGGAATGTTGCTAAATCAATAGAAGCGAGATGTTTTAGCAAAGCTTATTTAATATTCTGAATTTAGCTAAAATGTACAACAAATATAAATCTGAATATGTACATGATTTTTTGTGGTAGAAATGGAAAAAATTACCTTCTCAATATTTATCTGGTGCTTTCTTAACCTCTCCAGGTCTGTGGGGATTACTATTTTAATGAATTTCTGGATAGCTGGTTCAAGACGGCGTAATTTCACTTTTTCTTCATCTTCAGACATCCTAAAAAATGTTGTCTTTTACTTGCAACAACTGTCTTCTCTACTCATATAGAAAAACCTAAAAGGAAAATATTTATTTAAGAATGTTTTCAAATGAGTTCCTATTAGGTAATTTTATAATTTATTCTAAATGCATATTCAACTTAATGATGAACTTCAGTGACTTTTTTCAAGAAACCTTTTATTTTAAAACCTTTTTCTATGATCAAAAGTAATGTATATTTCCTTTAGAATGTTTAGAAAATATAAAAAATAAAATCAACAACATCTGCTCACCCATAATTAATTACCTACTCCTTCTATTTTGATGTATGTCTTTCCAGGTCTTAAAAAAATGAAATGGCATGGAACCATGGTGCACATCACACACACACACACACACACACACACACACACATGTATATGTATATATGTATGTAAATACCTTCTTTTAAAAACTAGGAGTATACTGCCCAAGTTTATATTTCTCAATGTATCTTGGACATTGAATAACCTTTTTGAAAAAGGTGTCAAGTGGTAAAACTGGAGGAAAAAATTCATTTTTAACGTTTCTGCTTATATCAAACTTCATTTTAATGTTATCATAATGTACCTATCCTATCTAATAATAGAGAAACATGGTAATTAGCCGTACCTCTGCTACCCTTCCCATTGGCTAATCAGGGTGATATGCAAATTAACTGCCAACCAAGATGGCGGCCGGCAGCCAGGCAGCTTGAAGC
>NW_005362270.1:1963291-1966823 GCF_000412655.1 Myotis brandtii | reverse complement strand
GCAGGCCTAAGCCAGCAGGTCATTATCTCCCGAGGGGTCCCAGACTGCGAGAGGGCACAGGCCGGGCTGAGGGACCCCCTCTCCCCCCCGAGTGCACAAATTTTTGTGCACCGGGCCTCTAGTGTAATTATATACTATAACATAGTATGTAACTCTTCTCATCAATGTCCTTTAATTGCCTCTTCCCTTTCTTACAGTGATTAGTATTGTCTATAACCAATACAAAAAAATTAGTGACACAGCTGGAATAAGAACCAGGATTCCTTAGCATACAATCAAATGCTCTTTCGAATTCACAAGAGGTTACTGCCAGTATTCCACAAAGTCCAAGGGTATGCCTTTGAGGCCAGGGTAGAAGAGAGCAGGGATTGGCAAGTGAGCAGGCTCCAGGATCCCACGCCTACTCTAATTGGAGAAAATTTACTTATGTCTATTTTATAAACTTGAGTTTATTAGATTTTACATAAATAAAGAGCTCCACTGCTTAACTAAGCTTTAAAACCATTGTTGTGCACCACAGTTCCATGCCATCTCATTAGCCACAACCTCTTCCATATTTAAAAAAAATGTAATTGACCATGTTAATTCCATTGGGTTATTGTGTCTTAGACCAAGGTCCATAGAGACAAGGGTTCACAAAAAGACTTTGTGGAATCACTGAATCTTTATGAAAAATTGTGTATGTATTTTGAGTTATTTTAAAGGATAGAGTCCTTTGCTTTCATGAGATTATCAAAGAGATCTATCACTCCAGAAACATTAAGAACCATTATTCTAAGTAATGTTCTGTTTCTCTTTCTTTCACAGTTGAAAATTTTGAAGTGTTGGTTATATAGACTATCTTATTTACTTGTAATTTGAATTTAATGTTTGATCTAAGTTCAAAAGCAAAAAAAGGAAAATCTCTAGACACCAATAATGAGTCCTACAGTAGTGAGTGGGAATTGGAGACACATGGAGAAGTTAACTGCCAAAAGAGTTAGCCCTCAAACCCAACAACACAGAAAAATTCACTAAGGGACTAAAAATGATAAAGCATTCTAAAAAGAAAATTAAAATAGGTACATTAAAAAATATTCAAAGATAAAAAGGAAAGAATATAATCTTTTTTAAAATTAGATGTTATGAAACAGTAACAGGCCAATCTAAAAATAAACCAAGCCCTAGCCAGTTTGGCTCAGTGGATAGAGCGTCAGCCTGCGAACTGAAGGGTCCCGGGTTCGATTCCGGTCAGGGGCATGTACCTAAATAAAAATAAACCAAGTAAAAAGTCTACTTAAAAATTTTTACTCAGCCGAAACCGGTTTGGCTCAGTGGATAGAGCGTCGGCCTGTGGACTGAGAGGTCCCAGGTTCGATTCCGGTCAAGGGCATGTACCTGGGTTGTGGGCACATCCCCAGTAGGAGATGTGCAGGAGGCAGCTGATCGATGTTTCTCTCACATTGATGTTTCTAACTCTCTATCTCTCTCCCTTCCTCTCTGTAAAAAATCATTAAAATATTAAAAAAAAAAAATTTTTACTCAAAAACTTCAACACTATAGCTGAAGATATCAGTCAGAACACAGAGGAATAAAGAGGTATAAAATATAAACAGAAAATTAGGGACCTAAAGGATAAAATGAGAAGCTCAATAACCAATAGGAGTCCCATAAGGAAAGAGTAAAGTGGTGAAGAGGCATTCATTATTCAAAGAGAATATGCTGAAAATTAGAATGTAGGACCTCAAATTGAAGATGCACATAAGCCCCAAGTAGCATAAATAGAAAAAAATGAATTTACCTGAACACATGGAAGGGAAATTGCAGAACATCAAGGACAAAGAGAAAAATCTTAAAAAGCAAATCAAAGATAAAAGATAGATAAACTAAACCAATAAAAGCAGCAAACTTTTCATCAAAGCAGGATATCAAAAGACAGGAATATCTTCAAAGTGCTAAGGGAGTTGGTATATACCCAAGGAAATTATTATTTAGAAGTGAAGGTAAAATAATA
Source organism: Myotis brandtii (assembly GCF_000412655.1). Taxonomy (NCBI): domain Eukaryota; kingdom Metazoa; phylum Chordata; class Mammalia; order Chiroptera; family Vespertilionidae; genus Myotis; species Myotis brandtii. Next base: position 1,964,830 of record NW_005362270.1, on the reverse strand, counting down.
ATTACCAGATGTATGAAGACTGAGTTCATTACCAAGCACATTATTAAAAGAACTACTAAAGTGCATACTTAAACAATAAAGAAAATAAACTCAACAGAGTGGAATGGCAAAGAGCAATCAATATAATAAAGTATTCTGTTACTGGGTAAATAAATGAATAAAATGAATAAAGAAAGGGTTTAAAGAAAGGGTCTATTTTAAATAACCTGATTATGTATAATAAAAATGTTTCCATTAAAATTATTATTTTTCTACAATGTATCTTCTTATTATTAATTCTCACTGGAGGATATGTTTTTTGTTTTTGTTTTTTAATTGATTTTAGGGAGGGAGGGAAGAGAGAGAGAAAAAAACACATTGTGAGAGAGAGAGACATCGATTGGTTGCCTCCCACACTCACCCTAACTGGGGATTGAACCCACAACCTGGGTATGTGCCCTGCCTGGGGATCGAACCTGCCACCCTTTGGTGTATGAGATGACACTCCAACCGAGTTACACTGGCCAGGGCTACAATGCATCTTTTTATAACACATGGTACTACTTGGCACAGATGTTCTATAATTTAGCTAATCATCTATAGTTGACTACATAGGTTGTTTCTAATTTTCCACCATTATAAACTATGCCACAGTGTAATTACCCTCCTTACACATACACCAAAATACCATCTATTGTTACATCTTTAAGTTAAATACCTTGAAATAGAATTAGTAGGTATACACATTTTTTAGAATGTTTGATACCAAATGTCCTTAAAAAGGTTGTGCCTATTGACATTCCCACTAGCAACAACACATCAAAATGCCCATTTATCGATTTAATATTTGCTATTATCATTCTTCTTAGACATTTAACTGGTCACAAAAATGGCATCTCATTCTTGTTTTATTTTTCAACTAGAGGCCCGGTGCACAAATTCGTGCACAGGTGGGGTCCCTAGGCCTGGCTGGTGATCAGGGCTGGCCAGGGGAAGGACTGCGGGAGGTTGGCTGGCCACAGGAGGTTGTCTGTGGGAGCACACTGACCACCAGGGGGCAGCTCCTGCATTGAGCATCTGCCCCCTCGTGGTCAGTGCGTGTCAGTGACTGGTCAACCGGTCATTCCAGTCATTCTGGTAGTTAGGTCAGAAAGGTCGCTTAGGCTTTTATATAGAGAGATTCTTAAATTACTAATGGGATTGATTTATTATCCATTTGCATGTCTTCTTTCATGAAATGCCAGCTCATGTGAAATGTTGGTTTTACTACCAGGTATGTTTTTCTTATTATATTTAACATAGAATAGACTTATAAATTATCAACTATTTGTCTAACATTTATGTTAGAAATACTGAAATTATGTATCTACTAGGATTGAACAAATAAAATATTTTGTAGAATATGGAAACCAGATTTCTTGCTGTCAAAGAAAGAAATTCCAAGTAAGGGGCGAGAACAGAATGAATCCTGTGGTGTTAGAGTAGAATCAGAGGTATCAGAATAAACTTTTGTTTTTATAAAATATATATGTATATAAACAGAATATATATACACAGATA
>NW_005362270.1:1962152-1962474 GCF_000412655.1 Myotis brandtii | reverse complement strand
TCAGGGTGGGGGTCCCCACTGGGGTGCCTGGCCAGTCTGGGTGAGGGGCTGAGGGCCGTTTTCAGGCTGGCCGGCAACTAAAGCTCCCAGCCTCTCCTTTTTTTCTTTTATTCTGGGATTTATTTACTTTATATAATTGAAACTCTGTTGCCGTCACTGGCGTGGTGGCCTGCTGAAAGCAGGTATCTGGGATTTGTTTAGCTTCTATAATTGAAACTTTGTTGCTTTTGGAGCTGTTGCTTTCAGAGCTCAGAGCCGGGCCACGGCAGGTGGGGAACCTTGGCTTCCTCCATCACTGGAGCAAGCAAGCCTCCTGCTCGCT
>NW_005362270.1:1960750-1962097 GCF_000412655.1 Myotis brandtii | reverse complement strand
GCTGATTAGCCAATGGGAAGCGTAGCGGAGGTACGGTTAATTACCCTTTTTATCTTTTATTAGATAGGAGGATATATATGCCAGGCACTAGAAGTAATGATACCCCAATAGCAATGAGCATTCCTATTGCCTAATCTAGATCTTGGTGTTTAAATAACACTCTAAAAAACAAATAAACAAACAAAAAACCAGGGATCCTTGGAGAAGTAGTTGATTCCAGGGCTGGGGCAAGATAAGCCTAGAGCATCTTATGGTGCCAGAAATTCTCAAAAAAAAAAAAGGATAGAGGTTTGTCAAAGGGGCACAAGAAGCAACTGAAAAAACTCCCAAAGGCCAAAGCTGGAACAATTTGAGCCTAAAATAAATGACAACAGTGTAGAATAAACAATAGAAAAATGAATGAATCCATACTGACACTAATAAATAACTGAATATCACATAAATAAATGGGAAGGGCAGCTATTCCTTAAGAAGAACTTAAATTAATAAATGAAGAAATGAGGGAAACAGAAAGTCACCATCATACCATTACAATAATAATTACTGAAGGCAAGATCCATTGATGGATGCTAAAATCAGAAAGTGAAAGTTTGAGGAGAAACAGGATGTTTGCATAGTTTACAAGTTCTCTCCCAGGATATGAATTGTTTACAAAGTTCCCTATGTAAAGTACATAGTAGCTTTCCATTAGAGAATCCCAGCAGACACAACCTTAACTAAACGATCAAAAGTAATATAAAATGCAGTGTGTTATATCATAAATGATGAACCGAGAAGGGCACATATGCTTCTGGGGTATCAACAAAAATGCACAACCTTAATCATGAGAAAATTTCAGGCAAAACCCAACTGCCAACATAACTGACCAGCATTCTTCTACAGCATAAAGATCATGAAAGACAGAAAAAGACTGAGCGGTCACAGAGTGGAGGAGACTAAGGAGCCATGCCAACTAAAGGCAATGTGGGACCTTCCATTGGTTCCTGGTACAAAGGTCATGTGTATAAAAAATGATGGAAATTTGAAGAAAATTGGTATAGAATTGGGCCTATGTTAATTTCTTACTTTGGATCATTGTTCCAGTTATGCAGGTGTTAACATTAAAGTAAGCTGTAGAGGACTCTGTATTATTTTTGTAGCTTTTCTATATTTGTAAAATTATGTCAAAATAAAGTATTTTTTTCTAAAAAAAGGCTTTAAATATATACACACACACACACACACACACACACACACACTGAGTGGCCAGATTATTATGACCACCCCATCAGTACTTCATTGACACTTCCAAAAATACTGAATATTGAAAACTTCCTAAGCAAATACTCTCAAGGTTTTATTATTATT
>NW_005362270.1:1944237-1957730 GCF_000412655.1 Myotis brandtii | reverse complement strand
GCTCCCCCTGTGGGAGAGCACTGACCATCAGAGGGCAGCTCCTGCATTGAACGTCTGCCCCCTGGTGGTCAGTGCCCGTCATAATGACTTGTCATTCTGCCATTTGGTCAATTTGCATGTTAGCCTTTTATTATATAAGGATAATAAGGAGCCAAGGGAAAGCCAGACATTATAAGCATGACCATCTGGGCAGCTTCACCAGGAAGCTGCAATTTCACACTCCCCAGGGAACCACTGGTCCATTCCCTGCAGATCACTGGAGGAAGGGACCCGACAAAGGGGAAGACTGATACATGCTCAGTAAAGTTGGGGTGAAGTAGGGAAGGTGCTTGTCAGTCTAACCTGGAACAAAGATAATTGGCTAGAGAGGATGGAGCCACTGCAAGCTCATGAAATCTTAAATCCAGCTCCTCCTAGCCTTCCTGTTTCTTCCAATGGGGGAAAGGATAAGAAATACTTGTGAAGGTCACAGCCCAAGGACACAGGCCCACTAAAGACTGAAACAAGATTATAGAATGCTGCCCCTTACCCTTCACCTTACCACCACATCTACAGGGCTCCAGTAAAATAACTGGGTTACAGTTGAAAGATCTGCAGGGTGCAGTCTCTATATAAGAAGTTTTTAAGGAAAATCCAAAGAAAAGAAAGACTCTGAAGGAAATTGAAGCCTCTGATATCTACCTGTGTGGCAAACATTAAACACAGCTCCTAAACAGATTAACATAAAACCTGACCTTAAAAGCCAATTCACTTCAGTTCCCATACCAGATACATGATATCTGGATTTTAACCAAAAATTACAAGACCCATTGTTACTGTTGTAAGTAGCTAGTTATTAATAATTAGAGCCTGGCACGGGCTTTGAGCAGAGCTCCCCCTGTGGGAGAGCACTGACCATCAGAGGGCAGCTCCTGCATTGAACGTCTGCCCCCTGGTGGTCAGTGCCCGTCATAATGACTTGTCATTCTGCCATTTGGTCAATTTGCATGTTAGCCTTTTATTATATAAGGATAATAAGGAGCCAAGGGAAAGCCAGACATTATAAGCATGACCATCTGGGCAGCTTCACCAGGAAGCTGCAATTTCACACTCCCCAGGGAACCACTGGTCCATTCCCTGCAGATCACTGGAGGAAGGGACCCGACAAAGGGGAAGACTGATACATGCTCAGTAAAGTTGGGGTGAAGTAGGGAAGGTGCTTGTCAGTCTAACCTGGAACAAAGATAATTGGCTAGAGAGGATGGAGCCACTGCAAGCTCATGAAATCTTAAAATCCCAGACAAAGGGATTCTCTCTCTCTTGTTCTTCTGGCTTTGCTCCTGCTTCCTTGTACTCACCCATGTTACCTCCATAGCCATGTGGCCCTAGAATCTGCATGGCCCATGGCCATGTGGACCCCACACTTACTGGGCTGCAGCTGGGAACACAAGTTAAGCTAGCCTGATACTGGACTGGACTGTGCAAATATGGAATGGGCAACACCTCTCATCCTAGCTCTGCTGATAACACAGCTGGACTTCTTCCATGGCAGGATGGAGGGACAGGGAACCTTGGAAACTCAGGAATTTAATTCCACACCAATAAATATCACTCATTTTCCTATGCAAGCCTCAGAAAATTCCTTTTCTTGTGACATTGCAAGGAGCCCACTTCCTCTGGCCACAGGTGGGGACACGGAGAGCTCCTCACTGATAACACTATTAACAGGCAAGTACAAGTGTAGTCTAAAGAAACAAAGCAAGGCCCTAGCTGGTTTGGCTCAGGGGATAGAGCATCGGTCCGTACATGATATCTGGATTTTAACCAAAAATTACAAGACCCATTGTTACTGTTGTAAGTAGCTAGTTATTAATAATTAGAGCCTGGTGCACGGGCTTCTGGCTGAGCGGCGCTCCCCCTGTGGGAGAGCACTGACCATCAGAGGGCAGCTCCTGCATTGAACGTCTGCCCCCTGGTGGTCAGTGCCCGTCATAATGACTGGTCATTCTGCCATTTGGTTAATTTGCATGGTAGCCTTTTATTATATAAGGATAATAAAGAGTAAAGGGAAAACCAGACATTATAAGCATGACCATCTGGGCAGCTTCACCAGGAAGCTGCAATTTCACACTCCCCAGGGAACCACTGGTCCATTCCCTGCAGATCACTGGAGGAAGGGACCCGACAAAGGGGAAGACTGATACATGCTCAGTAAAGTTGGGGTGAAGTAGGGAAGGTGCTTGTCAGTCTAACCTGGAACAAAGATAATTGGCTAGAGAGGGTGGAGCCACTGCAAGCTCATGAAATCTTAAAATCCCAGACAAAGGGATTCTCTCTCTCTTGTTCCTCTGGCTTTGCTCCTGCTTCCTTGTACTCACCCATGTTACCTCCATAGCCATGTGGCCCTAGAATCTGCATGGCCCATGGCCATGTGGACCCCACACTTACTGGGCTGCAGCTGGGAACACAAGTTAAGCTAGCCTGATACTGGACTGGACTGTGCAAATATGGAATGGGCAACACCTCTCATCCTAGCTCTGCTGATAACACAGCTGGACTTCTTCCATGGCAGGATGGAGGGACAGGGAACCTTGGAAACTCAGGAATTTAATTCCACACCAATAAATATCACTCATTTTCCTATGCAAGCCTCAGAAAATTCCTTTTCTTGTGACATTGCAAGGAGCCCACTTCCTCTGGCCACAGGTGGGGACACGGAGAGCTCCTCACTGATAACACTATTAACAGGCAAGTACAAGTGTAGTCTAAAGAAACAAAGCAAGGCCCTAGCTGGTTTGGCTCAGGGGATAGAGCATCGGTCCGTGGACTGAAAGGTCCCCAGTTCAATTCAGGTCAGGGGCACATGTCCAAGTTATGGGCTTGATCTCCAGTAGGGGGTGTGCAGGAGGCAGCCAATCAATGCTTCTCTATCATCATTGATGTTTTTATCTCCCTCTCCCTCTCCCTTCCTCTCTGAAATCAATATATATATATATCAGAATACGACTTGGCTATGGCATAGCTTTTGTAATTATCAGACAGGGAATTTTAAATAACTATGATTTATATGGCAAGGGGTTTAATGGAAAAAGTTAACAACATGCAGAGCAAGTGGGTAATGTAAGCAGAGAGGTGGAAACTCGAAGAAAGGCGGGGGCGGGGCGGAACAGGGGGACATTTGTAATACTTTTAACAATAAAGATAAATTTTTTAGAAAAGAAAAAAAGCGTCGAAAGGAAATATTAGGAATGAAAAACAGTAATGAAAAGAAAGAATGCTTTTGATGGACTTGTCAGTAGACTAGATATGGTCCCAAGGAAAGAATCAGTGAGTTTGAGATATATCAATAGAAAATTCCCAAATTGAAATGCAAAGGAAAAAACACACAGAATAGAACGTGTAAGAAATGTGAGACAATTTCAAAAGATGTAACATGTATGTAGTTGAAATACCTGAAGGAGAGGAGAAAAAGAATGGAACACAAGAAATATTTTAAGCAATAATGCCTGAGAATTTTCCAAAATTAATGACAGACCCCAAACCACAAATGCAGGAAGCTCATAGAAAACCAAGGAAGATAAATGCCCCCAAATCTACAGCTACATATATTGTTTTCAAACTCAAAAAACAATTAGGAAATCTTGAAAGAAGCCAGAGGGAAAAACGCCTTACCTATAGAGGAAGGATAAGAATTACATCAAAATTCTCATCAGAGACCATGCAAACAAGAAGAAAGTGGAGTGACATATTTAAAGTGTTGGGAAAAACAACAAAAACAAACCTGAAATTTGTTATCTTGCAAAATTATCCTTTAAAAGCCAAGGAACAATACTTTAAACAATAAACAAAAAAAGTCAAGGAACAATAAAGAAAAAAAAAGAGAGGGAATTTATTTTCAGCAGATCTGCTCTGTAAGAAATGTTAAAATAATTTTTTCAGAGAGAAGGAAAATAATATATATCATAAACTTGAATCTACATAAAGGAAGAGCCCAAAAGAAGGGATAAATGAAGCTAAAATATTTTATTTCTTATTCTTAATTGATCTAATAGATAACGGTTCAAAGTAATAGTAGTAACAATGTATTGGATAAAATAAATAGTAGCAATGTTTTAAGGAATAAGAGGGAGGAGCTGGGAATACTCTGTTATAAGGTACTTGTACCACCTGTAAAGTAGACTTAGATTAGTTGTAAATATGCATTATAAACTCAAGAGTAATTACTAAAGAAGTTTTAAAAGAAGTATAATTGATATACCAGAAAAGGGGCAGGGAGAAAATATTGAACAAGTACAACAAATAGAAAACAGTTACAAACATGGTAAATATTAGGCCAACTATATCAATAACCACTTTAAATATGAATGCTCGAAAACACCAATTTTTTTGTCAGTTTGGTAGTCAAAGTGAACAAAAAAACATGACCCAACTATATTTTCTGCAAGAAACCACTTTAAACAGAAAGTTTAAAATTAAATGGATGGAGAAAGGGATACCATACTAACACTAATCAAAAGAAGGTGAGGGTAGATATATGAATTTCAGACAAAGCAGACTTCAGAACAAGAAAAATTATCAGGGATAAAAAGGGGCACATTGATAAAGGGGTCAATTCTCCAAGAAGATCTAACAATTCTGAATGTGTATGAGCCTAACAACAGACCATTAAAATAAGTGCAGCAAAAGCCAATAGAACCTCAAGGAGAAATAGACCAAGTGCTTTGCAAATAGGATATGAGAGTAACAGTGCAAAAATTAAGTTCATGAAAGTTGCCATTTCTTCCGGAGGCAGCAAGATTGTTATAGAAGAACTAAGAGAGTAGAACAATAGACCAAAATGATTTCCAAGATACCAAATATTTCTAGATTCCTGTTGGAGAAGCTGCCGGAACTCTCTTTTATAGGATTATAGAATCTACTTTCAATCCTTTGACAATTGACACTCTCACCAGGAAACCTTTTAATCCCCCAACTAGTGAAATACGTTTCAAGAATTGAAAATCAACAAAATTCACAAAGAGCCCCACCCTCCCTCTTCTCAGCCCAGCAAGCCCCCAAATCCCATTGTCACACCCCCTAGGATTGTTTTCCCTTCTGTGGGCCTCAGTGGATTGCAGGGGCTTTTTGAGTGATACTTATATTTCCACTAGACAAAAAACACATTAACTTTAACAATTCTTTCACAGATTATTACTAAAGAAAGAAGTGTTGCTTGCTATATGGAAATAAATTGATAGATTCAGCAACTGTAACTTTCCTTATACAAGTGAACAGTTCAGAATAGAAATGTTCCAAGTCTGAGCAAATGGTTTTAAATATGGAAAAAAATTTCTGAATCTTTGTATTCAAACATTAAAGGACATCATTGCTAAGTTTGAATCTTTCCAACACCTGGTAGTGCTTTCCCATTCATTCATTCAGTAAGTCTACAAGGCCAATGTGCCAGCCACTGTGCTGAATCCTGGTGATTAAAATTTTTAAAAAATCTCATTCCTATCCTCTAGGCAGAAGCGGGGAACATCCTGCCCGGGGGCCCTATAAGGCCTTCGAAATCATTTGGTCTGGCCCTGCTAGGGCATTAGGGGTGAGTTGATTAAATATTTGACCAAATATAGCAGGCTAATGGTTAAGTTGATTATTTTGTGTGGCCTGCAAATGATGTTATAAATATCCAAATGGCCCTTGGCAGAATAAAAGGTTCCCCACTCCTTCTACAGGCTCACAGTCTGGAGGTAAAGACAAACATCTCAATAAATACAGTACAATCGACAAGCAATATTATTAGCTCTCTCTGCAAAAGTGCTATAGGAAAAAGCACAGAGAAGCTGACTTCCATACGTAGAAGTTATCAAAGAAGGGAGGAAAGAGCATTTTGAAGAGAGGGAACTTATGTAAAGGCACAAAGAATACAATAGATGTGTGTTCAGGTCTCCAGAGTAGTGGGGGTGGATAAGCAGAGAGAAGGTTGCCAGAGGGCAGGATGGGTAACTACCGGAGATGTGTTTATCAAAGTTCGTGTTGATCATATTCCTATTTGTTTCAGATCTGGCCATAGCACTATTTAGACTTAAACCTTTGTCGTGGTCCCTTTATCTAAGACATACATTATTCAGACTCACACAATACCTATCTATCGATTCCTTGTGGGGGCTTCTGAGGCCTTCCAATTTTGCGTTTAAATTTCCAGCCTCATAGCTCACCATTTTCTGAAGCTCCACTGGGTTCCTATAATTCCCTAGCATCCCATCCACTTCCTTGCTTCTACGCCTTTGCTCAAATTACTCCTCTCTTTGGAATACTTCTTGCCTCCTTTCCATGGATCAATGCTTGACTCTTAAGATCCACCTCAACTCCCTTCTTTTCCCCCAAGCCTTTCCTTTTCTCCCCAGCCGTGCTCCCACAGTACCTCAGTTTAATTTTGCTCAGCAGAACAGTCGTTCACGTCCCTGTCTTTCCATCAAGAGCAGAAACTTACTGAGGGTAGGCACCTTGTGTTATTTATTGTGCGTTCCCAGCACATGACCTGGAATGTGACACTTGGTAAATATTTGTTTTAAATGACATGTCACATGGCTTTTGTGGTCTCATTGGTCCCTTTTTCAGTTTCACAACTGAGTTCTTCCAGCTGGGCAAGCCTTCTGAAGCTCTGTCTGTCACTGAGGGTGAGATCAGAGGAAGAATAAGAAAAACACCTGAGGCATAGATTCGCAACCCTTGCTGGCACAACAAAGCCACTTGGGGACCTTTTAAAAAATATAGTTGGTTTAATTGTTCTGAAAAAGAAACCAGGCATCAATATGGCTTTTTTTTTAAAGTTTTCTAGATAAATCTGAAGTGCAGTCTGTTTCCAGAACCACAATGCTAAAGGACAGGTGAGAAATAGTTGCCAGGCCCCAGATATGAATTAGAATAATGTCTTACTCACTTTTCTCAAAAGGTGTTGCTTTCCTCAGAAAAACATAGCTACAAGAACGGAGGCCACACCGTCCGCGTGAAGCTGACCTTTTCCCAGGTGACTCTTTGCCACAGAGTCCGAGTCATGCTGTGGGAGGAATCACACATTGGCCATGACACTGGGCCTCATGTTCCCACTCAGTGTGTCTAAGAATCCCAGTGTGCCCCACAACTACACAGACATCTTTGACAGGAAGTTACAGGAAGTGATTACATGAACTGAAATGAAAGCACCAAGCACTACATCATCAATGAGTTATGGAAGCCTGAGAGTTTGCAGTTCTCTTGGAGGTCTCCAACATGGATATCCCCTATGGCACTCAGTCAGTGCAATGGAGGGAGACAGCCAGACACTGAGGTCAGGACCCCGTGTTGCACAATTCCAAGGGCACCGTGCACATTATATTCCATGGGAAGAGTGCCCCCTGGAATTGTGGAAGGCCACCTCTTGGCACAGGGACTTTCCTGTCCTTAGACCCAGGAGATTCCTGGTAGTGGCCTCCATCTAGGTCAGGGGTGGGCAACCTTTTTGTGAGTGCGTGCCAAAACCAGCAAAATCTCTGACTCAAAATTCTTCTGCGTGCCAACCCTAATTTTTTGAGAACATGTTACACCTACTTGATATCTCTTAAGGTGTACGTATGTGAAGAACCTTGAAGAAATAATAAAATTCATTCGAGCGACAAAAACACAGTATATGATGATGAAAAATACATTTATTTTTTAATGTATACATGTACACTGATAGTCCGACAGAAAACTTTATGACTCCGTTTGATATTATCAGTGGGACTTTTGCTGCTGCATCACTGATGACAGAGATTTTACATCAGGTTTATATTTCGTGACCTTCAGAGATATGCACGAGCTACTACTTTCATCCGTCAGGCTACTCCTATTACGAGACTTAACAAAATTCATCACTGAGAACAAAGATTCACAAGCGTATGTGGATGAAACCAAAACACTGGGATCATCTAGGAAGGCAGGGAGAGTTAAGGCAGAGGCATAGAAATTGCTTCCCCTCTCTCGTCAATCCATGTCTATGCTCTTTATAACTTGTTATTATGCAAAATTATTTATTTATCTAAGATGCACCTACACTGAATTTATATGAAAAATAAAAAGTCGATATTAAGAAAAAAATTGTAAATGGAAGATTATAAGAGAGGGTTTCGCGTGCCAGCAAAAGTTACTGGTGTGCCAGGTTTGGCACGTGTGCCAGGGGTTGCCCACCCCTGATCTAGGTTCTGTTCCCCACCCCTACCTCTACTGGCATCTTTTTGGACCTGGTGATGTCTTCATCAGAAATTCCCCCAACTGACAGCTCTCATCAACACATTCTTGATCCACCCAATGTGTTACACCATCCTGCTGAGCTCCAGCCAGAGCTGGTTCCTAAATGAGTCACTTCAGTGGAATTTCAGAAAGGGTGTCAATTTTTCCCCAGCATCTCTACCCCTTTCCCTCATTAGTCAAAGTATCCACAGAGATGGAAAGCACATGTTTTCTTTCTAGAATTCGTGTGTTGTTGTGTGTTTTTGGAGAATCAAATTTAATAGTCTAAGAGCAAAGAAAATGTAAATTGAAGTAGTATTATCTATAAAGCACCTGGCAGAGAGTACGGACCTAAAAAAATGTTAGGTTTCTGTTGTCCTTGGGGGATGGTAAAATGACTGTGGTAGTAGTTGTGGGTTATGTAATCTCCTGAGTAGCTTTTACTTTTTATATTTTTAGAGAGTGTGGAGAGAGCAGCAGGGTCCTCAAGGTAAGAAGAGGATTAATTATTGTTCTCTAAAAGAAGTTGTGAGAATGAAAAAGAAATAGGAATTTAGCATGAGAAAAAGTGTTTTGTAAACTGTAACACACTATATAAAATGTATAGAGTTATTAGTAAGTGTCATAAGAAAGGTATAAACCAAATGCCACAAGGGTTTGAAGGAGAGGAAGAGACCACACCCTACTGTGGACATCAGGAGAAAATGGCATTAATAAGGTAATAAGGAGGTACCTTCTACAAGGCTTCTGCGTTGTAGAGCATAATCATGCTCCCTACTACACCACAAAGTTTTGAGAATTTGAGAATAGGTTAAAATGTTTGTGTCAACTATAGAGCACTATAAAATGCAAAGAGATGCTCTTGTAGCTATTATTGATGATAGAGATATTGTTATCGACTTTGAGGATACTGGTCACCATTCAACTGGAAGAGCTGTCAGGGGAAGGCCTTATAGGTAGAGAGATGAGGGCTGGAGAGGTTTCCACAAACTTTCTTAGCTGATCCACAGTCCCTCTATCTTTGAGCATCGGTTGACACCTACTTTGTCACAAAGGCCTGTGACTGGCACTGATATTGAATAAGAAATGCAGTCTGCCTTCAGGGAGCTCATCTTGATTTGGTTTTGAGGATGGCCTCAGATATTAGACCAAGATGTTTATAGTTCATTTATAGCCAATGGGAAAACCCGGAACTTTCCAGAGCAGAGGAGTGAAATGGTCTGAATTGCATTTCAGGTACTCCTGATAAATACACAATACCACTTTCAACCAGCTCAGTTTACCACCAGGAAATATTTTAGGTTAACAGATGATTGAGCTTCTCTACCCTTGGACTTTTTAGACTGTTGCTCCCTCTAAATAGACTTTATTTTTTAAAACTTTATGAATCACAGATCTGATTGTGTCCTTCTTTGCAATGGCTGTTAGATGCCTAAGTCAAATTTAACAAGTACACAGGACATCAAAGCATGAATGTACTTCAGCCATGGCTTACTTTTCCCACATTCAATTTCTTTTTAATCCTTTTGCCTTTAAAATATCTTGTTGAATTATATGTAGTTTTATAAGTCATCTTTAATCCTCCTGGAATAAGGTTAAATTATAAATAAAGATACTTTCTTATTTTTAATTTCTTATTCAATTAATTGCTGGTAAAGAGTATTTGAAATGTCCCCTGAGGAAATTTGCATGCATGAAGTATATTGGAAAAATAACATTCCATGCATTTCTTTCTGGTACTATTGCTGATCTTCTAACTTTTAAAATTTGGTTAAAGTCATGTATAACATAACACAAATATAAAATAAATCTATTGGTAACTGAATATTTTTGCACTTCGTGTTAAAGTTTGAATTTTGTTTTCAAAAGAATTGAAGAAAAGGTACAAACTTAAAACTACCTAAACCTTTGTTCGTATGTGTTTTAAAAATTCAATTTAAGTTTAAATAAAAGAGGTAAGGTTCATAGCCTATCAGAACATTAGAAGATAAAGTCTGTTATCCTGATTTTTAAAAATCATACATATAAAAATGTATTTGAAGTGGAGTGAAACCTGTTCTGTTACTAAAAGATATTGTTAATGCTCAGATTACATTGCTAGATCAGAAGAAAAGAAGATATAGAAAAGTCTACATATCTTCCTATATCCAATCTCCCTTATCACTTTAAGTTTGCATTTTTAAACATCTGAAAGCAAAATAATCTTTAAAAATGCAAAAGTAGCCCAGCTGGTATGGCTCAGTGGTTGAACATCGACTTATGAACCAGGAGGTCACAGTTTGATTCCCAGTCAGTGCACATACTGGGTTGTGGCTCCATCCCCAGTGTGGGGCGTGTAGGGGGCAGCTGATCAATGATACTCTCTCATCATTGATGTTTCTATCTCTCTCTCCCTCTTCCTGCCTCTCTGAAATCAATAAAAAAATATTTGTAAAAATGCAAAAGTATTTTCCTCCATTAAAAAAGCCTTGGCTGGTGTGTTCAGTGGTTAGACGTCAGCCTGTGATTCCCAGTCAAGGGCATGCATCTGGGTTTCAGGTTCAATCCTCAGCCCTAGTTGGGCTCATGCAAGAGGCAATCAATCTATGTGTCTCTCTCACATTGATTTTTCTCTCTTTCTCCTCTCCTCCCTTTTTCCCTCCCTTCCACTCTAACAAAACAGACAAACACACAAAAAAAGCCCTGTTTAGCCCAACTTGAACTTGTGGTGGCCCACCCTGCCCAGCTCGAGCCCTCCAGGAGGTCAGGGCAGAATCCCAGACTGACTCTAGACAGGGGCTATTTTTCCCTCACATACCCAGCCAGATCATAGCCCTCCCTTCACGTGGCCAAAGCTTGGTCTGTTTGGGCCTGATAAACTCTGCAGCCTCACCCTGACTCCCTGAAACCCTTCCCACCACAAAGATAACCCTCCTTCCTGCACTTCACAGTAACGACTTATGAACCAGGAGGTCACAGTTTGATTCCCAGTCAGTGCACATACTGGGTTGTGGCTCGATCCCCAGTGTGGGGCGTGTAGGGGGCAGCTGATCAATGATACTCTCTCATCATTGATGTTTCTCTCTCTCTCTCCCTCTTCCTGCCTCTCTGAAATCAATAAAAAAATATTTTTAAAAATGCAAAAGTATTTTCCTCCATTAAAAAAGCCCTGGCTGGTGTGTTCAGTGGTTAGACGTCAGCCTGTGATTCCCAGTCAAGGGCATGCACCTGAATTGCAGGTTCAGTCCTCAGCCCTAGTTGGGCTCATGCAAGAGGCAACCAATCTATGTGTCTCTCTCACATTGATTTTCTCTCTTTCTCCTCCCCTCCCTTTTTCCCTCCCTTCCACTCTAACAAAACAGACAAACACAAAAAAAGCCCTGTTTAGCCCAACTTGAACTTGTGGTGGCCCACCCTGCCCAGCTCGAGCCCTCCAGGAGGTCAGGGCAGAATCCCAGACTGACTCTAGACAGGGGCTATTTTTCCCTCACATACCCAGCCAGATCATAGCCCTCCCTTCACGTGGCCAAAGCTTGGTCTGTTTGGGCCTGATAAACTCTGCAGCCTCACCCTGACTCCCTGAAACCCTTCCCACCACAAAGATAACCCTCCTTCCTGCACTTCACAGTAACTCACAAACTTAAACCCTTCCGATGCCCATTTCCACAAGCAAACTTCAGGTCTTTTTCAAGGTAAAGTTCCATATTTTTTATAGAATTAAGAACTTCTCAATCACCTAACAGGTGTAAAACTGCACTACTCTTGTCCTGGCTGGTTCAATTCCAGTCAAGGGCACATGCCCAGGTTTCCAGCTCCATCCCCAGTAGGGGGCATGCAGGAGGCAGCTAATCAATGATTTTTTCTCATCATTGATATTTCTATCTCTCTCCCTTCCTCTCTGAAGTCAATAAAAATATATATTTTTTAAAAACCTGCACTACTCTTTTTAGTATGCTTCTATTTATTTTTACCTGTCACTGGCAAAGTGTTTGAATGTTTTGCCCTAGTCCCATTTTTTTGCTTAAGACTTATGATGTTTATTGCATGATTTCGTGTGGCAATGGTGATGAACACAAACAAACACCCAAACAAAAGCAAACAAAACAAACAAAAAACCCTGTTTAGAGATTGCTTTCAGGGCCAATTTATAAGACCCTCCCGCCCCCAAGTAAATCAATTTTCCTAGTTTATATTCCCTTAATCTTTGCCTTCCTCACTTCCCTACCCCCTCATCCAATTGACTAGATGATCACAGTTTATCCTCTTTTTTTTGTTTTTAATAGACTTGACTATTTCTAAAAAAAAAAGTATTCTTCAAAGGGCGATAATTTTCAACCTGTGAAGACGGAAAATAAACTTCAGGAGGGAATTCAAAAAGAGGAATTTAGAGATGTTCCAAATAAAGGCAATGTTATCAGAACTAAAATTTTGCCTTCAGGGTGACTACAGGAGGTCACATAGTCAAGACGGACTCACTGCAGTTTTACCCAGACTTCTAAAGAACACAGAATTGTTGCTACGTTAACTGGTTTGGAACATAGAAAGAACATCACATACCATTGAGTTGATTTTATTATTTACATTTGGGTTTGGTCTTAAACCTGGTAAACCAATAAGTAAATATATCTGCTAATAACCCAGCCTAGATCGTAAATGATGAACTGGGTTACTGTCATTGTCTGATGAATGGCTGATGCATTTGTAGTGAACTCGTATTGCTTCCTAGGGGTCCCTGCCTTCTTTTTTATGCTCCACAATCTGCCTAAACCCTTCCAGAGGTTTATGTTAGACTTACTTTTTTTTTTAGGCTCAAAACATTTCTCTATTTAGTAAATCAGAACATATGCTTGTTTCTAGAGTTCAAACACCTCTTGTCAACTCTATAATGTCTCAAGAAGACCATAAGCAGTGCCTGTGTTTCTTGTATGTTATGGGATAGGATATATGTGGGTCTAGAGATTTAAAGTGTGGACGAAAGGGGCCACATGCTAGCTAACCTGACAAGCTCAGGGAAGGCCTGCAAGGCAGTCTTGCAAACCAGCGACCTAAAATAACCACAATGAATGGTCTGAAATCAAACTTTAACTCAAGCAGTTATGGTGGGTAGTTACATCCTAGGCTGGTATCTTCACTGACAAGGTCAACCTTTACCTTAACTGAGCCTATCTGTCTTTTTTTTATTATTATTAAATCTTTATTGTTCAGATTATTACAGTTGTTCCTCTTTTTTCCACCATAGCTCCCCTCCACCCTGTTCCCACCCCACCCCCTGCCCCTTCCTCCCCTCCCCCCACTGTCCTCCT
>NW_005362270.1:1940428-1941123 GCF_000412655.1 Myotis brandtii | reverse complement strand
CACCAGAAGAAAATGGAATTCAAGTTGAAGTTGAATATAAAAGGTCAGAACTAGAAAAGTTATTAGATCAAGTCTAGATAAAGAAACTGTGAGGGATTTCATCTGTCTTGTTCCTTATGGAGACAAGTGTGTCGAGCTATAGTTCTTACTTTTTTTTCTTTTGATCTCTATTGTTGAAAGTATTACATATGTCTCCCTTTTTCCCCATTGACCCCTTCTAGCCTGCCCCCATCCCTTGTCCCAGGCCTTCACCACCCTATTGTCTGTGTCCTTGGGTTGTGCATATATGCATACAAATTCTTTGGTTAATCACTTCCCACCCACGCACTTTCTCCCTGGCCCCTTCTCTCCCCTCTGAGATTCCGCAGTCTGTTCTAAGCTTCTATGTCTCTGGATTTATTTTGTTCATCAGTTTATTTTGTTCATTAGATTTTTGGGCTATATTTCAAAGCTAATGCTATTAAATACTGGACTCGTGTGTTAATTCCCCTTCTTCTGAGTCTATGCTTATATGCAGCAGACTTTTGATAATAATTAGGCTTTCTATGTAGATTTGTCTATAGATGAAGAATATACTTATCAGAGGATCCAAGCCCCTGGTTATAAGTTAATAAATGTGTTAGTGGGTATCCACCTGAGAGAGGGAGAGAGAGAGAGAGAGAGAGAGAGAGAGAGAGAGAGAGAGAGAGAGAAAG
>NW_005362270.1:1931667-1940390 GCF_000412655.1 Myotis brandtii | reverse complement strand
GAAAGAAAAGAAAGAAAGAAAGAAAGAAAGAAAGAAAGAAAGAAAGAAAGAAAGAAAGAAAGAAAGAAAGAAAAGAAAAAGAAAGAAAGAAAGAAAGAAAGAAAGAAAGAAAGAAAGAAAGAAAGAAGAAAGAAAAATCCACTTCGACCTTGCTGCTAAATCAGGTTCCAGAGGTGAAGCCTCAGGAACATGGAAATCACACCAGGACACTTTGAGGCCTCTCTGGGCAACTAGCAACCCCTTTAGCATGGGATACTTTGATTCCATCCTGTAGCTAGTTGTCCACAAATATCCACTCTGTGCAGACAGTCCACCTCTTGGTTTGCAAGGCTAGAAATAAATACAGCTACTTCTCCGAGACACAGTTACTGACCATAATGGTTCCTTTCTTCCCAAGAGCAAAAGCTGGAATTCTCCCACCTATTAACAGCTGTGAATCTTTTGAAATGCTCCATGGAACAAAGACTGTTGTTTGTCTTCAGACATATGACGTGAACATTCATTTTACAGACATACAGTGAAATATGCAGTTGTGTGGAAAGCTTCAGGACTAAAGAAAGATTACAACAAATCCCCTTTCAAACCTTTTAGAGATTCTTCAAATGATGGTATCTAATTTGAGAATTTGATACATGTTCCAAGGACTGAATTGTGAATCTTTATAACAAGTAGGAAAAAGGATTGGAAATGCCTAAAAGCTCTAACACCTATGTTTTGGATAAAATGCTCACAAAATATAATTATTGAAAAATACTATTTGGAAGTATAGGATGATTAAGGAAGCCTCTGAAAGTAAAGTTGATTGGCAATTTTGAGTTACTTTCCAACTGAAAACTCTGGTTAGTGGACTTTAAGATGATTTTGTATTTGTGTTTAAAAAGTATGCATCTCTATCCAATTTGACAGCTTAAGTACCAGGCTCTAGCAAGATAAAATCTGTGGTGACTAAGGCAGTGCTTCTTAAATAAGCGCAAATTGAACCTGCCATTCCAAATCACTACCATGTCCTCTGGCAAGACTAGATTAGCACTAACTCTCCCTTGATGAGGGAGTCACCTCAGGCTTGAAACAGCCAGTTTGGATTACCTAGCAAGTTCAGGGTAAAATCAGAGAAGGACACCAGAACTCTGTTCTTTAGCCAGCCCCGTAAAGAATGGAGAATCTTGTAGGGGTGATGTAGTCAACAGTTGGAGACATTTCAGAAGAAAGCATGACTCGTTTCTTTGTCTCTTTAGGCCCATTGATATGACCGAGCAAGCACCTGCCCTCGCTGACCTCTAAAGGTGAGTTGCTGTTACGTTTTTACTTGTTCTTGCTTGACATCTCCTCTTTGTTTCATTAAGTTACCCGACTTTGGTTCTGCTTTGGGCCCGTTGGAATTGGTGTTTGAAATTGTTCTCTGTTCCTTTAGATCCTGGATTTTCCTAACAGACTCCAATTTGGTTTATTCTGTTGGCTTTCTATGCTCTGGGCTGTTCTAGTTTTTGTCCATTTGAAGCTAAGTACCAGGACAATCCACTTGGCTGGCTGGGGGGGTATTCTCTGTGTTTGCAAGGGTACATGTGAGTGTATGGGGGTAGGGGGAGGGTATATACGCAATTTGGATAATCACTCACTAAAATGAGAGGGAGGGAGATATCTAAATAGAAACAAGGGGAGTGGGGAAGAAATGCATTTGCTACTCCTTATTAACCATCTTGAGGTTTAAGATAAATTCTTAATTAGTTGTTTACTTTCCTGCCAAGAATTTTGTCTCAGCTCTCAGATTTTGCTGCCACCTGGTGCTAAAATGTTCCTGGTAGTGAGGACTAAATAGTTTGACAAACTCCAGAAAATATGACCTAAATTCAGAAATAGCATGAATTAGGACACTGGATGGTTAGTGCAATAAATAAAAGATATAACATTAAAAAATAAAACTTGGCCAAAACCGGTTTGGCTCAGTGGATAGAGCGTCGGCCTGCAGACTGAAAGGTCCCAGGTTCGATTCCGGTGATACATAATCTCACTCATATGTGGAATTTAATGAACAAAATAAACTGATGAAAAAATAGATCCAGAAAACTAGAAGTATGAAACAGACTGATGAATTTCAGAGGGAAGGGGGGGTGGGGAAGTGGGTCAGAAGAGATTAACCGGGCAACTTATATGCATATATGGATAGCCCATGGACACAGACAATAATGTAGTAAAGGCCTGGGATGGGTGGGTGCTGGATGGATGGGATCAATGGGGAAAAAAAACCAAAGGGACATCTGTAATACTATTAGCAATAAAGATAAAATTTAAAAAATAAATAAGTAAAACTGACTTAATATAATAAAAAATGAATGTGGCATACCTGTGATAAGTTTATAAGTAATAATAGTAAATTACTATATACTTCTGAGATATCACCATCAAGTGGGAATGATATGTAAGAGATCAGCTCAAGCAGGTCCTGAAGACATAAATAAATTTCATTAATAAGTGGCTCATATTACCATAAAGGCTGTTTCTGCTACATTGGGTCTCCTCTTTCAATCTGCCTCTGTGGTCTCATGGGGCAATCTTTATGATCATCTGATTAAGGAAGAAAAAAATCGGTCAGGTATTTCCACCAAAAATGTTGGCAGAACTGAAGTTGGATACCTACCCTACAGCATTACATCCCCACTGAAGTGTGGCCATGAATGACAATGTGAAAGAGAAATTTTCGCAGTGGGCCAAACTCCAACCATTGCACCTGGTTAGTTCATTAGCCTAGAAGGAGAAATGGCCAAAGGTATGGATTACATTAATTTATGAGCAATGACTAAGGGTTTGGTTGATTGGTTATGGACTTGGAAGGAAGATGATTAGAAAATTGGAGGAAATGAAATATGGAGAAGAGATATGAGGATAGTCCCCTCTGAATATTATAATACTGCTGTGCCAGGTGAATGCTCACCAAGAGCAATCTTACCAGAGAAGGATCTTAATAATCAGGTAGACAAGATGACCATGGCCACTTTATATATGAGTGGATGGGCAAGGACATGAGTGACTGGTGAAAGAGGCTGACTGAATCTACAAAACGGGTCATCTTGTCTACATGGACTTCCTCTCATTAAAGCTACCGCTGAGTCCCCAACTGCTAATAGTGAAGATCAACACCAACTGGGGATATGACACTGCTTTTCAGGCCACCTGGCATCAGGCTGATTACATTGGGCCATTTCTACCATGGAAGCGGAAGGGCATTGTTTTCACTAGAACAGATACTTTTTTGGAAAGAGATTTGCCTTTCCTTCCCATGGGGTTTCTTTCAACCACCCCTTCCCCATCTATAGACTTACAGAATGGTTTATTCATCATCATGGTATCCATATAGTCTCTCTCTTTTTTAAACTACAGAACTTATTTTGCAGATAATGAGTGGTGAAGTACTAGTTTTCCCATCCCCTGGAAGTAGCTGACCTGCTTGAATTATGTAGTAGCCTCTTGAAGACACAGTTTAGTGCCAGGTGGATGGCAAAATTTTGCCCTTTAGAATGGACAAAGTAGACTATGTGTATCCTTTTATTAGATTTTTGTGTATTTTCAGTTGTACCAGTATAGACAGTTGAATTTTGTTATACAAAAGCATGGTCTTGTTGGTGTTTTTATTTGGAAGTTATATATGTCTACAGAAGTGTGTGTAGATACCAAGTTGACAAGGGGTGGACTGTGTTGGATTGTGCTATGCGAACTTGGATGAACTGAGAACTACATTTCCTAGAATTTCATTTTTGTACGATTCTGAGTTAGAGTCAGTCAACAAAGAGACTTGTTCTACATTTGAAAGACAGAAGTAAAAGTAGTGACCAGGTATGTTCATGGACAGATGCAGCGCTGCCTAGTAGGTTCATTTTATCCTTTCCCATTAGCATTTAAACATGTCTTTCCTCTCTTTAAAAATCTTTCACTGGATTTCATTTCCCCTTCCATACTACCCTCTATTCTTTTCTGCTGTGTCCATTTTTACCTTCTCCTCCATCTTCTGCTGCTGGTTTCTGTCAGATCCTTCTCCCTGAAACTGTTCTTACTGTTCTTCTCCTGATGCTCATTCTTTCTGGATTTCTATTACTGCTATATGCTGATGGTGTTCAAGAATTTGCCTTCTCTGAGTTTCATACCTGTGTATCCAAAGGTCTACTCAACACTGCCACCTGGATGATAGACAGGCATCTACAACTAGGCATGTCCATAACTAATCTCATCCTATTTTCCCTCAACACTATACCTCCTGCATATCTCAGTAAATAGCATCACCATCCACTCAGGTGTCCAAGCCAGAAACCTGGTTTGAAAGTTTCCCACTTTTCTTCTTCCCACTGTCACTCTTACTATTTAGATTTCCTTTATCTCTTGCCTGGATTACTGCAACAGTCATAACTCCTGAAGATTCAATTAAGTAATACAACTGGAATGTGCCATAAAAATGCTATGGTTTATCTTCAGTGTAGACCCTGAGAATATGGGACAATAAATCCACTTTATGTGAGAAGTTGCAGCCAATATTGGGTAGCCTAAAGTGAACAAAAGGGAAACACACTTGCACAACAATGGACATTTTTTTAGTTTGTTAGACCTGGTTACAATGATATTCATCCCACAGATACTTACTGATTTCCTAGCATGAGCTAAGAACTGTGCCTGCAGGAGGCACTTCCAAAGCATTGACTCATTGTGTACTTTTTGGGTCCAACATTAAGGTTCTTATTCTTAGGGGGCTTTCAACTTTCTTCAGTTACTACCCATGTCGAATGGTCTCTCAGATGGCCCTATCTAATGTTGAGCTTCTCCCATGGACAGTGTTGCATTGAAATTCTTTCTATGGCCCATGATTTTCAGAGAATAAATGAAGTGCAAAGGAAAAGAAAAAGTCACTCTAGAGATATATGTAAACTGTTGTCTAGATGCAAAACTTATTTTTTAATTCTTTCTTTTTTTAATATATTTTATTGACTTTTTACAGAGAGGAAGGGAAAGGGATAGAGAGTTAGAAACATCGATGAGAGAGAAACATCGATCACCTGCCCTCTGCACACCCCCCACTGGGGATATGCCCACAACCAATGTACATGCCCTTGACTGGAATTGAACCTGGGACCCTTGAGTCCGCAGGCTGACGCTCTATCCACTGAGCCAAACCGGTCAGGGCCAAAACTTATTTTTTGATGACACATAGGGACCATCTCTTTAGGACCCAAATTAAATTGCAAGGAATCTCAGTAATGAATTCAGCCTTGTGTTCAGCCCATTCCTAGAACCTCTGGCTTAATTATGAGAAGAAAACTTATTTATTCTGGGACATCACTACTTTGGTATAAATTCCTGGAAGCCAACAGAAAAGCAAAGGGAAGATCTTTCTCAGAGTCTCTTCTCTGGATTTCTGAGAAAGAAGTGTTTCATGTTTGGCCTGTCAGGTTGCTTTTGGTATCAGCTCACAGACTTATCCCTTCTTTAATTCTTGTTAAGCTTTGATCTCCCTGTCCATCCTGAGGCTGAGGTCTCCTATAGGGGAGTAAGTCCATCTTTCTTGTGTCTTCCTCAGATATCATCTTTCTCTGAGCACATTCTTCATGCTATTAGTTATGAAATACTAAAACAATAATACTTATATAGTAATTTAAATTTTGCAAAACTCTTTTCATGGATTTTAGTTAATTTAATCCTAACAGCAAGAGGTGTGAGGATCCTGAGGCTCAGAGAAGAGTAACTAGCTCTCAGATGACACAAAGAACCCTGATATTCTAACTGGCATCCTGTTCCCACCACTTCTTCTTCTTTTTTAAAATATATATTTTATTGATTTCAGAAAGGCAGGGAGAGGGAAAGAGAGAGAGATAGGAACATTAATCATTGATTGGCTGCCTCCTGCATGACCCCTACTGGGGACTGAGCCCTCAATCTGGGCATGTGCCCTTGACCAGAATTAGACCCAGGACCCTTCAGTCCACAGGCCAATGCTCTGCCCACTGAGACAAACCAGCTAGGTTCGCCATCTCTTCTTAAATCCATCTAGTGGCCAAAGTAATTTCTAGCCCTCATCCGTTTCTAAAATATTCTGAAATATGAATGAAGTCATGTTGATATTGGGGGCCAAGGAACATGATGTTTCTCTTGGGGCCTCGCTTGGTTGTGGGGACCCATGGCCTACCAAGTGCAAGGAAATGCAGAAGGTCTCCTGAGACAGTGGTTCTCAACCTTGGCTACACATTGAACATACTTGGGAGCTCTGAACACTATTGAAGCCGGGCTTCTAGCCCCAGAGATTTTTATTTAATTGGTCTTGGGGCAGCCTGGTTATTGAGATGTTGTTAAAACTCCCCAGGTGATACTAATATGCATCCAGATTGAGAAACATTGCCTGAGGGCTTCCATGGGTTTATTTGTTTCTTGTAGGACCTGTGGACTCACTCTCTACCTCTTTTCTAAATGCTTTTTAAATCACATACAGTCATTGAATAAAATCTAGAAAATATAGAGTAATCTTTTTGGAGGTTAATCATAATCATTTGACAAATAAATAAGAGTACAGATTTTCAGACTTTTTTCTATATAGAGACCCATAAATAAGCCTATAATATTTTTTTAGATCCTCATCCAAGGATATGTTTATTGATTTTAGAGAGAGAGAGGAACGTAGAGACAGAGAGAGAGATAAAGAGATAGAGACACACAAAGAGAAATATCACTGTGAGAGACACTCTGACTGGGATCAAACCTGCAACCTAATGTGCCCTGACTGGGAATCGAACCCGCAACCTTTTTGGTGTATGGGACGACACTCCAACAGACTGAGCCACTAGGCCAGGACAAGCCGATAATCTTTTTAAAAATCAAAATGACACATACTGCTGTCTTTGCCATTTTTTTCTGTATCAATACATTCAAATCAATATCATTTCCAAAGCTCAATAGCATTCCATTGTTTGGCTGTCCCTCATTTAGCCTTTAATAATAAATAGGAGTTTTCTTTTTATCTCCATAGCCACTTCCTTTCAGGCAAGGTGACACTTGAAATCCTAGAATCTAGTAAGAATGATCAGATTCTTTAGTTTCTCTTGGCTCCTGAGCCAACTCCAGTTTATCTGGAAGAATTACAATTAATCAAACAGTGTGCCAATGTGGAAGAGTCTGTTTTTTGGGGGGAAACTATTATTAACACTTAAGCCCCAATAATCTTAAAGAAAGAAAGAAACTCTGGGCTCTATGACCATGAAAGCTCCTCTATGTCTTCAGTTGTTTGGGGTCTTTTCTCATATTGTTAACGCCTGGATAACTACTCTCTTGCTCATTGAGAGAGTTTATGAAATAATGCTAAAAATAATGACAACTAATATTTTTTTGTGACAACTAATATCTGATAGCATTTTAGAGTGGCTAGTTCTAACATAAAAGAACTAATTACTATTGATTAAGTACCCTTATTGAGAATCAACGTGGAAGGTGCTGAACTAGGCAGTTAATAGAGTCCTCTATTTGGTATCTAAAGTCAACACAGTGCCATTTTATCCCCATTTTATAGATGAGACATCTAGGTTTCAATGAATTGCCCGAGTTGACCTGTTAAAACATGGATTATGTCATAGTTTTACTCAGCACTGTATCTCAGAGCCTAGCTCGGTGCCTTGCACTGTTCCTAACAGCTGGTAGGCACTCCATACACAGTTGATGGAAGAAATACATAAGTCACATGCTGTTTCATTAATTCATATTGCCTCTGGCTGATGTGAAAGAGATTTGCTTCCTGGGTGTTCACTCTTTGCCAACGATTACTCACATAGTCATAGAAATGTGCGTTGAGTTCTTTTCATTCTCTAGGGCAGTGATTCCCAACGAGGGACACATGCCCCACAGGAGGGCAATTTGATTTTTAAGGGGGGCAATTCAAGAATGAGTTAACAGTGATTTTTTTGCATTTCTTATGGTTCTCGGTGCCTCATACAGTATATAAATATACACTGTGACATATTTATGCATTTCAGTCCTCTATTACATGTTTTCAAACTTTATTTGCTATTTCATATCACTATTATTATTTTTTTTAACAACAATTTCTTAGTGATTTCTTCCTCAGTACTTCAGCTATCCTTTCGTTCTCTTATTTTTCTCTTTCATGGATGCCATGTTCTTTGGAAGTTTATTTAGACCAAGTTAATGGCTTTTTAGGCTTCTTCCACGTGAATAGGAGTTTACTTTTTGAATAATAAGAATTATATGTCACAGGGAGGGCATCGGGCTTTTAGAGATGCTTAGGTGGGGCATGGCCAAAAAAGGTTGGGAACCACTGCTCTAGGGCAGTTTTCCTCAAAATGTGATCCCTGGCCCAATAGCATTGGTGTCACTCATGGGCCCCACTTCAGATGGCCAAATCAGAATTTCTAAACATGAGTCTCAGAAAACTGTTTTAAATAGGTTTCTGGATGATCCCAGTGAACATTAAACATGAACATTAAATTTTGAAAACCACGGAGAATAAATGAGTACCTTCGTGTTCTGAGAACCACAACAATAGTTTAGCTTGGATTAGTGATTTTTAGCCTTTTTCATCTCCTGGCACACATAAACTTAATTACTGAAATTCTTTGGCACACTAAAAAATATATATTTTTTGCCAATCTGGCAAAATAAATAGGAATAATTTTGATTCATTTACACTGGATAGCTATTGTTGTGTTGGCTGTTGTCATTTTTTTATTATTTTATTTTTTTAA
>NW_005362270.1:1896784-1931479 GCF_000412655.1 Myotis brandtii | reverse complement strand
TCGGCAAACTCATTAGTCAACAGAGCCAAATATCAACAGTACTACTTCAAAATAGACTCGCCCAGGCCGAAAACCGACTTCTGCGCATGGGCCATGAAGTTTCAATCGCACTGTACGTGCGCCCGCACGTGGTATTTTGTGGAGGAGCCACACTCAAGGGTCCAAAAAGCCGCATGTGGCTCGCGAGCCGCAGTTTGCCGACCACGGATCTAAGGGAAAAGAGGTCAGGGCCTCTGACTAAATAGTCAAGTATTACATGTTTTAAAAATTCTTGGGGCACACCAGTTGAAAATCTCTGACTTGGGCAACTGGGTGAATACAGGAACTACTTACAGAGATTGGGAGGACAGGAGGGGCAACTTTAGATGGAGATCACAGACTTGGGTTTGGTATGTTAAACAGGAAGTACCTGTGGGATATACAGGTCAAGATATCTGGAGGCATCTGGAACCTCCAGGTTGGGAGCTCAGAGATAAGGACTGAGTAAGAGATATAGATTCAAAAGTGGTGGTTGAAGCCATGAATAAGACTACCCAGGATAGTGGGAAGTATTAGAGGAGAGGCAGGCCATTGACATCCCCTAGGTAATAGCATTATTTAAGGAGAGCAGGGGAGAGGAGAGGTAGGTGCTCAGAGGAAGAAGAATCTGGGTATAGCCATTTTTTTTTCTTACAATGACTTTCATTAGAATGTTTGTCTCACCTTCCCCTCTGGATTATAAACTCTTTAAAGACAGGGACTGTGTAAACTTTAATAGGTCCCTCAAACAAGAGTACATTGATTCAGTCTGTGAATAATCAGTGAATTCCTGCCAGGATTCTGCTTTGCAGAAATCCAATGTGATCAAAGCTACTAGCAAGATGTTTTCCCCAAAAACTTACATAATTTCCCAATGGACAGTATGGCAGATTAAAAATAAGTGAATAAATAAAGGGGATCATGTATAATCCACTGATATCCATGCTAATCACATTAACCACAGTGAATTAATTATACCTGAAAACAGATGCAAAGTTAAATTCCTTAGAAAATCAATTCATTAAACTCATATTGGAATGCACAGTCAACAATCCCATGTTTAGAAACTATCAGCATGATTTGTGGCAACTTCTGATTTACTAAAGAAACTGCTTAAAATATTTTTAAAGGCAATTACAATTACTGTCTGGCATTTGATGGAAAGAAATATCGTCAGCATCGTCCCTCGTGTGTCAACTGTCACAATTTTCTAAAATTTTTGGGGCAAAAAATAGGCAGGCTCTACTATTTGCTAGGCTCAATTAGGGTTAATTCAATGTGTGTCTGCAAATAATAGTGTTTAATGTAATCTCTCTAATTACAGATAAAATGCATTTTCAGTCATGCTCATCACTGACAGTATTTTGGGATAAGTTAAACTGACAGCTGCTTTCTACAGGAAAGGAAAAAACAAACCTTGCTTGAGGTTGTGCTAATTTTCACTCTCTCTATCTTTTTTTTTTTTTGCATTGAAGTTCAGAAAAATATGAAACTAGACACTTTGGCTCTAGATAGATACCAGCTTTGGAAATCATGACATAGTCTATCTCTTGAGAATTTGGTATGTTTCCCATCTCCCACCCCCATCAATAAATATTAACTTGAATTTACTCAACAAGCATTTTCTAAGGGTTTCAGGGAACCAGGCATTATGGTAGGCCAGTGGTTCTCAACCTTCCTAATGCCGCGACTCTTTAATATAGTTCTTCATGTTGTGGTGACCCCCAACCATAAAATTATTTTCATTGCTACTTCATAACTGTAATTTTGCTACTGTTATGAATCGTCATGTAAATATCTGATATGCAGGATGTATTTTCATTGTTACAAATTGAACATAATTAAAGCATAGTGATTAATCACAAAAACAATATGTAATTATATATGTGTTTTCCTATGGTCTTAGGCGACCCCTGTGAAAGGGTCGTTCGACCCCCAAAGGGGTCGCGACCCACAGGTTGAGAACCGCTGTGCTAGGCACTTAAGAGATTGAGAAAAATGATTCTACCAAAACTGTCCTCTACAATTGGCCCCATGAGCAAGTCAAGCTTCCTACTATACTAGACATATTAGTCACAGTGACAATATAATCACAGCCCCTACAAACAGAAACTATTCAAGTTATAATATTTTCCAAAGGGTCAATGCATGTTCTTCCTCAGTCACAGCTGATTGGACCAGCCATGACCCCAGGGCACCAAATCCACAGATTGTTCAGGGATCTCACTTGGCCTGGCATGAAAAATTGAGCTGGACCGATTACATTTTCTCTCTCAGGAATAGGAATTGGAAAATACTGAATAAGGTGGTGAGTGGCAAAAGTGAAATTAGATAGTGATAAGAGAAGAACCACAAGACAGAGAGAATTACGACCATGAGGGGGCAGGCTGCATCCGGTCTATGAGGTTACGAAGAAGCAGAAAAACAGGACCTAATCCAAAGGTGAATGAATCAAGGAATTAATAAATGAACAAATAATTGTGACCTAAGATGTCTTTGAGTTTTGTTTTTTTGTTTGTTTGTTTTTTTGGTAGGCTCAAAACATGACTGATTCACACTGAGTCATTATCTTTAATACTCCTGGCACTTTAAAAAAACAACAACAAGATTATGGACATGGAAGCAGATAGACTTGGGTTCAAATTCTACCACTTACTAGCAGAGGGACTTTAGCCCCCAAACAGTTTTCTTTATGTTCTCCTTTTGGATGAGTACTAATATTTTTACAAGTTTGAAAATTTAAAAAATATATGTGCTTTGAAATTGAAAAAAAACAACCAAAAAAACAAACAAAAAAAAAAACAAAAACCTATGCTGCATATGGGCTATTTTTCTTACGTCCTTTGTATCTTAGTTGGGATTTTAGTTCAGCTTTCAATAATGGAAAAACTCTAAATAACAGTTTTTTAAACAAGGAGTTTCTTTTTCGTGAAAAGTTTAATATAAGAAATCCAAGACTTAAAAGGGTAGCTCTTCTCCACAAAACTCAGAGACCTGGATTCCTTCCAAATTATTTTTCCGCAGTTCCTAGAGGAGGTACCCTTATCTCTATAGTATAGTATAAGTAGCATTCATGTTCCAGATAGAAGATGGAGAGGGAAGAGTAAGAATAGGTGAATGACACCAGGTATTGCTTAAGATAGTTTTCTAGAACTTGGGAAAGTCTTATGTATGATCTTGAGGTGGAAATTAAGGAAAGATCCAAGTTGCACTTCTAGAAATAGGGATGATACCAGAAAGAAGTACAGCAAGACAGTTCATTAACAGAGCTAAGCAAACAGACGTGGCACCTTAAAGCCAGGGCTAATGTAAAAATTGGCAGAATTTGAAGATATCGCGAGGAGGTCTTTGGACCTCCCTATTTGTGGAATAGGGAGTTCAAAACAATCCTTCGAGATCCTAAAGAACAGAGGCCTCAGCTAATGTGGGTTACAGTATAAATCAGACATATTCCAAGACCAGGGCTATCACGAGCCATCCTAAAATGTCACCTATCATGATACTACTCTTGATTCTTCTCCAAGTTGAAATTTCTACCCACAGAGACACTTTCTGGGGCCAGACAATAATCATGTCTCTAGAAGTCTGCTGTCAGATGCCACCTGGAAGGAGAGAGGTATATAGGGCATCGTACCCAGATGACAATGTCACTTATATCCCATTGACCAGAACAGACTGCCAAGACCACCCCTGGCTGCACAGAAGTATGAGAGAAACATGTTTATCCTGAGTGGCCATGTGTGTGGCCAAATATTCTATTTCTATGTAAAAAAGGCATGGCAGCTTTTTATAAAGTTAAACCTACCCAGCGATTCCACTCCTATGTATTTACTCTAAAGAAATGAAACATGTTCGCACAAAGACTGTAGGCATCTCAGTTTTGCAAGATGAAGAGTTCTGAAGATTGGTAAACATTGGTGAATGTGTTCGACATCCCTGAACCATATACTTAAAAATGGTGAAGATGGTGTTATGTGTATCTTACCACAATTTTTAATATATTTTAAAATTTGATTTCAGAGAGGAAGAGAGAGATAGAAACATCAATGATGAGAGAGAATCATTGATTGGCTGCCACCTACACACCCCCTATTGGGAATTGAGCCTGCAAACTGGGCATGTGCCCTGACTAGGAATCGAACCATGACTTCCTGGTTCATAGGTCGACACTCAACCACTGAGCCACCGTGGCTGGACTTACCACAATTTTTAAAGAAGTCAACATCTAGCTTCTTGTATTATCTTTGTGTATTTAACTTATGGAAATTCAACTACAGGCAAGTACCCCTTATTTAATCCTGACCTTCTTGCCTCTCTACCCATTCAAAACCAAACTTTTGCTCCTAGCGTCCTTTCTTTCCTTTTTTTTTTTGCCAAGCCCCTATATTTAAATTCATATGCAAGATGATGCTTCATTATCTCTCATTTTTTCTTACTAATCATATTTTATTGCTGAGGAAATGAAAGTACTGCTGAGCAGCAGAAAGATGTTTTGTTTGGCTTTTAGGCCACACATGGCACTTGGATGTCACAGAAAATGCTTTATGCATAAACTGATGAAGTAAATCACGAGAGCTCCACATTTCTCTTTTTGAACCATCAAAACACAGAAAAATGTGTTTGCACTAACTCAATATATGCTGTGTGGGGTAGAGTTGAATGAAAGTTGCATTTGCGTTGCCCACAGAGAGGGGTGTCTAGCAATGTAGTAGTAATGGCTCCCGCAAAAAGGCAGAGTACCAATCAATCTATGAGAACTCTAACCTTATTCTTGTAAATTCTGATTCACAAACAATTGATATCCCATCATCTTGATATGGAAACAAATCCTCCATACCCCTAAAGAATACACTTAGACGATAAATTGTTAGCTCCATTTAAGTTATATACACTTGAAACAAAAAACAGTTTCATACAACTGTGCATTTGTATCTCCTCAAAGCACCCAACAGTGCTTTGCCTGCAGGAAATAGTCAATAAATGGTTATCGAATTTAGACTGTCCTTCTTCCCAATCAGTGAGGTTTAATATATTTCCAATTGGAATGTCTATTAATTTTTCAGCATTAGTAAGCCTTTTAAAAAAATCAATCTGGGGATGTATTTAAGAGTTCACAGCAAATACTAGTACATAAATGATTAAGAAAATACTGGTAAATTAAGCATGCTTATTCAACACACCAGTAGCCACTGATAAAATGTAATTTAATTTAATCATTTAAATTTACATTGTTAATGTACAAGAGCATTAATTTCAAACCACAGGTTAACACATACTAAAGAGCAATGCTGTCTGAGGAGCAGAGGAACTCTGGAAAACTCTGCTGTCTGAAATGAAAGCAAGGCACTCTCCACTGACAGCTGGTGGATTCCTGACTTCCGCCCACAGGAGGCCTGTTCACGCTGAGAGAGCTCTTCCCCAAGGGAGGAATCACCTGCTTTAATTCTTGCTGTCCTCTTCTGAGCTAGTTCGGTCATCCACTCTGTATACACTTGTGTGTCCACATGAAGACAAAAAAAGAGAGTTGAATTGAGAGATGGCGTGGGAGCCTCCCAAGGCTCTCATAGTTGCAATGACTATGGAAGACAGAAGAACACTGGCTATCATCTTTATTTTCAGCACTAAGTGTCTGGGCCTATCACTAAAAATCTTCATTGCTTCCAACCAATCGTCAGCACTAAGTGTCTGGGCCTATCACTAAAAATCTTCTTCATTGCTTCCAACCAATCAATACTACGGTTAAAAGGTCTTTTTCCTTAAATCCGATGGGTGTAAAAATAAAAAGTAACAGCATTTCTCTAGAGCTCTGTGTGTGTGTGTGTTTTTTCTTTTCTTTTTCAGACATGACAAAAAAACAAGGACTGACTTTCCAATACTAATGGTGCACGAAAGGATTATGTATGCACAGTACTTCTAACTCATTCAAATTCAACTTGAATTTGGTCTGAAGCTACCTTATATGAAATGTTAGCTTTCCTGATATCGAATAATGTTTATTATGTTCGCATATAAGCTGAAAAAAATTAATGCAAAAGTACTACTTTACTCGTGGTTATTATTAGGTAAAATGTAAGTATTTCTGGTTAGTTTAAAAAGCCTTTTTTCCTATAGATGCAGTAAGGTGAGTAAAAAGACTATGGAAAAGAGACTTAGGTCCTAGACTTGATTCTGGTACTAGCTCTTTGACCTGGGTAACTCTTTACCCTTTGCTGGGTCCGTTTTCTCCTCTGTGAATTTTGGGGTTGGGGTGGACTAGCTGGCAAGTCAGGCCCCTTCCAAGTATTAACATTCCAAGATCCTAACATTCCAGATGCTATCATCTTGATATAAAAATAATAATCTTTCATAAAAGCTCACACAAACATAATATATGATCAACTATCAGAATGACTCTTGGAAGAAAAACATATATGGTTCGCTATCTGGGTTCCTCTTTGCAGCAGTTAGGCAATTCATTTGGCATTTGTTTGATTGTATAATTTAATGACAATATAAACAGCATAGTTTTGTTACTTTTCCTTTAAAAAGCAAAAATGACTCAGAGCTAACAAAAACTACTGTGACATCAGTTTGACATTCAAAGTTTGTTTCTTAGCAAAATGGCCAAACATATTTTGACTTGATACAGAATATATAATATAAAGACTTTTAGACCTAGAAATCTTCAAACATTATATTTGAATTTAGCAAAACATAAGCAAAATTTTAATATCAAAGTGCTAAACAGTACTGCCTTAAAAGTCACTGCAAATGAACCATAAAATAACCGCATGGGAAGTAACATTTATTGTACAAATGGTTAATAAAAAGACACATTATAAATATATATATGTAACCTGCTATATTTATATATATTTGCTTATTTAATTTCTAGTTGGCGTATCCAAGTCACTGTGAACACCCCATTTAAGTACTCTGTAACTCAGCTTCCAGGAGCTGGTGGTCTTGCAATAAATACAGGCAAAGCTATTACAATATAACGTGCATACAAATGTTTATACAAATAAGAACACTATGCAACAAATCATCTCATAGTAATATGGCATTAACAGTATAAACATACAAAAGGGAGTACGAACACGGAATGTTGAAACGCAGCCCATTAATCCTTCCTAGTACTGACATTCATACTACTTTTTAAAAAATAAGACTTGCTTACTCTCCATAATTGTCTCTGTAACTGATAACAAAAATTAAATTGTATATATTAAAAACCTTATTACCCCTGGTGTTTACCCTGTATGATCCAGTTCCTATTTTTTGCATGTTCTTACCTAGGAACCAAACACTTGAGACTCACTGAACGCGGCTGGGCTTCAGCATGACTGTGTCAGTCAGTTGCTATAACTGAAGGAAGTTTAGGAAACACTGGATGGGTTGATAGAGCACAACCAAAACAGTTGTATGTAATCCATCTTATAATCTGAGCCCCCTTCGGGACAGCTGGACAGTCAGGGCAGGGATCTGGATCCGTAAGAATGGCCCGAAATCTTGGATGGACCATACCTCAGAAGGGGTCTATAGGGCAGGTGGACAAAAACCTCTGCTAGGAAATTAGCACTTGTCCTTTGCTAACTTGCCTCCTTTTTATTTCTGTATAAAATAAAGGAGAGTTAATAGACAAGACTTAGTAAGACAGCACTTTAAAAATTGCACTTGTATATGGAAGCGAACAGCCATTATCATTTTGCTATGTCTGATTTATAGGTTATCGTCCATCTTTCACCATTTGTTAAAATAAAGGAAGAAAGAAATTAAGACGAGGGAATTTCTGCCTTGTTTGCACCACATACGTACCCTTGATACAGGAAGTATATTCTAAAAGCGATCATCTCAAGACAGGTCCTACCCTGGCGAACAACCCTTGGCTGTTCTTGTTTTTAAATACAAAGCAACTGTAATTGTATTCCCCAGAAACAGTTTTCAAACAGTTATATTATTCTTCTTTTTTTTCCCCCTGCTGGGATAGCATCATCCAAAAGTGCTTTGTTAGCAGTTTCTTAGAAAACCCTCATGAACTATAACCCCCCTCCCCACCCCAAACCCAAGCCTAAATATAAAACACAACCCCAACACAATACTCTGCAAGTTTTCTGGCTTTAGGTTGTAAGGAAAAGTGCCAGAAAAAAAAAAAAGTCTTTCATTTTGTCAGGAGCTGCTTTTTCTCTTAAGGAAGGACAGGAATGGTAGGTGTCCAGACCCCTCCCTCTGCTGCGTAGCAAGCAGGCGCTAGCAGATGAGGCGGCTCCCTGCTCAGGCTGCTCCTCTCAGTAAGGCAGGGTGTCCAGGAAGAGCTTGTCGATGATGGAAGGTGGAGACACCAAGTCTTCCAGCTTCAGGTAGAAGATGCGCTGGAGACCCAGGGTGCAGATCTTCCGCAGTTCTACCAGGGCGCCCAGGACCTTGGGCTCCGTGGGCTCCAAGGCCTGTCCCTTACTCTGGTGGTCTTTTAAGCTGCTCGTGATCTTGTTGCATAGCTCCTCCACTCTCTTTGGTTCTTTTAACCCATGTCGTTCTGCAGAGGCATAGAAAAGGACGCGTTTAGGAGGCAGTTCCATCTTAAGAAACTGTGAATCCCTAATCAAGGCCTGTGTCCTGTTCTGCCAGTTGAGATGGCATTTTACAAAGTGCCCTCCCTCTTAGAGGTAGTTCTTTGAATCCCAGTCTGTCACTCACTGTGTGCCCTTGAATAAGTCCTTTAACCTTTCAGCCCTGGTTTCCTTATAAAATGAAGATGATAACATACCTAATTCAGGGTTTCTGGGAAGACCTTGGCCCCAGTTATCTCAGTCAAAGTTTTCATCTCTCAGTACATTTACATGTAGAATAATAATTTGTGAGAGATGAAAAACATCCATCCAGTTGGAAATCACGTTTGAGTTTCTAATTTTCCCAACATTAATGTTTTTAGTTGGGAATATTTTTGTTACAAAAGGTACTTTCTTAAAGCATAAGTCATCAGAAAAATGAAGCAACTCTCCAGACATTTTTTTTTTCTTCCTCTCTTGCCCTAAATTAAAGGAGGCCTGGGGACCAGGAGATCTGCCTTCTTCCCAAGCTTGGCTAGTCGTGTTTGAGTTTTTCCCTTTCTAGGGCCCATCTTAAAAGGAGGAGGTTGGACTTAATGACCTCTAAGGTCCCTTCCAGCTTTGAGGTGTTAAAATTATATTCAGGTCCAACCATGAACATTGCCAGCAGCATCTCAATGGATTGTAAATCTAAGACAATGCCTGACATGTGGCAAATGATATCGTCAAAAACAAAACAAAAAAACCAATAAAGTCCCCTAATTCCCAAGCTTTGCAGTGTATAATTTTGCTTTCTCCAGGAAACTAGCAAATCAGTCGAGAGGCAAATCTGTCCCCATGGTTTACCTTTACTCAACACATGCACTCAAGAGTGAACTTCAAGAGTAATCCAGCCTGCAATAGTGTTCTGCCTCAAAGTTTTATTTGCCCTCCAAAGCAAAAAAAACCAAAACAAAAACAAAAGCAGAGTGCAAATTTGGCAGTATATTTCAAGAGCTATAACATGTTCGTTGTCTCTGACCAAGTAATCCCACTCACGGGAATTTATCTGAAAGAAAAACTCAACAGGAGAATAAAACTATATGCATGAAGATATTTTGGATAAGCATTATCTATTTTAAAAACTAGGAAAAGATAAAGGGTGGAAGAACAGAGGAACCATTAAGTAAAAATAGGATGTCCACGTAATGGAAGGTTCTATAGACACCAGAAAGGACAAATTACTAACGTTACGAAGCAACATGGAAAAAATACATAACATCACATTAGATAGAGAAAAGAATATGAAATGGTCTCTAAGATGTGATTACATCTATGTAAAAATTATTTCTTCATCTAGAGAAGTATGAAAGAAAACGGAAAAGTGAAAATATTTATGAGATTGTCAGATAACTCTTACCTTTTTTTTTTTTTTTAAATTTCCAGGCTAATGTTATTTGTCTAACAAACAATGTTAAAATAGAACAAACGGGGATTCGATCCTTTGTGAAGCCCTCTCCTAGCTGCAACCTGATCACACAATCATCTTGCTGACAGTACATTCTATTAATACTGAGCCGTCTCAAATTAGGTTCAGAGCCCAGAGGGAGGTGCTTCTCCCAGAATAAAATACCAATCCATTGATTTAAGCTTTCCTTTTCCACGCCTCATGTCTTGAATTATATTCAAGATACCATATTCATGATCAGCATAAAGGAACTGAGCGATGTTGATGGCTGGATTTCGGGAGAGAGTTGATTATGGAGCCCTGTACCCAGACTTTCTCATGGCCAAACTCACAAAAGGTGCCTCGGAGTTCTCCCTGCTCTCCAACCAGTGGTGACTGCTCAATAACTATGGCAACCATTATTTATTCAGTGAATTCAAGTGGAGATCGATACCTCCTGCCAGCTGGATCAGCCCTAGGCCTGGAATTCCTTGAGGAATTCAGACACTCCTGTTAGAAGCCAGAGGCACCTCCTTTGTTGTTCTGAACAGCTACTGGATTTGTGGCTTCTTTACTTTTTCAAAAGGGCTGAGACAAAATTCAGTCTCCATGCAAACTACTGCCAGCAGCCAGCAAGGTTTTCAAATCACTAGGGAGTCACTAAGTGTCTAGGCGCTTCCTAGTAATTTGAAATTCCTCAAAACCCCCATCACTGACATTTTAGCTTAAGGGACCCCCTTTCTTCTCGCAGCTTGGTAAACATGGCTGCAGAGCTGATATTCGGAGAGTTCACTAATTCAGGAGGAAATCAGACATTCAAATTTCCCCCTTCCCTAGGAATTATACACAGGTTTTAGTTTAAGATCTTTGTCCACCATTAAACAAAACAAGCTTCTGGGTGTTTCTTGCATTTTGATCTACATCATTTTTATCCAATACTTCAGTCTTCTAACTCAGCTTTATGCAGTCAAAACTTTAAAATACAACTTCTAGAAATGGTTAAGTAACGAATTTATGTGTCAGAACCAAAACAATTTGAGTCATTTAGTTCAAACTCCCACCTCAGATAAGAATCTCCACTACAAGATACTACAGAGAATGCTGGGCACCAGCTGGACTGGGAGTTTACTATTTCGCCTGATAACCAAAATACAGGGGTGAACAAAAGTAGGTTTACAGTTGTTCGTATGGAAAATAATGAAATAATAAATAATAATACAAGAATAAACTCTCTTTTGCATACTCACAACCGTAAACCTACTTTTGCCCGCCCCTGTAGATTTGAAAGCACTTTCTACAACACTTTTACCTAGATTATTTTATCACACCCTCACAATAACCCTTTGAATTAGGCAGGACACACATAATCTTTATTTAATAGATCAGGTAAGGCTCAGGGAGTTAAGTTACTTGCCCATGGTCAAAATGAACAAGTGGTTAATTTCTTTCACTCCAAGTCCAGAAATACCAGGCTGCCTTGAACATTATGTTAGAATGTCCCTCCTCGTTCAGCCTCCCTGTAACTCCCTCCTACACTTTGTGTACCTCATTAACTAATTGATTAATTACTTCTTTCAACAAATATTTATGGAGGACTTATTTATAGCCACTGGGGTCAGAGCAGTGAACAAAACAGACCACAGATCACACTTCTAACCTGTATGGTACCTAAGGACACTGCTGGATTACTGGGGATTTAGCTATCCGTGCCACAGACATCTCTGCTAAGAGAGAGAAGAAGGGGAGGCACGGAAGAAGAGGAGAGAGAGAGGAGAGAGATTTTAACTTCACCTAGTGAAAATCTACTCATTCTTAAATCACAGATCCCATTTTTTTCAAGGAAGTTTTTCCCTTTTACTCTCAGTCTAGATTATTTTTTCTATTTTTTTTTCTCTGAAGGATAGACAGGTAGAAATCAGACATTTATGTGACTATTACCTGCCTCCTCCTTTAAATGTAAGCTCCATGGGGGCACGGACTGTGTTTGCTCACGGTCGCATCTCCAGCACCAAGCCTACTGCATGGGAGACACCAGAAGCACAGAGACCAGGCCCCACAGTGGATTCACTCTCATGCTCACTCCAGGACATACAGTCATTGAGTACAATAGCCTGTCCTCTTTTTCTCTTCTTGCTATGAAATTTTATATGTGGTTTAACAAATGTTCAAAGCAATTTCCACTTTTCCCCAAAATGTGCTGAAATGTTCCACTTTCATGACCTTGTTATGCTGTTCCCTTGGTTTGCAATGTCCTTCCTCTAGATCTTGCCATGTCTAGAAACCACCTCCTTGGGAAGCCATTCATGATCAGCACCTCCAACTTTCTACACCCCCAAAATGTTAGCAGTAATCTGGACTTCCCCTGCACTGACTCTGTCCCTTTTAAGGACCTGAGCACTAACCACCATAAATGAGTTCATTGCATCATAATCAGATATGACTTCCTAGTAACCTATATACTTTCTGACAGCAGAATTCATGCATGGCTCATCTTAGCATCCCTGGAGACTGACACTGTGCCTGAAATATAGACAGCACTCAATATTTGTTTAATGAATGGATACTTATAAACTGACAATTTCACACAAACTTTTTATTTGGGGGGGCTTCTTATTTGCTAATCACAATGAACTGCAACCAGATATCACCTCATTGGTATCCCATCAGAAGCTAAGCACTTTCATTACTCCTGGGACAGGGATATGGCACTGGCAAAAAGGAATGGGTAGGGTAGATGAACTGGGACCTAAAAACATTTCACAACCACAACTGTGGGGAACTCCCTTTTACTGTACGGAGGAAGAGTGATCTGAAAGAAACCATTTCCTGCCCCACCTCACCACCAGTCACATAGAGAGAGGTGGAGGAAGAAGAAGAAAAAGAAAAAAAGAGCCATGTTTGTACAAACTAGCAATACTGTCCATATTTGTAATTTTCCTGGAAGCAAGATGGGTTTGACTTTTAAGATCCCATTTCCTTTCATGAGTTCACTGTGGTTTAGGAACAGACAATTTTGGGTTGTCTGCTTTCTGATGCCAATAGCCCAACTGATATCCCACAATCACCCTTTTTGATCAATGGAGTTCATTCAGAAGTCAAGATTTCACGGGAGCCCATATTCAAATGAAATTAATATCCACAACAAGACACACTGCTGTTTCCCAGGCATTGTCTTTGCTGCCACTTCCTGATGCTTTCACACATTTCAAACTCCTTCCCAAACAGCAAATCACAAAAAGATTACTGTCAGGTTCAGAAATGAGAGCAGGGGGACTTATGTTATAACCACAGCACCTAAAACAACCTGCCCTGCACAGGCTGGCAGGGCTGCGGGCAGGACCTGGAACTCCACCATAAAAGACTTGGCCTCTTTTAAGTGCAGCTTAATTACTTTAATATTACTGTCCTTTTTTGAGCCTCTCTCAAACATCCAAGGAGAAATTCACCAAACACACTGCCTTCGAAAGCCACCACCAGTTTCCTCGTGTCACTGAGACTGATTTTTGGACCCCAAAGGGAAGGGACAGGCATATGCCTATTTGAGGGAGTCCCTGTCACCATCCCTCCAGGATGGAACACAGGTGGATCGACTGCCTATTCTGAATTCAGTTTGGCTGCATCACAAACCTAATTTTACATAATCCTTACTGCTGCCTCATGGAATACATGTTGCTTTCCCCATTTTACAGATGGGGAAACTGAGGTTCAGAGAAATAAAGTATATTACTCAATGGCACCTACTTATTAAATAGGGGATCCCAGATTAAAACCTGGGGGAGGTGCTGGATCCCAAAGTCCATGCTATATCTGCCATAACAGGCTGGTATGAGCTCCCTCCTTCCTGAGCAAGTCTCCACACAATGGGCAGCAGGCTGAGCAGCCATAACCACAGGACACACAGCAAAGTGCAGGCAGAGACAGGACTGGCACCACCTTCTCCTAATCCAGTGATGGCGAACCTTTTGAGCTCGGCGTGTCAGCATTTTGAAAACCCTAACTTAACTCTGGTGCCGTGTCACATATAGAAATTTTTTGATATTTGCAACCATAGTAAACAAAGATTTATATTTTTGATATTTATTTTATATATTTAAATGCCATTTAACAAAGAAAAATCAACCAAAAAAATGAGTTCGCGTGTCACCTCTGACATGCGTGTCATAGGTTCGCCATCACTGTCTAATCCCTACTCTGTATTCTCAGCACTGAACTGTCCAATGTTCTCCAGGTTGGGACTTCCTGGCCTCACAGTTGTCTACTAATATTTACTTAAAGAGTAAAACAAACAAACAAAAAAAGACATAGACTTCAGGCCCGCCTCTTAAACTACAGCTCTCACACCTGGACTGGCCTTTTCCCTTGGAGTCTCTTTTCTGCTACAATTTGTGCTCAAAACCCACTGCCAGAGCAGATCGTTCTAAAGTGCAAGCTTTCACATGATGCTGCTCTGGTCAAAACTTTCCTGTGGCTCCCCACCGCTCTCAAGATCAACTCCAACCTTCTCACCTAGGCGTGAAAGGTTCTTCATGTCCCACCCCTCCCTTACCTAGCATGGCAGTCTCATTTCCCATAACTCTCCTCTTTTTAGAGATTTCCATCCTGGAACTTATAACAGCCATAGTTTCAATGGCTTTAGCAAATTTTTATTTGTGCCTAGAAATCATGCTCCTTCCATTTTAGTTTGGCGATATCGTATCCTCTTTTGAGAAGACCTCATGTTACCTCTTTTGAGAGACCACCCCCCACCTTTGGTCTCTCAGCACTTTGTACCCACTCCCTCATCCCCCCCCACGGCACTCAATACCTTGTACCACATGCATCATCTCTGAAAACCCACTGACATGCCCGAGTGCCTAGATCAGCGAACACTTGTTGATTAACTACAGAGATTTGCTGATTTCCATAGAGACGTGGCAATGCACTGGGTGTATTTACAGAAAGCCAAGGCTGACTCTAGATGTTGTTTCTGTGTGTTTTTTTCTTAATTAACTAAAATCCATACTCCCCAGTTTTGAATGTTTAACTGTCCTAGGAAGAGCTGAATGGTTTTGAAACTGAGCTGAAGAGCTTTAGTTGAGAGACAGCCTTTGAACCCATTTCATTGCAGTCCTGCTGGAGTGATATGCTTGTCCTTGAATGTGCTTATTTTTCTTCGGGTGCCCCCGTATGCCATTTGAAAGTCCTTTAAATGGAGTCCATAGCCTTTAAGACTGCCTTTATTTTTGTTGTGTTAAGGTCTCCCTTGGAAATCTCTGTCAGGTCCCATCAAAAGAAGGGAGTTTCTCAGCCAAGACCAAAGACCACCAGGAGGAGGTGAAGTTCCACTTGGAATACCGAGGGGACAAGCTAGTGTCTGATTCCTACTGTAGCACATGCCATTTAATTGTCTTTGCCTCCATGTAAATCGTTCAGTGATGAACCAGCCTAGCATCTTAGGGTACTCAGACATATCTCACATTGGCTAACAGTGAGGTCCCAAGAAGGTGCATGGAAACAATGCACATCTCTGATGATCAGGAAGAAGGGCCCATCTTGCCAAAGGATGCATTTGGTCCCCTGTGAAACTCATCACCTGCCTGAAAAGCATGTTTTCTACAGTCAAGAGGGTATCGGATCTGAACCTCAATTCTTAGTCCAATAGCCTAGGCCAGTGGTCGGCAAACTCATTAGTCAACAGAGCCAAATATCAACAGTACAACGATTGAAATCTCTTTTGAGAGCCAAATTTTTTAAACTTAAACTATATAGGTAGGTACATTGTTATTAACTTAATTAGGGTACTCCTAAGGCTTAGGAAGAGCCACACTCAAGGGGCCAAAGAGCCGCATGTGGCTCTTGAGCCACAGTTTGCCGACCACGGGCCTAGGCTGTGCTTCAGTCTGATGAAAAGAATGGGAGGTGAGCCCCAGGTGTGGCTAGCCTCTTAGGGAGCCTCCACTTGTCACTGCCTCAGCAGGCCCCAGTCTGGCCAAGAAGGATGAGATCACACTGGAAACTCTGAAAGTATCAAGACACAAAGGGAGCTGGGGCCTTGGGTCTCAGGACCAGCCCCAGGAAAATAAAATCTCCTCTCTTACCCGATATGCCTTCCTAGTCCCCTCTCCCTCTCCCTCTCCCTCTCCTTCTCCTTTTCCCTTTCCCTTTCCCTCTCTACCTCTCATTCCATCTTGGTGCCATTTATGTCCCAAAAGATAGAAAGAGAGAGAGACATCTAATGACAGAAAGGCATAATATAGAAATTGAATAAGTATTATGCTCCTGTTTCTTAACTTTTAAAAATTATTGAGTTGAGCCATTTTTTGCTGTTTACAAGTATCCATTCTCTCACTCCCCTGCCAATCAGAGTTGTAAATCAATAAATAAAGGTGTGTTTTATATGTGTAGTTCTTTGGTTTTACTTTAGGTCGATAGCCAAGGACTGGGGAGAGGGGAAGACTTGCCCTCAGTCCCACAGGAGCAGGCTGGCTAAGCTAATTTTCCTTAGAAACCCTTGTGAAGATAACCCTGAAGCAGTAGTGCAACTCTCAACAGAGCGCCTGTGGAAATTTAGATGTTCCTATATTGGGCTTGTTGACAATGATAACTCAATAGGAACCCTCTCTACCTGGAGGTTCATGACAACAAGCTGCAGATATACGTCTCTTGTTTAAATTAAGTAAAATGTCGCAGATTTCAGAACAGTG
Organism: Myotis brandtii; assembly: GCF_000412655.1. Taxonomy (NCBI): domain Eukaryota; kingdom Metazoa; phylum Chordata; class Mammalia; order Chiroptera; family Vespertilionidae; genus Myotis; species Myotis brandtii. The sequence continues at coordinate 1,914,824 of NW_005362270.1, read as the reverse complement.
GCAGTCATTTTCCTAATTTTCTGGTGTGTATGACAGCCGAAGCCAGACTCCACCTTAACACAAGAAAAGAGAGAAAGGAGGATGTGGTAGCTTTGGGTGACAGCAGGGTGGTGCTTACCTGTGATCATGCTCAGTGCTGACAGGCATGCTAAGGCTTGGATATCAAGGTTCAGGCTCTGCAAACTTAAGGAAAAGTCTTTAATGGAGTCGAGCCACTCCCCAAATCCACGAAGGCACTGAAGTCGGTGCAGGACAAGTCCATTGCAGAACACAAACTTATCTTCAGCAGTGTTTGACCTACCAGAGAAAGTCATGGGGGGGTTAGGGGGTAGAAACACATTAAATAGGTCTGTTCAGTCTATCCAATGGGATAACATCATAATGCACGGCCCCCAGACAGTGTTCAGAACCCAGTGTGGTGCTGTCAAACCTGCCCAAACACCCTTGATGAACACCCACCACCACTTGTCTGTGCTAACTTCCTGAGTGAGCACCAATCCCTGGGGAAGCTGCCAGGCCCTGTTGTGGGCTCACCTGCTTTCCACAGTGGGCCTCAGAGGGCTATTTCTAAATCTGTCCTGAGAGTGTATATCAGTCCATAAGTATCCCATACTTCTCTCATGAAAGGTGCCCTGGAACTTCTAGTTGAACATCACCACTCAGCCGGGGGGCTCTGGGCGCTCCTTTACTCTCTCTGGGTTTCCTTTTCCTTATGTATTAATAGGAGTTCTAATGGCTACCTTCTAAGATCGTTGTGGGAATTAATAAAATACAGGATCTGAAATCATGCACAATGCCTGGTATACAAGAGGAGTCTTAGGTGTAATTAATTCTGAATTCTATGTGGTCCTATCTTTAACCTTAGCCTTCCTTTAATTTTCAAATTGCTTTCCACATATTTATCTCTTTCAGCCTACTGCACTAACAAGTTAATATCTATCACTATGTTTCTTGGATGCATAGTTTCATTCATTCATTCACTAGTCAAGTATTTCTTGTGCACCACGTATGTGCCATTCCTAGAGCCAGGCACTGGAGGAAACTTGGTGACTAGAGCATGCATAGTGCTTGCCCACATGGAGTTAATCATTTACTTAATCCTATGCTGCCTGCCTAACAGATGATAGTCACATCGTTGGCTTGGCTCCTTTGTATAGCAGATTAGCTGTAATGATGCTAATTACTGGCACTCCAGTTGTAATTCCCCCTGTCTCTCCCACAGATCCCTCCACAGAGGTACACAAGGACCTCTCAATCTCAGAGTTTAAAACCTGGACCTCAGACCACTGGCATCAGAATCACTGGAGCATGAGTTAAAATGCAGATTTGTGGGCTTCTTCTAAGAGAAACCAATATAGCTGGGAATGAGGCATGGGAATCTGCACTTTAAACAAGGATTTCTGCTAACACAATATGAAATTGGAGGGGAGGGTAAGGAAGAGAATGAGGGGGAAGGGACATTCTTTCTCTATAATATTTGGTGAAATGTTGGTACCATCTCCTAAAATTACATAATGGCAAGGAAGCAAGGAATCTAAAATGTTACTCATGCTGAGATTCCAGGTCCCAGCTTTTTGGAAAAGAACTTCCGCTTGTGTTCAGTGTCACTGAGCATGAAAGGTTGAACCAAATCTTTTGATCTAGGAGCTATTCTCTTGGAGTAAACACTGGGGGTTGAGAGGCAGTGGGAACTCTTTAGAGCTCCATCTGGTGTACTAGAACAGTGACTTGTAAATAGAAACCCATGAGGTAAATGCAATGTTCTCAACAAATACGTGCTCCCAGGAAATACCTTACGCACCATGGGACTCTATAGAATCCCAGAGTGTTGGCATTACAAGGAGCTTCAGATATCACCAAACCCAACCTCCTCATTTTACAAAGAAGGAAACTGAACTTCCGATGAGGCAAGGGACCTGCTCAGGGTCGTACAGCAAATCCATATTAGAACTGAGGGTAGAACCCAGGAGTCCTGGCTTCCAATCCAATGCACTACCCACTACTCAGCTTTTTAATGCCTGATCATATTTGATATTTCCTTCCTGAGCAACCTTCTCTCTGATGACTCATTTGCAAACACAGCAGGTTTCAAAGTTCTTCAAAGGAAGGAGTGAACTGAAGGTAGATAAAATAATAGTAATTACCTGATGGAAAGTCTGAGAACAAACAGCTCCAAAAAGGCTGATTCTATAAGTAATGTCTGATCTTCTTTGGGGAGATCAGTAAATCCAGGGATCTTTTCTGCCCAGCTTCTGGATACGTCAATGGAGGCTGTCAGAAGGTTGTAGAACTGTTGTACATGCTCAGCATCTGTGCCTGCAGCGGCCTGGTCAGAGGGACAGTACTAGAATGCAAACCACAGGCAGCAGCATTATCTCAGTTCAACGGGGATGACAGCATCATTTGCAAATGGGCTCTCCCACGGCTGTCTAGACCTGAATCCTTACTCTCAGGTCCCACAGTTGATAAAACCCGTTGCATTCACAGTCTCATCTGATTCTCACATGGCCCCATGATATAGCGTGAAGGTTGTTACCATTTAATAGACAAAGAAATTTGCTGAAGTCCCATCAGTGCAGTGGTTTTCAGTGCTGACTGCAATCATCTGGGGAGCTTTAAAAACACTCATGTCTGGGTCATCGCCACAGAGATTCTAATTTAACTGGCCTGGGTTGAGGACTGATCATTGGTGATTCCCAAGGGCAGCCAGTGTTGAGAACCAATATCTCAGGGGTTTGTGTCTGAGTGAACCTCCAGCATCTATTGACTCCACTAAAGTACAGCTGCCTCCAAACAAGATACTTAATTAATCCATGGTTCTCAAAGTGTGGTCCCTGCACCAGCAGCATCAGCAACACCAGGGAATGTGCCAGACAGAACTAAGGAAGAGGAGAAGAGAATGATTTTCGCTTGCTGTAGATAGATTTCTGTGAGAGAGACAAACCAGGAAGAGGAGCAGGGAGGGTGTCTCAGTGGCAGAGCCCAGGCACTGTGTGCCATCAGACTCAGGACTGTGGCTACTTAAATTAATGAAGTTAAAATAAAAATTCAGTTCCTCAGTCACACCAGCCACATTTCAAGCTCCACAGCCACATGCGATAGAGAACATTTCCATCACTGCCAAACATTCTATTGAACAGAATTGATCTAGAAAGTCCCAGGAGAAGAAAGATACAAGTAGGAATAAAGTCTCTACCCAGCTTTTGGCTATTCTGGTAGAGTCAGGGTTTTGCCTGAATCACCGGAAGACAATCTTTCCTACTTCAGGCAAAAAGATTGATACAGCAAGGTAATCATCAAGGGACAATAAACAGCACAGACAGATCTGCACAACACGCATGTAAATATGCACATCATTTCCTTCGCACTAAGAGCTGCGGGTGCTTTTGCATCCCTTCTCTAGGTTAATCCTCCTGGGGTATGGATTTTAATTCTCCTTTTATAAATGAGGAAACTGAGGCCCAGAGAAGCTCACTCGCACTAAGAGCTGCGGGTGCTTTTGCATCCCTTCTCCTGGGGTATGGATTTTAATTCTCCTTTTACAAATGAGGAAACTGAGGTCCAGAGAAGCTCAGAGAGTCTGAGAGTTTCCAACAGTGGTATAGCCAAGACTTCCACGTGGCCTTGTGGTTTCCAGTCCCAGCTGTTAATATGCCTGATGTTACTAGCTGGTAGCCCATGGTATAGTTTTAAGAAAGCATTTTATTTTGCTCTAATTGGAGGTCTCCAGGTATGCATTCATTTGGTCCCATGTTTTGTCAGCAGCACAGTGACTGGCACCTGATTGACTCTCAATCAGTAGTTGTTGAATACTCTTCGATGAAAGAAGAGTCAAGGGAGCGCCTAGACTTGCCACAATCTAGTGGTCGGCAAACTCATTAGTCAACAGAGCCAAATATCAACAGTACAACGATTGAAATTTCTTTTGAGAGCCAAATTTTTAAAACTTAAACTATATAGGTAGGTCCATTGTTATTAACTTGATTTGGGTACTCCTAAGGCTTAGGAAGAGCCACACTCAAGGGGCCAAAGAGCCGCATGTGGCTCTTGAGCCGCAGTTTGCCGACCACGGCGAATCAGCCAATAAGCAGCCAGGTCCTTATTGTAGAACTACTTAGGTATGAGGAAATGAGGCACTTGTCTTAATTGGACTCCCCCCACCCCCACCCCACACACCCTTTTGTGCTTTCCCAAGAGGCATCATGAAGTAACAAAAGAAACATCGGACAAAGGAGCCAAACTACTGTAATCCTTGATTTGTCCAGGCCCCTTATTTGTGAAGCAGTGTAGCTTTGCTGCCTACTTTAGTTATCTGGGGCAAATGACTTCGCTTTTCTGAGCGTCAGTTTTCCCCTCTGTAAAATGGGGACAATGCCTTCCTCAATATTTTGTTGGGATGATCAAATGTGATAATATATGTGAAAGGCCTGACACATGGAACACGTTTCACAAACGATGACAGGGATGCTACTGATAACGGTTTTGATGCTTGACACTCTCACTGTCCCTCAGCCTCCACACTTATAAAATGGGAGAAGGTTTCTCCTTTTCAGCCCTGACTATCTAGGATCCTGTGACATCAGGTCCAGTTCAGAGCCCTGGGTCATCCCACTCAGTGCCCAGACTCTATGAAGCCCTGGATGGGCTTTTGTAATGGGTTCAATGAACCACGGGAGAAAGAACCAGTCTTCCTTCCTATGGATAGTCAAGGATGGCAGCCTGATCCTGGTGCCGGGTACTTCCCACCACCTCCTTTCAGTTCACACTCCCTATATTCACTGCAGGAGAGTGGGAAAGGGGATTTTATTTTACTTTCTTACTTTCTCCTCTGATATTAACCTAATTCCACATGCTCTCCAAGGGCAGGATGAAAATCAGGGCAGGACCACCGTTAGAAAGCTGACAGCGCTACATGTGAAACTCCCGAACGAGTGATAACATGGAGCAGAGGCAGCAGATCATGGGGTCCTCCTCCAGGCTCAGGCACTGACTTGCTGTGCAGCCCTAGACAAGTCACTTCACTTCTCTGGGCCTGTTTCTGCCTCTGAAGTAGGAAGTGACTGCCCTAGCTGACCCCTAAGATTCCTTCTGCCTCTTGCATGCAGCCATTTTTCTATTATTGATTTCTAGTTTAATTCCATTGTGGCTTGACGGCAGACATTGTGTGATTTCTTTTCTTTCTTTTTTAATTGTTAAGGTGTGTTTTATGGCCCAAACTATCAGCAACCTGGTGAATGTTCCATGTGCTGGCTCTTGCATTCAATGATTCTAAATGCAGCTAATCACACAGGTATGAAGTTATTGCCTAGAATTTTTTTTTATTGATTAAGGCAGCGGTTCTCAACCTGTGGGTCGTGACCCCTTTGGCGGTCGAACGACCCTTTCACAGGGGTCGCCTAAGACCATCCTGCATATCAGATATTTACATTACGATTCATAACAGTAGCAACATTACAGTTATGAAGTAGCAACGAAAATAATTTTATGGTTGGGTCACAGCATGAGGAACTGTATTTAAAGGGCCAGAAGGTTGAGAACCACTGGATTAAGGTATTACATATGTGTCCTTATCCCTCCATTGCCCCTCTACTCCCCCACCCCTGCCCTCAACCCCTGGTGTCTGTGTCCATTGGTTAGGCTTATATGTATTGCCTAGAATTTGACCTTGATTCAGCATTGTTTTGTTTTAAAACAGTGAGTAAAATGGAGAGAAAAAGACTAAAGAATGCAAACTTCTTCCTGGGCATGGGACCTAACAGCTCCCTCTTGCACTGACTTCCCTGAAACCATGGCTCACAACTCAATAATCTCTGTGCTTCCAATATTTGCTCACCATCCTCCAGAGCACTTAGCTTTCACCCAGGGTCCCCTGCAGGCCTCTGCCCCTGCTGGGCTCACATTTCACGCATCCTGCACACAGGGAAATGCAGCCCCTGCCTGCCCTGCGTGTGCAGTTTTCCCTGATGAGGCCCAGCAAGCAGAAAAGCCAGCGGGCCTGGCATGCGAGGCTCCAGCCAGACCCTCTGGGCTTCACCTGCAGTGATTCTAGTCCAGTATTCTGGAGCCAAACTGGACCAGTAACTTGGGGGTGAATGGAGGGTCAGCATCCAATGCTGAGGGAAAAGACAAACCAAGTATCCCCTCTACTGAATATAAGACTTAGAGAAACATAACAAAACATTTTAGATTTTTTTCTCTGCCTGGCCTAGCACTTTATAAAAACTTAATCAAGGAATACTGGACCTGGAGTTGGAAGAACCAGATCCCCATTTCTGCTTGTGTGCTCCCCTGCATTACTCTCTCAGGGCCAAACAGGTCTGGGGTTCACCAAAGGAAATTTAGAAATATTTGTTTATTGACCAAACATAGGTCAAATAGAGAAAGACTTTAGAAATGAATCCTAACTTTTTATTCTAGTCTATATGGATAATTGATCCATTAAAAATCTTTAGCTGTAGCCCGTTTGGCTCTGGATAGAGTGGAACTTTTTATTCTAGTCTATATGGATAATTGATCCATCAAAAATCTTTAGCTGTAGCCAGTTTGGCTCTGGATAGAGTGGCCCGGGTTTGATTACTGCCAAGGGCACATGCCTGGGTTGCGGGCTCCATCCCCAGTGGGGGGGTGTGCAGGAGGCAGCCAATCAATGATTCTCTCTCATCATTGATGTTTCCCTCTCCCTTTTTGAAATCAATAAAAAACTATTTTTAAAAATCAGGCTTTACAACTAGTCAAAGATACAGTATTACATTTATTGACATCTAATGGTGATTTCACCAAAGCACCTGGAATGAGAATCTAGAGCTACAAACAACAATGAAAGCTATTTAAACTGAAATGAGTCTACATATTTTATATGGCAATCATGTGGCTACACAGGTCAGATGTGAGGCAGAGCCTAGGCTTAAAATGAATTATTTGAATGGGAGCACCAGCCCTAAAAAAATTAGTGATATGATGCTGTCATAGCAATGTGGAATCTGGCATTTACTCTGTCTCACTTATCAGTCCAGGCTAAACATGTAAAATATCCTAAGAACATTTCATCTCCCCTTACAATGTTACTTTTCCCTGGGTCTTTATATATTTTAGATGTGATCACTCTAGAAGCCAAACTATATATACATATTCTTAGGTTCTTACACTTTAAAAATTGGCAGTGAATATATTTCCCCCCATATTTATTCCTTTCTTATCCATTTAACTCCCCTTAAAACAAAACCAGAAACAAATAAACTGTCTTCCCTGCCCCCCCCGCCCCCCATGGCATCACAGTTATTTGGTTACTTTCTCTTTCCTTCATGAAGGTAGGAGCATTTTTTTGTTTGTTTGTTTTTTAATCCTCACCTGAGGAGTGAGGATATTTTTTCCATTGCTTTTCAGATGGAAGGGAGGAAGGAGGGAGAGAGAAGAGAAACATCGATGTCAGAGAGACACATCGATTGGTTGCCTAGCACACACACACCCCTGGACTAGGGGTGGGGATCAAACCTGCAACCTAGGTATGTGCCCTTGACTTGGAATAGAACCTGTGACCCTCTGGTGTGCAGGACGATGCTCTTACCACTGAGCAATTCTGGCCAGGACAGGAGTGTTTCTTTCTTTCTTTCTTTTTTTTTTTTTGGTTAATCCTCATCCGAGGATGTTTTCCATTGATTTTTATGGAGAGTGGAAGAGAGAGGGAAAGTCAGAGAGAAACATCGATGTGAGAGAAATACACCGATCGGTTGACTCCTGCATAAGCCCTGACCAGGGCCTGGGCCGCAGAGGAGCCTGCAACCAAGGTACGTGCCCCTGACCAGAATCGAACCCAGGACCCTTCGGTCCACAGGCCAACGCTCTATCTACTGAGCCAAACCGGCTAGGGCGCAGGAGTGTTTCTTATTCAATAATGTGTTCATTGCTCTAGAACAGTGCCTGACACCCACGAGTCATTCAATACATATCAATTAAATAAATTAATTGCTTTCTTGAAAATTTATATCTCTGTTGCTCATTCCTTCTCAGCCCAAGAAAAGCTGGAAAATGGGAGATTCAAGATAAAATTGTCCTTATTAAACTATATTGGTGGTTCTCAAATTTTAGTATGCCAATGAATCATCTAAGGTGCTTGTTAAAATATAGATTCCTGCCTGCCTTGTCCCTCCCCCCAATTCTGACACAGTAGGCCTGGGCGTGGCCTGGGAACCTGCATTTTAAGCAAATCCCCTGGCTCTTTCTGAGTGAGGCTGTCTGGGCACCACACTTTGGGAAATGCTGACTGTACCCACAGTGAAATTACAGCAGGCATACCGATCAGGGAATGAGAAGGCTGGAAGGGGTCATGGGAGTGCCCTTAGTCCAATCTCCTCACCATTCAGATGAGGAGACAGGCCCACAGAAGGGCAGGAACTGGCCTGAAATCATCTAATGACTTGGCAATTTGGAGGATCTCTTGAAGAGCCTCTCTCTGCAGAGTTTTCAGGCTGTTTCCTTGGTTAGGTCTAACATGTGTTAGCCATGTTGTTTCTCAAGCTATCTTGGTAACATACTTAAATGCCATTTGCTGGTGCCTGGTATTTTATCTGAGCAATATCTCTTGTTTTGGCGTCTGTTACTACACTAAGTGACACCAATTACCAGAAAACATCGTAGTTTGCTGAAAAAATACTTGAAATGACCAGCTAATGAGGACGTTAAGTTTATTTTCTCGTTCGTAATTATGCAGGCTCTGAAGCCAAGCCCAGTATCTATATATACTTGTATTGCTAAATTAAAAGCAACTGTGGGGTAGAGAATAGCAACATTTCAAGAAGAAACAAATCAAATGTGACATGTTTTGACTGCACTGATATACAATGATCTGAGCTCGGTTTTAAAGGAGAGAAGTTTGGCCCAAAGGAAATGAGGAGGTCCCAGAGCCAGGAACGCTTCGCAAAGCGAGGCGCTCGCTTTCTGGCCTCTGAAACATTAGTTCCCTCTGTGACTTGGAACACAACTCCTCCACCTCCTTTTCCCACAAATGAGGAAAATCACTCACTTACAACCTTAAGGGCGCGAATGGTGGTACAAGAAGATTAGAACACACCTGTCTGGCAAATATCTCCTCGTTTCTCTATTAGCCTGATTCACTGCGCGGAGCTGGTCCCTTTTATAAATTGTTTACATCAAATCAACTGTCTCTGACTCAAACCTGACAGGGCACATTCTTATTAAAAATGTAATAAATTATGAATACACACTACTGCTGTTATCGGCTACTGCTGAAGAGTGAAATTAGGCAGAAACAAATAAAGGCACTCTCATTTTTCACTTCTAAATGGTTTGCTTTTTAAAAAATGAATGGGTATATATTACTATTATTGTAATTTAAAAAAAATTAAATAAAGCTTCTTTAAAAACAAAACAAAACACACACTTAGTTAAATTGCCACTGAGTAGAAGTGGCAGTATGGTGAAATAGAAACATGTATTCAGATACCTTGAATGATGAGATTTGGATCTAGGCCACGCTCTTCCACTGACCTTAGATGAGTCACTTAACCCCCTGGAAGCCTGTATTTACTCCTCTGAAAATATGGGGGTTGGATTAGATGATCTGATCTCAAGGTCACCTCCAGTTATATAAACTTATAAATATAAAACTTTAAGGAGAAGGTATTATGAAAATTGAGTTTCAGTTGATGACATTCTTTTTTTTAATCCTCACCCGAGGTTATGTTTTAGAGAGAGGAAGGGAGAGACAGAGAGAGAAACATCGATCAGTTGCCTCCCATACATATCCGACCGGGTATTGAAACCACAACCTAGGTATGTGCCCTGCCTGGAACTAGAACCCGCAACCTTTTGGTGTATGGGACAATGCTCCTACCAACCAGGGCTGAGTGATATTCTTAAGAAAATCACCCAAACCATAAATTATATCACAGGAAGCTGGGACTTAAGTAGTAGGCACTCAATAAATTAATTTTGCTTCATTCATTTTAGGTTAATTATTTTTAGAACAAAGCACGTTCAATCTTGTTAAGTAACAAGTTATTTAACAACACATATGGAACAAAGCACGTTCAATCTTGTTAAGTAACAAGTTACTTAACAACACATATGTTTATATGTATATGTATATATAATCACTTGCATTTGGGGACAATAAGGTAAACCCCCAGAATCATAAAATCTTAGAAGTGGAGGAACTTAATAAAATCCAAAATGTATATGTATATGTATATGTATATGTATGTGTATATGTACATATAATCACTTGCATTTAGGGACAATAAGTAAACCCCAAGAATCATAAAATCTTAGAATTGGAGGAACTTAATAAAATCCAAAATAAACTCTCTGCTAGTGAGAAATCCTGTTACGTGTTCCCCTTAGTTACTTGTGTGATGATCACACGCCCTTGTCTTCAGAGTGAGCTGAAAGGGGCCCCTTTCTTCCCCCTCTAGATCTGTCCTTGGGAGCAACAGTCCTCTTTGCCACAGAGCAAAAGAGTGACCTAATCCTGCCAAACCTTCTCCCTTCCTACCTATTGCACATGTACTGTCATTTCATCCAATCATCCCTTACAAGTTTCCAGAAACAGTATGTCCACATCTCTCTCAAACTCCAGCTTGGAATTAGCCTCAACCCTGAAGTGTGGTCTGACAGGACAGAGCCCATGTACCACCCCCAACTTGGTCCTGGTACCATACTGCTGCAGCCTAAGGTGATTTAGCATCTCTCTCTTCTACTACATGTCCTCTGTTGGTTCCTAATAAGTGTATACACTCCCAAGATCTTCTTCACATGAACTACTGATGGGCCAAGGCCCTCCCATGTTTTAAAATTCTAAATGCTTAGCTTCACATTTATTTTTGTTAACTTTCTTCGTGATGGTTTCAGCCCATCTTGTTCCAACCTGTCGAAATCACTCTGAATGTTGATACTGACATCCATCATATTAGCGATCCCTCCCAGCTTTCTGTCATCTGCAAATGTGATCAGCATGCCTTCTCTGTCTTCATCCAAGTTTTTGATGAAAATTCACTGTATTTTTTAAAAAGTCTTTTAATTTATTGATTTGGGTCCAATTTTTGATAATTTTGTAAAGCTATCTAAAAGCAGAAGAATCCAAGCTATGAGGCTCAACCTGATTCCAAAACAATGCAATTAAAATAAATATGCTTTACAAAATTGAGCCAGGCCCCAAAGGTAGTATCAGTATAACCTAGACTCTGGCATGGTCAATCTGCTATTTTGGACAAAACTAACAATTAAATTGGATAAATGTTTGTTGATGAAGATGATGACTCTAGTCTAACACACTGAATGGTGCAGAGGCAAGCAAACAAGCTGGATTGATTTTTCCGTGTGGAGACAGTTCCCAGCTGGGACAACTCAAAGAGCTGGGGAGGGTTTGCCACTGAATAACTGAATAGTCCACAAAGACCAATAATTGGATAATTTGGGGCCAAAAAAAATCACTTGTGGAGCCTAAATTCTCTGGATTGACCACCAAAAGTGATTTCAAATATCCTGGAATAATGACAGACTGTGTTATGTAGCCTCAGTGTGGGTAGTATGAAATAGCTTCATAGATCCAGAAAAATTGCATGAGAGGAGAGCAAAGTTTCTCTAGGGAGGAGGTCTTTATTCCAGAATGCTGTTCCAGCACCCTCTCTCACTGAAACCAGAGGTGCAGTAACGCTTGGTATTAGGAGCACAGACTTTGGGGTCCAATACACTTGGCTTCTAATTCTATTTCTGATGCACATTAGCTTTGTGACCTTGGGCAAATCGGTCCTTTAGCCTTTCTCAGTTTTAATCTCATCTGTGAAATAGAGATCATAACACTTACCTTCCTGGTCTTGCTACATGGCACCTGACACGTGAAGTGTTCACACTCAGAACATTCAACAAATGGTAGGGAGGGCACTGTGCTAAAGCTTTGACAAGTATCATCTTATTTAATCTTCACAAATCCCAGGAAGTAGATATTATAATTATTATTCCATAACACCAATGAGGAAGCGGAGTCATTAAAAGGTTTAAGCAGTTGCTTAAGGCCATCCAGCTACTAAACGATGGTGTTGGGATTTTAATCTAGGGACCTGCATGGGTCCAAAGCCTGAGCCCTTAACCACTGCATTATTATGCTAGACTATTTTTTGAGACTTGACTTCAAGAGATGCTACTTGTAATCAGAATAAGAGTCCTCACGCTTTGGTGCTAACGATCTGCCATGCTCCTCCTCTGAAGTCTTGTGATCAGGGGCAGAGAGGAGGCTTCCCAGCCCATAGTGAGGGTAGGGATGAGGGAAGAAGGATCAAAGTGGGTGTACCAATCATAGCACTGCAACCTAATGGGCACACTCACACACTCTTTCCCAGCTGTTCAACCAGAAGTTTGAAATACTGATTAGACCTGGGCAGGGAAATCTGGTAGGAGCTGCCAAGCCAGACCAACCAATTGGGGATCCCTGGACTGGTCTCTCTTTGATTTGTATGCAAACTGTGTTTCTCAGTTTTCTTGTCTTAGAGTGTGGGTAACTATCCCTACAGTTCATGATTCTTTAAGTGGTTAAATGAGACAGTGAACCACAATGTCTAACATGCAGAAATTGCCCAATAATTGTGATCTTTTTTTCTTCCTTCCCATCTTTGGTGAGACTCAGTCTTACTAGAAGTTTGCTTTTCCAAGTCTTTTAAAAAGCCGCCTTAGAGTCATATTTATACATTTGCTTTGAAAATCCTTTCTTGTGGTGGTTCTCTTTGTTATCCAAATTTATGGCAATTTTCAGAATTCAAACTGATGACATTTTACTACATCCATATGAAATAGAAATGTTGAGATATTTTGGTTGACTAAAATAACAATACTGGTAATCACTTATGGTCTTCAAATGTTTTTCTCAACCATCTTTCCTGTGTGGCTGGTGATCAAAACATCCCTCTGAGGTTAAATATTGTAATCATGTCCACTGTAGGGATGAAAAAGCCAAGGGCATGAGCCAGGTGACACAGCTAGGAAGCAGCAGAAGTGATGTTCCATCCCATTCCTCCTGATGTCAAGGCCAGAGCTTGCTCCTCTCTATCAATGGTCTAATCCCTCGAATAAGCAGCAGATCAATCAATGCCAATGCAGTTGGGTAAACTGCTTAAGGATAACTTAAAGCTCACCCAGAAGGTTTGACCACAATATGAAAAAACCAGTAGTCACTTTGTCTAAACCATGAAAGAAATCTGCAAATTGTAATTCACCTGTGCAGATTTTCATTGGCACAACCACCAGGAATCCTGCAACAATGGGTATGACAGATGCAGCACTGTCAAGACCATTTGTTAAGGGATTCAGAGACCCAATAAGGCAAAATTACTTGGTTCAATGGATGCACTGGAATTGCAAAATGAAGTGAGAAATATAGAAAAGGTATGAAAACTGTTTAGCACACTGGCAGGCACAAAGTCAATCAATCAACTCTTATTGCCAGTATCATGAGTAGAGACCCTGATCATTCACTCAAAAGCAGGACATTATAAAACTTACTCTGGAATAATCAAGTTCTCTGGGCGTTGAGTCTGTTAAAGCTCGGACAAGGGCATTCATCATACAGCTTGGAGGAGAAGGTGGAGAGGGCTGAGAAGGTTCCTGCTGTAATGGGCTCTTTGGTTTTGAAGGCAGCCGACCTCTCCTCCCCTTCAGACTATCTGTACGGACAACTGATGGCAAGGGAAAAAGAGAAAGACTGTCTTTAAAGATATTCATGAATAGCCATAAATCACAAAAAGGAATTAAAACAGTTGAGCAATCATTAATGAGACCAACCATTTAAAAGTGGCAATAAGTTTGGAATAATATTCACACAACGATTCAATGAGAGTTGAAACAAGCAGCATAAAAGCCACTCCGTCCTTATATTTGGTAATGAATTAGTCCTAAAAGTCTCCTTCTTAAATAGAACAGAGATGTATGTACACAAGCTCTCTACTGATTTTGAGAAATTAGAATTGAAAAGTAGTCCTCAGCTATTTTTAAATGTAAACATACACTGTAACAACAAAACGTTGGAAGGAAAGGAAAATTCACCATTCTAATGTAAATATTAGCATTTTTTTCCAGTGATATCTGAGAACACATATAAACAAGTTGGATAAAAAGCATTATATTCATACCTTCTTTAACCATCCCAACACTGAGACACTTCTGAAAACGACAGTACTGACATCGGTTTCGACGTCTCTTGTCTACAGGGCAGTTTTTATTTGCCAGGCAAACATATTTTGCATTTTTCTGCACCGTTCTCTGAGAAAATACAATACAGAGATAGTCAACTAATAGTTTCTGGAAAGAGGTAGAACCTGACAAGATGTATTTTAATTACAATGTGAAAAGCGACAGTGCAATTCGTATAATTAGATAAATTTAATTTCCTAACACGCTAGCCTGCAGGAAAAACAATTTTATTAGTGTTAGCTGCTGACAATGAAAATCATCTCAGATTGTTCTGAAGCAAGTCTCAGGAGACATCCAAGTCTGAATGATAAAATCATATCTGAAATTACCAGGTCAACATATCATACCTTGGAGGATTAGATTATCTCCACTTTTAATATCCCTCTGGGAACAATTTTCTACTTGTTCCACTCCCCTGATTATTGCTGACCTTATTAAAATAAAATCAAAATTATCTGGGATGTACTTTGTTGGCTATCACTTTTGTAAGTCAAATATTACAGTAACTGGCTTTGTTTCCCAATAGAGATGAAATCATAAAAAGCAAAAATCAGGATTTGTCTAGTTAAAATATATAGGAAATAATGTTTAAGTGCCCAAAAAATCCCTTAATCAGCCGTTGTAGTTTATCTTTAAAAGGGTAAATGGCCATTTTTTTATATTTAAAATTAAAATCTTAAAATTGGACACTAAAAACCACTATCACATCCAAGAAAGGAATAAAGAAAAACCAAAACAAAAAGAAACGAGAAAGAAAGGAACATGAGAGCCATATATTTTCAATTAAAATTCCCATTGATTGGTTATTTCATAAATGACTATTGACATAGACATCAAAATAGCCACATTGTAAAACATACTTCATAAAACTTGGACTTGGATATAAAATAATGCTGTATTCTTCAGAATCACATGTAATTTAAAAATGGCACGTGGAGAAATAATTGAGCATAATTTTATGCTCCAAATATAAGGGAGGCTTTTTAAAAAACCCCACAAAAAGCACGTGTGCAATTGGATGTGGGTATTTACCACTTAGGGTAAAACCATTCAGAAATTACCTGAATCTATACAATTCCAAATAGAGCAGAAAGTTGAAATTTATTTGATAAGCCTAAAAAAGAAAAGAAATCTGGGTAATTTGGGGTTGGTAATCTATTTCTTGCCCAAAATTCTAGGCTTATTTTCAATCTTTACTTTCAGCAATTCTCAGCCCTCATTTACCAGCATTTACCCTATCATCTTTTAATTTCACTTTAGGAGATCATTTTGCTGACATAAAACTTTAAAAAATCTAACAAAGCCAGATACATTTTCCCTGCGTTTGTAGGTGATGTTAGTTTAAAATGTAAAAATTCCAAAAACACAAACATGCTTCTCAGTTTCCAGCATTTAAATTCTCAGCACTCTTTAAGGGTAGGAAACTGGTGCTTCCTGAATGAAGTTCTCTTCATCGAACATGCAGTCATTTCTAAAACTCTTATTTCTTGCCATTGTCCTCAAGGTTATATGCCAATTTGAGTGCTTGGCGGCATTTTGCTCCAGGTATACATTTTTCCAATAACCTGAAACCTTTCCCACAGTCATGTGCGCCTGCACAGTTTAAGGACAAGGAGAGATCGTTACAGTTCAATCACTGAATTCCATCATTAACTGCATTTCATGTCACATTTTTAAAGAATTCAATTTAATGGTAGAAAGCCACTGGGTAAAACCTGCTCCCATTCCCTTAATTAACAGATCTGTGGGATGGTTCTCTCCCATTCCTACCCCCCGCCCTTTCAAATATAGATTTGTTTTCAAGGGATTGCTGCAGAAAAGGAACCCTGTTGGGGAACACTTAATTGACATTTCTAGACTAGGGATGTATTACCACTCCTGTATTTTGGTCAACTCTCAATTATTCAGGGATGGTTATATTTGAAGTTACTTGCACTTCTCTTAATTGTTTTTCTTCCTTTTCTCCTTTTTGGCTACCTGTTTCACTGCCTTTCAGCATTTCCACTGAAATGATGTAAAAATCAATTTGTGAAAGGAATGCAGTTCCTTGAAAGCAGCCCTGGTAAAGCTTGAGTAGTTAAGACTAAAAAAGGCTAACCTGGGGGCTCTATATTTAAAATATCATAATCCTGTACATGCCTTCGGTATGGCTGCAAAGTCTTTCCATACGCCTTTTCTCACTTTTCTGCAGAATGTAATTAATCACACTCCCAGATCAAAAGTAACCAGCCTTTTCTCACTTTTCTGCAGAATGTAATTAATCACATGATTTCTACTCCCAGATCAAAAGTAACCGTTGCTTGTGGTGAGGATAACCAATACACAAACACGTGCATTTTTACAAATACTTGGTAGTTTTGACTTATAATGAACTATTGTTTTTATATGGCCCTTTAAAGTTTATAAAATGCTTTCATAATTGTTTTATCCCATTTAATTCTCACAGCCCTTCTCTGAATTTTATCCACCTGATAGGGAAACTGAGGCCTAGAAAGAAGTATTATGCCCAATGTCATACAATTGGTAGGTGGCAGATCAAGGCCTCCTATTTGAGTGTTCTCCAAGTCTCGCCTGCTCCCAGATACATCCTGTTTTCCCCCTAAATCCTATTACCCAATCAGCATCCAGCTTCCCCTTTTCCTCCAACCTGCCCAGCATGTAGGCTAGGGAGTGATTATTGTGGGAGACCATTTGTGGGTTTGCAAATGCCTGAGATAATGGCCAGGGGAGTGGGGATTGGGGAAAGTGGCACAGAATTAACTGTCTGAAGAAGCCGGGGAGTCAATAGCAAAAGCAGAGCAGCAAGAGGACAAGGCCTCTTTCCCCTGAGTGTTATAAAGAGCACCGAACTCAAGAGTCACCACGTGCTGATAAATCACTGTTTACAGGCTACCCAAAGCTTCATTTCTCTTGGCTTCAGCTTCCTCATGGGTAACATAGGTGGAGGCTGAAGACCCTCCTGTAGAATTCTCCTTTGGGTCTATGAGATCATGAACAACTTCCACATCTGGCATTGTGTGTGGCTCAGAGGTAAAGTGAATTGGTGAAACCCCAGCTCCTCTCTTCTATGAAGGGAGCTGTCCCAAACTGCATCTCGTCAGTGGCCTGTTCTACAGCTGCAGAGGTGTGAAGGCCATGTGCACTTTGGGGTCATGCAAACGTGAGCTGGCATCCTGTCTCCCTCTCACTCTCTGAGTGTGTGTCCTGGGCAGTTGAATAACCTTTCCAAGTCTCCATCGCCTCATTTATGAAACATGGATAATTAAGATCTACCTTGAAGACATTTAATAAAAACAGCTAGTAAGTGGCCAGAATCCTGTCTCAGGTCTGTCTGATTCAACAGTCCTAGCTCTTACTATGAAGATGACATGAGATACCAATGTCCATGGCCTGGCACACAAACCCTTCTCCTCGGGATGGACAGGGGAGAAATGCAATTAGGTTTCTGCACGTTTGAGATCACAGATCCCTTTGAGAATCTGCTGAGAGCTTCCCCCAGAAAAAATGATCATAAGATAATGCCACGTCAGCTCCTCACATCCATCTGGGGCGGCCTCCTGTAATGGACTTCAAGGTCAGACACCCTGAGGAAATGGACGTGAAGGTGCTAGGCTACAGGAACGCAGAGTTCACCAATTACACCTCTCAAATCGGGAAGGACCCACTTATATGCTCACTGGAGCGGGTGCCTGAGGAGGCTGGCTGCGGAGGGAGGGGCGCCAGGAGGAGGCGTGCGCTCACCTTGAAGAAGCCCTTGCAGCCCTCGCAGGTGCGAACGCCGTAGTGCTGGCAGGCAGCGTTGTCCCCGCACACGGCGCAGGTGCCCTCGCCCGAGGGGGAGCTC
>NW_005362270.1:1895014-1896275 GCF_000412655.1 Myotis brandtii | reverse complement strand
GGGGGAAGCCCGGCGTGGTGGGCGTGGACGGCGGGGACTGCTTGAAGTACATGGAAGTGCTGGGCAGGACCTCGTCCTCCGGTCCGGAGGAGGGCGGAATGGCTGGCTCTGGCTGCGGCTGTTGCTGGTGATGGTGGTGGTGATGGTGGTGGTGGGGGTGATGGTGATAGCTGTGCGGGTGGCCCTCCTCCACCTTGATCAAGGGTCGCGGCCCAGGCGGCTGCATTTGGTACTGGCAGGAGGGCTTGAATTCGTAGTTGGAGTAGCCCTCCACGAAGGTACTGAAGCTGGGCAGGGATGTGGTGGCCCTGGCCGTGATCTCGGTGCTGCCGAGGTCCATGGTCAGCTTGGCGCAGTCGGGATTCATGATCTCCGCTGTGTACTCTGAGCTGTAGGTCTGCGCTGCATAACTGGAACCTGGAGGCGGAGGGCTATACTGGGCTTGCACGCAGGGCATATCTGCAGGGACACGGCAAAGGGTCTTTCAGAAGCAAGTCCGCACTCTTTCCTAGCATGGCTCTTTAATCTAGGCCTAGGAAACAGAGGAAGTGACATCCTTTTCTCCTCCTGGTAGCACAGATCTAAAGCCCAGTGTTTCCTTCCTTCCTTCCTTCGCTGGGAAGAAAGCTGAATCCCTTACAGACTGTCAAAGGGCCTACAGGATGCCAAAACCCAGCCTCCTGGGGACCTCTGTGCCCACCTTTCTTCCCTTGCTTTGTCCTCCACCAGATCTGGGAAATGTGATGTCTTCTCTCATAGGCCCAATGATGTTTTTAAGTTAATTGGAGTGACTTCAGCCACTAGTTGGGGGTGAGGGTGGGGGGAGGGTGCATAAAGAAAGCCAGTGAACGCCTTGTTGGTTTATTTCGGGGGGAAGAGGTCACTGGCCCCCCAAGTCACACACATTGATTTATAAATTCTATGAGTTAGTTAAAAAAAAAAAAAGGTGTCCTACATGGGACTTACTGGCCAAGGGAAACAGTGACATGCTAACATTTTATAAATGCCAACTAAGGGTACCCACACATATTGTGGTCGCTTTTTCTTCCACCCCCTTCCCACTCTTCCAGACAGGGCCAGCAGTCTGCACAAACTGGACCCCTGCTGATGACTTCAGCCAGCTAGGTGGTGAGGTGGGAAAGTAGGCCCAGGAAATGGACTGGGGGGAGTTTGCACCATCTGCAAAGAAAAAGATCAGCAGCTGCAACAAAACACTCACCAAACCTGCTCTCTGCCATATACAATATAATATAATATAATA
>NW_005362270.1:1892682-1894988 GCF_000412655.1 Myotis brandtii | reverse complement strand
CATAATATATATATATATATATATATACACACACACACACTTTTCCTCAATTCTGACTAATAAAATACATCAGTGGCTGTTTTATGACATTATAGCTGTCATAATAGGCGAGTTAGTTTACATATTATCTTATGACAGAATAATTAGGACCCCTACAAACAGAAAGCAGTTTCTTAATATGTTTTGTTTCTCTGCCAGTTTGACTATATTGAGCCCAGCAAAGCGACTGGTACCCAGGGTGCTTACTTATTGTTCAGAGAGGTTGAGCTGGACGAGAGGGCCCTGAGAATGATTGGATCTAATGAATAACTTATCTGATGATTTCCCTTTCTTTATGGCGAAATATAAGTGGTAAAATGGGCAATTTCTGGTGGTTGGTTTTTTTTCTGAACCAAAGGAAAACCAGGTGCTTAATGTCTATTTGGAGCCTATGGTATAAAATGTGTGACTAATAGAAGACTGAGTACTTCACACTTCCTCTGACATCTTTCTCTTACCCACATTTCCAAATCTGATTGAGTCATGGGTTTATGGGATGAAATCTTGACTTGAAAAAATGTGATGAGGGCCTGTTGGAAGAAGCAGTGGTGAGGAGAGGCCAGTTCAAGCCTTTATTTTTCAAACAGGGCCTTAAAAACACTCCCTAGTTTGAAGTTAAAGGATTACTTATCCTGCTTTGCAGTTGTTGGGGTGAAATGAAAGACTAGTCATTTAAAAGAAAGAACACTGCCTGTGGTTTCATCTCTTCTCCTTCTCCCTTTAGACCTCTAGGATTTCCCTATTAGTCATTCTTCCTTGCCAATCTCTGCCTATTGCTCTTGTGTCTTTCTGTGTTTTCCAGCTAGACCGTGAGCTTGCAGGGACTGAGTTCTATTTATCTGCATATCTTTGGTGCCTACACAGGCCTGGCACCTGGTATCTCTCTGACAAATGCATAAAGAGGTGTTACAAGCCAAGCCTGCAATCCTTACACATGCCAACTTAAACGGACTCCTTGGGTTTCAGGTCAAATGCTTTTTCTCTTTCCCTCTGAGCTTCAAGAATCCACACTTCTGCACCCAAGTGATTTGGATTTTATATAAACAAAAATACTCTATCTATTGCTCTAAGTGACCCCATACTTCTTAAGTGAATAAGCTGCATGTAAAGGAAGAGCAAAAATGAAGACATTAGAAGTAAAATATCCGAATCTATGGTGTATTTGTATTTTTCTTAGGACAAATACTTTTGAGAAATGCAATGCTTAATTTAATCTGGCTGCTTCCCTCGGTAGCAACAGGGTGTGGTATCCAGAGGAGTTTCCTGCAAAGAAGCCACCTGTGCTGCGAAATGCGCAGCCAGCAGGCTGGTAGTGTGGCTCCCCCACCCACCTCTCCCAGGCGGGTTGGAATAAGGGGTCGTGCCTTGAGACCTACCTGGAGGATATCTTGCGCGCTGAATGGTGGGGCTGTGGGTCTCTCCAGCGGAGGCTGAGAGTGAAGGAGGTGGAGACGTACGACTAGGCGAAGCGGCGGCGGTGCTGCCCAGCTCCGCTGAGGGTCCAGTCTCAGGGCCGGGGCTTGCCGGGCTGCGCTCTTCCGCAGTGGGCTCTGCGGGCACCCGGAGAGAGAACAAAGGTCACAGTAAGTCCAGGCTGAGTCACCGGGGCCTGGGCTGGGCGTATTGGGAGTTGGTGGAGGCCTCTAGAAATGCTACGTTAATGACAAAAAATGCTAAGGTGCCTGGAGTCCTGAAACAAGCAGCATCACACCACCTTGGGGTAGCCGAGGAAAGGTTGTCTCTACCAGCCGCGCTCACCGCCCTTTTGCGGCACCCGAACCCAGGCTAAAATAGCGAAGCCTGACATCGCCCAGAAATCGATCCTCTGCCCCCCACAATTGGTGCCGAGCTCACGAAGTTAGGAAAACCGAAGAAAACAGTGGAGGAAAGAGTCCCGCCCAAATTCGGAGGGTGGGGGTCAGTGAGTGTGCACGAGGGGGAAATAGTCATTTTCCAATTCCACCCGCTCCCACCCCTCACAGACAAATTTACACGTTGCATAGGAAATGCACAAGGTCCGGAACGAATGCGTGAATGCCCCGAGGAATTAAGAAAGTCAGCTTTTCATTCTAAATGCTAATGGAGCTTTGAGTCTATTAGCCGCGAGTTTCGGGGGCCAGGGGTCAAGCAAACAAAAGGGCCCAGTGAAAATAGGCCCGCGCTGGCAGCCGGGCGAGAAGGCGGATGGCGTTTACAGCTGAAGGGGCGGTCGGAGGGAGGCCCCCTGCACCCAGCGGGCGGCATCCTTGAGGGTGGGCGACTTCTAG
>NW_005362270.1:1887871-1892513 GCF_000412655.1 Myotis brandtii | reverse complement strand
TTCAGCGCATAGCCTCGGCGAAACTTTGTAGCTGGAAGCACAGCTCCCCGGGCCTGGAGGAAGGATTCCACTGTCGCCAACTCCGGCCTATAGCGCCACCTTTGTCCCGACCCACTCACAGCTGAATGGGAGGCAACGTGGAGCCAAAAATAAACAAACCCCCCAAATCCTCGCGGGTGCGCGGGCTGCGAGAGGGTCGTGCAAGTTTCATTGCCTGCAGCCTCTACGCCCATGGCTTCCCTGAGGAAGGAGAGGTACTCGGAGTCTTCAGGTCCGGGAAGCCCTCGAAAGTCAGGAAATGGGGGATTCCCTTGATACCCCCAGTCCCAGGCCCTTCCCCAGCCCCAGCCCCAGCCCCAGCCCCAGCGGATCCTACGGAAAGCGTGAGCGAACTCTAGTGCAAGCACGGAAGGATCTTCCCACGGTTGTAGCTGGTGCTTTCAGCCCTTCTCCCCCCGCCCCCAATCTTCAGTGGGGTCTCCAGAAACCTCCTCCCACCACCTCTCCCAGGAGGTGCCCCGCCTGCCCGCCCTGCCCGGGGCCTTTCCAGCGGAGCCTTTCTCTAAGGATCGGCCTTTGACTTGGTGGATGAGGGTCGCGTCTCTGGAGCACCGGTGTTGGAGGGGAAGAGCCACACCACGTCTCCTACAGCTGAGCCGAGGGCCCCTCGGTTCTCTCCCCCCGCGCCCTCCAAAACGTCCGGTTACCTAGGCAAAGCCTCCGCGCCTGGAAACACTTTCGGTGGCTCCTGCTCGCGGCCGCGGGGCCGGGAGCACGGAGCCTCGAGGTTGTAAATTAGGAAGAAATAACTACCTCTGTCAAAGCCCCTTTCTTTCTCGTGGGCAGACGAAAGGAACACCCCCGTGTTCCCCTCCCGGTGGTGAAGCGAGTGGAGGAAACCGTGAAACGCGCCATTGTGACCCCGGCCCCTCCGCGGAGTTTCCAACCTTGGGGAGCGGGGGCGGAGGCTGGGCGGGGGCAGGAGGCGTGGAGGAGACCGACAGAATGGGAAAGACAGATTCTCAGAAAGACCGAGGGAGAGGAGACAAACCGCGGGGAGAAATCCTGCGAGCGCCAGGTCCCAGGGAGGGGAGTGGGTGGGCGCGGGGGGAGGCAGCGGGTGCAGAGGCTGCTGTGGCCTGAGGAGTCTTTGATACTCACAGGGGAGCATCTTGTTCAGCTACGATAACTCGGAATAAACTCTAACTTCATTCATTGTGCCCGGTAGCCGCGTTGGGCAGGTTTCTCTTTCCCAAACTTAGTTCTAGAAAACATTTCTTTGTCGCGGGAAAAGAAGATGGAATTTGCGATGAAGTGACCACACAGGCGCCCTATGTATGTCTCTCCCGGCACCCCAAGCCTCTGGGATAACCAACGGCCCGCGATTTCTGATCACCAACCTCCCTGCAGCCAGCTCTTCCCTTTGGAGTATGGAGGCATAAATAAGAGGCAATATCTCTAGGCAAAGCCTCGGCGCCCAGAAACACGTTCTTTGGAATCAAGGGGCACATGCTGAAACTTCACGACTGCCCCAAACTCCCAGCAGGTTCTAGAGGAGCCTTGGGAAGCCAGTCTCCGCAGGCTGCGTTGGCACGACCTCTCTCTCCTCTCCACCGAGAACTTTCAATTCTATTAAAGCACTCGGAGCAACTTCTCCAAAAGCGCGAGTTCTCTCAGTGAAGAGGAAAACATGCCTTTCTCACACCGAGCCGAGCCTGGATGAAAGGGACACCGTCCCCACGCGTGTCGGAGTGCGGGAGTCCGCAATTACACCCGATCACCTCCGGAGGGAAAAGTGTCAGCGGGCAAGTCGGCGACGCCGGGCAGACGTGCCTAGCGGCGCCCCAGGCTCATTTCAATACAATAAGCCACATTCCTACAATTATGCCCTCTTTTCCTGAGATCCTCCGAGCGCCTTTGCCAACTCCGGCCGCGGCTGCCCTGGCCCCTTTCCCCTCCCAAGCTACCTCCCAGTCAACCCGCTCGGAGTCACTCTCAGGTGTATGAACTTGGACCACGGGAGCCGCTATGTTCAATCCTAGTTAAAAGGCAGGAAAATTACTGCCGTTCATCACCGGAGCTGCAACTCCCCGCCGCCGCTGCTGCCGCCGCCGCCGAGAGCATCATTACCATGACAACTAGAGCTGAAATACCCTGAATTACATCTCCGGAGCTGCGACTGCACACATCCCGGTCCTCCTCTTTGTTACAGGCTTTTCGCCCCTTCGGGTGGGGGTTGGAATCCCACTAGCTCCAGAGATCCCCGGGGGTCCGCTACCGGGGAAAAGTTTCAGATCAGAACCCACCCGCCTCTCAGCAACCGAGGCGGCAGCGAGGCGATGAGGGGGGGAAAACCCCACACTCAAAGTTGTCAATTTCGGGAGCGACGCTTCCCAGTGTGCCAACTTTTCAGCAAGTCCCCCAATTAACTGGGCGAATCTCAAATACGTACTTGAGTGCTGTGGCGGTTCCGTCTTTAGAGCGAGTTTCTAGAGAGCTGCCCCGAAATCTGCGCTGGGGGGGAGTCACAGCTGCTGTCCCGGAAGGGCTGCGGTCTCCAAGTCCAGCGGCTCCCAGAGGCGGTGAGCGGCTGGCAGGGGATGCTGCGATCCCGACTCATGGGAGAGCGCCGCCGAGGGGTTCCGCTGGCGCCCTGGCTCCGGCCGCGACCAGGGGAGAGGATGCCGCCGCTGTTCCCACCTCCACGGCCACCGCTGTCAGCGTTGCAAAGTGAGCCCGGGAGGGGCGTCCGGCTGCCGCGCCGCGCTGCACCCGCGAGGGTGCAGGGCGAGAGGGGTGTGAGCGCGCGGGAGAGAGTGGAGTGTGTGTGCGGAGCGTGTGTGCGCGCGTGTCTGTGTGTGCGAGTGAGGGAGCGGGTGTGAGCTTGTCTGTGTGTGGGGAGCGGAGGAGGAGCAGGAGCTGGAGGGGTGGGGGGCGGGAGCCAGGAGACTCCGCTCTCCCGGCTGCGCGTTCGCTCGTCCTCTCGGCACGTCATTTATGCCACAGGAGCCCTAGCGGCCTCTCCATAGAGTGCCTGGAATTCGAGACGTCAATGTGACGCCATGGGACGCTACGTCACCCTCCTCCTCCCTCCCCTGGCCCAGCCGGTTCCGCGTGTGCGAGGGAGTGCGTGTGTGTGTGTGTGTGTGTGTGTGTGCGCGCGCGCGCGCCTTACCCGGCCATTCGCCGGGCGGCACAATGGAAACTACGCGGTGCAGCCAGCCCCAGCCCGGAGGCCTTTCCGACCCGCGCTGGCAACCCCTTTGCAGTGGCGCTGCTCTCCCGGGCACGAGTCAGAGAGAGAGAGCAGCGGCCCGCCCGCGGGTCAGGCGGGACCGCCCAGCTGTCAGGCTCGGGTGGAGTAGAGTTGGAGGAGTGCTGCTGGCGCGCCTCCGAGGCTGCCCCAAGGCAGGAAGCCAGGGCGAGGGGGTAAGAGAGAGGACAGCTCTTCCGAAAAGGAAGGCTCCGCCAGCCAGCTTCTCCGAGTGACCTGGCAGGGGGTGCAGAAGGAGTCAGGCTCCAGACCAAAGATTCCCTGAGGTGCAGCTGCGCTTTCCGCCAGCAACAGTTCTAGAACTGTTTACGTCTGTCCGGCCCTCTGCGCCTCCCATCCTCTACTGGCTGCGTGTTTTACACAGGGATGCAGATGGCCCTGGGAAGATAAGGTTTTTATTTCTTTCTACTTAAGGGGTGCGTTTTATAAATGTAACCCAACTAAATGTACGCGCGCTGCAGCAGAAACTATTTAAATGTGTGCAAAACAAACACAAACGTGTTGAACATCTGAGCGGGTCTGACTATTGCAAATGTTCCCCCCCCTCCCCGTCAGAAATGGAACCCTCAGTTCGCACTTTCACTTTTTGATGGCGGAAGACGGGCCTCCCTTCCCATCTCCCAAATTAAACATTTCGAAATCAATCAACAAGATTTATTAGTCGGTCCCTCCCTAAGGGATTTTCTCTGGTCTCCTGGGACACATTTGTCCTTCAGTGGTGCGCCGAAAGCCTGGGCGACTGTATGAGGGAGAGCCATTTCTTACTGGAAATGATGAATTTAAGTGTGAATTTCTTGCCGAAAACAAAAACAAAAATTTAGAAGACTTAAAAGCTCCTAGTTCCTAAGGTTGCATCTGAGTTGGAAGCATCCTCTTTTAAAGATCTGAATTTTTTTTTGAGAAAATACTTGAGTGAAACAATGCAGACCGACATGGTTCCCGTGTGTCCGCTGCAATCATAGGTGACATGTTATTTCTTTGACCTGTCACAATCTTTGAGCGCGTGAGGGGGAAGGAGCGGGGAGGGTGCAGCGTTTCAGACTCGAAGAAGGTTCTAGCTAGTACCAGAAACTCGAAAACAAAACTAGCATCACATATGACAGAGGTCTATTTCTTCGCCTCCACTCCCACTTGAGACAGGGTGGTGTGGAGGAGGCCGTGGGAGGATGCTCCGAAAGTTGACCCGGCGGAGAGGAACCCAGCCTCTGCACTGCCACGGATTCCAATCCAGTCTCGGAAGGAAGGAGGGCGCTGCTGCATTGTATCCATTCAAAGGCTGGGAGGCGGGGGGAGCAGACCCGGAGCCGCGCGGCGCTGACGCACGCTAGGCGCATGATTGACGCAGGCGATGTTACTAAATTCGGCGGT
>NW_005362270.1:1877131-1887370 GCF_000412655.1 Myotis brandtii | reverse complement strand
GCCCGCGGCCACCACTTCCTGAGAGCCGGGGATACCCCTCCCGAACGTCACGGAGGAGCCGAGGCGGCGGTGGCGGCCCCGGGCTCATCCTGCACTTGCATCACGGGTGCAACAGCAGCTGCTCTGCTCCTTTGTGGCTTTTTCCCCTGTTGAGTAACTGCTTTGTTAACTGAAAATACCATGACGGGCCAAGTGTGATCACCAGCTTCAGACCTCAAAGAAAGTGAAGCTGTCAGGCAAGAAGAGGGAGACTCCCTTCGCCGGCTGCGATGGTATCTGGTGGGTGGGTGTGTAGAGAAGCACTTGACAATTTCCACGTATTACTTCTTGCCTAACTCTTCACCCCCAAGAAGGTTTAAAAATACTTTTATTTCCATGCAGTAGAAATTTCATGTGTTCTGCACCCCACCCGTTCCCCCTTCAATTTAAAATCTCACGCCGAATTGGAATCACACTAAAGCAGGAACCCTAAAATTAGGCACAGTTTTTAGGAAACGGGACATCTTTCAACGGATTTATTTAATAAGCTCCGTTTTCTAAATGTTAATATATAAAAAAGGTTCTTGCCCACTCAAGGTAGTTATAAAACAACTAACCAAGTTTGTTCTTATGAATTGGGCTCCTTCAGTTTTAACCCTGTATTTTTGTTTACCTTGAATTAAAAATAATTCTATTCCTTGCTGAATATCTCCAGGTAAAGCATTTCTCTCTGAGTAAGTGTTATCTTTCTGGACATCTGTGTTGGTTAATTTTGTGCTTCCCTGACCCCCATGGTCACTAATCTTTGTTCCTTGATGACTGTTAGGCTTAGGGCTGTTGTCTGATTGCCCTGAACCAATCAGCTGGTGTAGGGCTTCTCTGAGGAGGAAACTGGACTGACTGTTGGAGGATTCCAGTGGTCATTGATAAGTGGTAACATTTTTGCACTGAAATGGAAAGTCTTGGAAGCAGAGACAAGGCTCTGTTACAAAATGGGACACCATCCCCTGCTTAGTCCTAGGTCCCTAAACATATGCAAGTCTTTAGGAAACCTCAAATGGAATGAATCATTCTCTTTTCTTTAAAAAAAAATTTTTTTTATTGATTTCAGAGAGGAAGGGAGAGGGAGAGAGATAGAAACATCAATGATGAGAGAGAATCATTGATCAGCTGCCTCCTGCATGATCCCCACTGGGGCCTGAGCCCACAACCCGGCCATTGACCAGAATTGAACCTGGGACCCTTCGGTCCACAGGCTGACACTCTATCCACTGAGCTGAATCATCCTCTTTTCAAGTTAATACGTGTTCTATAACTTTTCAAAAATCTGATTTACTAGAAGTCAGGGGTAATATTCTATAAGGCATATGTATGACTATTTCAGTAATCTAAATTACCTTTTGGATGACTTTTTTTTATTAAAGGAAAGTCATTACTTTATAAAGCTCTCATTTTAGGAAATCAAGTAGAATAAGACTACCTTAATCTACAAAATGTTGAAAACTTACCTGGTTTTGCCTTTTTTCTAGAAGCGGGACATTTATGCCTGGCCTAAGCAATGAAAGTAGTTAGTTTCTGCTTTCATAATACTTATGGCAGGCAATTTGCTAAAGGCTCTTTCGATGAAGTAACTATTACAAATTCACTGGATAATTAACTTTCATTTTGTTTTGATTTTATAAGTATAATCTATCTGCAAGAACGAAAGTGCTCTTTCTCTTAGACAATAAAATATGAAAATTTGGGGAAATTTATTATGTGTGATAGAAAGCAATTGCTTTAACAAAGTGGGACTTACTTGCTTTAAATGCTCTTCTGATTAAGCAATGACATATAATCTTGTTGATTTTGCTAATAGGTAAAGAATGATGAGTCTTATTATGCAAAGATTGGGTGAAGAAAGGTAAAATAAAAATTTCAAGCCAGAAGTTAACTAAGGTGAATATAGGAAGAAAAGTTAAAAAAAAAATTGTGTGTAACTTAAGTTTTCTAGAATCAGTGTAGAAATTCTAAATTGTATTTAAGAAATGTATATACAATTTAGTAACCTGAGCTACATTGACTTATATACTTAAGTGTATGGGACTCAGGTACGTGGGACTACTACAGTAGCCTATCTGACCTACCCATATACCATCCCTTCTTTACCAACTCTATTATCTCCAGATTAATCTTCCTAAAATATAGCTTTTGTTATATAACTCTCTTGCTCAAAAAGTCTTCAGCAGTTGGATCTTATCTCTACCATAAAACACGAAAGCCTCTACATTGTGGCCTCTTAATTTCCACAGGATTCTTCTGTTCTAGTCAAACTGATATCTTCACTGTTCTTCAAACATCCTTTTACCCTTCCACATTTATTCATAGTTTTCCTTTTTATGGCATTTCCTTCTTCCCCTTCTCTGCTTATTGAAATTTTTCCCTTCCTCTAAAATTAGCTCAAGAAAATTAGCTCAGGTTGTGCTTTAGTCTTTCATAAAATTCTTACTTTACTGCCTTGTTTTTGTGCTCTTGTGTTCATTGCTTATTCCCCTGTCAAACTATAAGCTTCAGAAGCATGCCTCACACATCTTTGAGACTTCTGTGGCAACTCAGTTTAACATAGATAGTAAATATTCCCCCATTTAAATTTGAATTAATAATATAAGTAACAAGTTGTATGAATGGGTGTCTTGGCATGAATGGATGTATATGAGGTTATACATTAGTTGTTTTCTTTACCTGAACTTCCGATGCTCGT
This sequence comes from Myotis brandtii, assembly GCF_000412655.1. NCBI lineage: Eukaryota > Metazoa > Chordata > Mammalia > Chiroptera > Vespertilionidae > Myotis > Myotis brandtii. Next base: position 1,884,651 of record NW_005362270.1, on the reverse strand, counting down.
GTTTGAACATACCTTGTCAAGGTGCCTGCCACAAGTCCAGACAGCTGCATGGTGATACAAGGAAATTGCAGTTTGGCTTATATCTGTAATATCTGCGTAGGAAGATTTGCTATGATTTTTTTTTTTTCCTGGTAGACTTTTGGTTTGACTCTCATTCTACCCACTTTCCTCTATTTGCACTTTCTCTTAGGTTGTTTTGTCTCAGTGATAAACTGGATGCTACAGGCTAGGAAATGTTAATAACTTCTTTTGGAAAAATTTCTTAATATTTAGAAAATTGAGAACCAGTTAAATATAAAAATTCTTGAATCTTTTACCTTTTCCAAAGTATATGTATATAGATTTGTCTGACTCTATATATGCAGAAATAAACTAGGCAAAGAAAATTTGGAATTATGATTTGTTAGAAGTTTCAGAGAGAGAGACCCAATGTGACTTAGAAATTAAAATTTACTTTAAGAAAAAGTAATAGATCAGAAAAGACTTTTTATGTTATAGACAATTTTAGAAAAGAGTGAAAAACCAAGATGGAAAGATTACTTGGTAGTATAAGTGCTAATAATATTTTAAAATCTCATTAAGTAGTATTTTTCTACCCACTAGTAAAAAACAGGACAGGCTTGCATTCTAGTTAAAAAGGTAGTTTATTTCTTAGTCACGTTTTCCCCAGTCTCTGGTAAATGCTAGAAGACCACAGGTGGTTTGAGGAGAAGAGTTATTACTCATGTGTGTTAAACCTATTCAGGATATTATTTATGCCTGTGAAATAAGATCTGCATTTGAGCTACAGTTGATGTATGAAGTAAACATCCCTTTCCACATATAACCGTGCAGCACTTTCCCATCACCTAACTCTGAAAAAACAAACAAACAAACAAACAAACACCAACAACCCCAAACAACCCACGGAAAAAATCCCGATTGCTTTACATGTACAAGCTCAGTTCCTTCAGCATGTTCTCCAAGAGTGGGATGCTGTATTTCAGGGAGACCACTAGATTGCTTCTCAGAGGCCTGGATCTGGCTTTGCTGCTGGGAAGCGGCCCTGCCTTGGGTAAGTTAATTCATCTTTTGGCGGGGCCTTGGTATCATCATCTGTAAGATAGTGTTTGGCTCACTATATGATCTTTAAGCATCTTTCAGGTTGTAAATTTGAATGCTTTTTTAGGTTCGTTGAATATTGTGACTCCTGGGTCAACTCTGGCCTGTTCTATCACTGTCTGATTGCTGTAGTCAGGAGGCTCCTGAACTCTTTTTGTATTTAACACGTGTGCTTATAGTAGCAATATTATATTGAAATGCTTTGACTTGCATGATAACTAACCATAGCCACTGAGTGAGATCTTGGTGGCCTGACAGAGTTCATGTACTGCCAGCATCACAGCCGTTGCCTGGCCGTAAAGTGGAAACAAGCAGAAACCTGGGTAGTCCAAAAGTCATTTTATATTTTTAGCTTTGAAATTTGTTTTTGTACAATCATTTGAATATGGATGAGTCACAAATTGACTTCATACAAATTAATAAACTTTCATTGGAATGGATTCTGTTGTTTGTTCCTTTTCAGCTCTTTTCTGATCTTCACTGTGTGCTAAGAATAAGCCATTTCTTAAATGTCACAGCCGAGGCAGAAGTGTCCTGTCTGCTTTTTTCCTAGAGAAGGACTGGTGATGTTGGGGTTGCAAGTCTTTATATCTCCCTTTAGAGGGTGAGTCAGTGGAGAAAGTGAAATATTAAGAAGGCACGTCAAAAGAAAAGTACCAAATAGCTATTAAGTTGAAAACTGCTAGCAAAGTGAGTAGAAAGAATACATTTTGTTTGCAAACTTGTTAGGTTTGCAGTTGGCTACATCTTTATGGATAAACTAGAGGCCCAGCGTGCACGAAATCGTGCACAAGTAGCTCACTTCCGCTTGCCTCAGCTGGCTGCCCCACCCATCGCTGCTAGTAGCTTGCTGCCCCGCCCTCTGCCCCGCCTGCCGGGAGAGCCGCTGCTTGTTTGGTTGTGACGGCATTACAGCATGATGGCCACGGGCCTTTTATATAAGAGAGAAGAGCTGACTATTATGAGCCAGGGGTGGGGAATGTCTGGCCCTCGGGCCATATAAGGCCCATGAAATCTTTCGGTCTGGCCCTGCCAAGGCATTAGGGGTGAGCTAATTAAATGTTTGACCAAATATAGCTAATTTTTAAGTTGATAATTTTGTAAGGCCTGAGAATCTTATATAATAAAAAGGGTAATATGGAAATAGACCGAACAGCAGAACAACCAATCAAAGCGTAATATGCTAGTGATATGCTAAGGCTGCTCAACCACTCGCTATGACATGCACTGACCACCAGGGGGCAGATGCTCTGACTGGTAGGTTAGCTTGCTGTTGGGGTCTGGCCAATCAGGACTGAGCGAGATGGGCCAGACACGCCCTGGAGCCCTCCCGCCGTCCCTCCCCCACCCAATTGTGCACCAGTGGGTTCCCTCAACCTGGCCTGTGCCCTCTTACAATCTGGGACGCCTCGGGGGATGTTGAAGAGCCGGTTTCAGCCCAGTCTGCAGGCCACTCCCCTTGGGAGGACAACAGACGCAGGGCTCATGGCTGGCGAGCACTGCTGTGGCAGCGTGAGCCTCTTTGGATCGGGACTGATTGGGCCTGAGCCCGCAGCAGGCAAAGGGGGGCCGGGATGAGCGGGAGTGGCAGGGAGGAGCTGCAGACTGCATTGGACTCCGGGTTTCGACCCGATCCCTGCAGGCCACCCAGAGGGACCCCACCCGTGAACGAATTCGTGCACTGGGCCTCTAGTAATGTTATAAATATCCAAATGGCACTTGGCAGTAAAAAGGTTCCCCACCACCAGGCATTGGGCAACACCTGAGTTTTAACACATTGCAGGTTAATGTATTACCTAAGTTTGGATAGTAAAAAATTTTGTTCATTAATTTAGGGCTATTTTTTAAATGCCTATTCTACATATTTAGGTATTTGGTTTCCTGCTTAGATCTTGTAATTAGTAACTGATTTTTTTTTTTAACCATAATACATTTTCCAGTATTTATTCCGCATGTTTATAGTTCACTACTGGAAAAATTCCTCCCTAACATCTGTTCTGAATTAGTTCCCTTTTCCAGTTATGTTTTTCTGTTTTATCAATTGTAGTGATGAGAATAGAAAGTCATATTTTAAAGATTTATGTTATTTAAATTTAGTAAAATTGAAGTACACTACCGTATTTTTAATTTCTGAAAATGATTGTCTTATTTAAAATTCACATGTTAAATTACTATATTAACAATAGAATAAACTGGATAAAATTTGAAATCACTTTATCACAGTTTTGTAGCACGTTAGAGTTGTCAATTGACTTTTTAGAGACTTTTTCATATTTCAGAATTTTTGAGAGAAGCTTCTATTTTTCTCAAAATCTCTTAAAAATGTCTTTTTTTGTTTAAATTATCTTGGGCATATTTATTTTTGGGGGAAGAATTTATTGTGCACCTAAAGCAATTTTTGGCTAAGAGTAGGTTCTCTTTAAACATTTGATGAAAGAATAAAACCATTTTTCAAGAAGCTTTTTTCAAAATATTCTATTTTCTTTATCATTTTTTTCTTTTATTTTATTGTGGTTAATCCTCATCTGAGGATATTTTTTCTATTGATTTTTAGAGAGTGGAAGAGAAGGGGAGAGTCAGAGAGAGAAACATTAATGTGAGAGAGACACATCAATTAGCTGCCTCCCACACACACCTCCACCGAGGCTAAGGATTGAGCCTCTAACCAAGGTATGTGCCCTTAACTGGAATTGAACCCCGGGATCCTTCAGTCTGCGGGCCGATGCTCCAACCATTGAGAAATTCATCGAGAGTAACTATTTTCTTTATCCTAACCAGCTTCCGGGCCTTACTAACTTTTCTGAGAGAGTTTTACTCAGGGGTTAGGCATAATAGAGGAGCAGAGGAGGCCTGCTGTACATTGTTGTGCTGCTGTTAACTATACCTCCCCGTCACATCGTTTGCAACTAGTTTTCCAGTTGCCCATGTTGAGGATAGTACCCCTGAGTTACACCACTCTGTGACTCCAGTGTTTGCACTAAGAACCAATTCAGATATCCTAAGGAATTACCACTTTTTGACCCCAGTACCCCAAGAATTAATCTCTGGCTTATCTCTTTATTTTGATGTGCTACTTTTGCCATGACCCTTTCACGAGATTGTGTTCTTCTCTCTTTTTTTCACTGTCTCTTCCCTGGGCATATACAACCTGTCATCAGGGAGTTCTTTTCTTCTAGCCATCAGATTTCCATCTATAACCCTGACTTTGTTTTCCATTTCTAGATGCTACTATTCAAGGCCTCCAGATCTGTCATCCATAGACTAAGGGGCCCAAATGTAGACTATTACCTGGGAGCTTGAATTATACTCGTATCTTCTAAACATTTAATCTATTAAACATTCTAAGATTTAATTTTTGAAAAGGTAATGCATTCACGTGATTCAAACAATAAAATGTCTAGCAATGAAAAGTTTCCCTTCTACCCTTGTCCCCATCTATCTAATTCCCATCCTTCTAGAGTTTTAATAAAATGCATATTGAAGCCAATAAAAATAAAAATTCTGTTTTCCTTTCCTTTTTTATACAAATGGAAGCTTATATGTATTATTGTGCTTTTTACACTTAACAATGTGGAGTTCTTTCCATAACAGTGGAAAAATATCCAAGATATATTTCACTTTAACAACATAATTGGATATCTCTACCATGTCATTGTGTGTCTATAGCATCATTTATTTAACCAGCCCCATATTGATAGACTTTTGGAAAATTTTCAATCTCTTGCTATTACAAGCAATGCTGCAGTAAATACTTTTGTTACATAGATTAATTCACACTTGTGAAATATATTTGGAGAGTAAATTACTAAAGGTAGAATTGCAGACTAAAGAGTGTAAGTCATGGTAGTTTTATACATACAACCAAATTGCCCTACACAAAGGTTGTACAGTTTACACTCTCCCTCCCACCTCCACCAGAAATGTATGAGAATGCCTGGTTACCCATATTCTTGCTAGCAAATGTGTTATTGAACTTTTGGATTTTTTCCAATCTGATAGGTGAAAATGTTGTCTTAATGTAGTTTTCATTTCTGTTTCTCTTATGAATTAGTTTGAGTATCTTTTCATATGTTTAAGAGCCATTTGTAAGTGTCTCAGTATTCTTTGTTTTGGGAGGGATGGGGTCATTTCAAAATAATCTCATAGCTAGTTGATTATTATGGAGATTGGCCCTTTGTAATATGAACTATAACATCACTTCCCCTTACCCTGTTTGTCATTTATTTTTTCGTCTTTGCTTATGGTGTTTTTGCTCTTTAGATATTTTTCTAAAATGTAGTTGAATTTGTAAGTCTTCTCTTTTATGACTTCTGGATTTTGTGTCATAGTTAGAAAACCCTGTCCTACTACAAGGTTATAAAAGAATTTTCTCATATTGTCTTCTACTACTTTTGTGGTTTCTATTTTATGCTTAAATATTTTTTAATCCTCACCTGAAGATGTTTTTATTAATTTTATTTTCTTAGAGAAAGAGACAGAGAGAAACATTGATGTGAGAGAAATATTGATCAGTTGCCTCTCTCTATGTGCCCCGACCAGCGATTGAACCGAAACCTTTTGATGCATGGGATGATGGTCCAAACAACTGAGCCACCTGGCCAAGGCTTTATGCTTAAAGTTTTGATCCGTTTTTCTTGGTGTATGGTTCAAATATAGGCCCAACTTATTTTTTTTCCAAATGGCTACTCAATTGCCCCAACAGCATTAGTGAATAGTCCCTCTCTACATTTTTTTTTACTTCTTACCAAAAACAACAGAACTGTAAATCTACAACCCTCTCCCCCTTAAATACTTTGCTGTGACTGAATATGAATACAGTTCTCTGTTTTCCTTTTTTTCTATAGAATGCCTTCTTTAATGGCAAAGATTTCTTTCGCTGTGCTATCTTCCTGCTTTCCTCAGCAACATCCTGGTAGACAATGAATATTTGAATGAATAGAGGCTGCTCAGAAAGCTCTCCGGGATTTTTTATTGACCATAACTGGCTAAAAAGAAATCCTGACTATAATCAAGTTTCTTAGAAGGCTGTTAAAATCAGAGATGTCTTCTTGCTCTCTCTAGCCATATTAATATTACCTTTTGTAATTTGGAGCAGGAACCATAATATGCCAGAAAAGTGGTTTGGATTCCCCATATGCAGTGGCCACTCCAGAACCTCATTTACTTGAGGAAGTGATTGTGGGTGAAGGATTTGGGGAACATGCATCCTTAATTGAACCCCAAGAAGATTAAGTTTTCTCATCTAGGGAACTTAGGGAAAACCCCAGCAGTGTTCTAAGGCCATGGTCGGCAAACCACGGCTCGAGAGCCACATGCGGCTCTTTGGCCCCTTGAGTGTGGCTCTTCCACAAAATACCATGTGCGGGCGCGCATGTACAGTGCGATTGAAACTTCATGGCCCATGTGCAGAAGTCGGTATTTTGTGGTAGAGCCACACTCAAGGGGCCAAAGAGCCACATGTGGCTCGAGAGCGGCAGTTTGCCGGCCACTGCCCTAGATGATCTTTCTCTGTCGAACTTGTCTAGGGCATCTTGCCGGTTCTTTATTATTAAACCTTTTTGGGATCATATTTCTTATCTCTGCCTTCAGACTTGCCCTTGATGATGGTAGTATATTGTTTGTCCAACACCAATTTGACTTGAAGTTATTTTGGCTGAAACCAATTTTGGCCAAATACAGTTTAGTTGAAAGCAAACTAATCAACTAGATAAATTGGTTAAAACAATGATTTGGTAAAAAAAAAAAAATGAATGTCCTAAATTACTAGTTTTTTGAGTAGTGATAATTTTATTGTATTATAGGATAATCAACACTTTTAATTCATTTCCTAAGGATCTTTCTATTTTTTTCTTTTACATTTCAAATTAATTTTCAGCTACAAGAGCACTTTTTTGTTTGTGATACAAAAAAATTAAAACAACTTAGCTGCCCAACAATAGGAGACTATTTGAACAAGCTTAATCTTTTTTTTCCCCTTTTTTCTTCCATTTCTTTTTGAACAAGTTTGATCTTAACTACAAGGCAATAAGAGGTTAATTGGAACAACTAAAACATTGAGCGATAAGATAAAAACATTTTCCTTTATTATTTTTATTCTCTTCATTAAAAAGGCAATGCATGTGCAGTACAGGACACTCAGAAAAATGTAGATAAGGAATAGAAGGACAAAAGAAAAACAAAGCCATAAATCAACTCACCCAGGAATAACCACTGTTGTCCTTTAGTGTCTTTTTCAAATACAGTTTATACACATAAATTACTGTTTGTAATCTGCCATTATTTAAGCATTCTCCAATTATTGATTAGTCACCTTTGTCCAGGATTAGGTTTTGGTTTCTTTCTGCCTTTTGTCTTGCAAGTGTGGGCCAGTCCACCTTAATTGGAAGTGGGTTGCCATTCTTTTTTCTTCTTTCCCTCAA
>NW_005362270.1:1864824-1877006 GCF_000412655.1 Myotis brandtii | reverse complement strand
GAGACAGTTTGTAAATGAAGCCATTCTGCCAAGTCTTTCTGTGGACTTACAAAAGGGACTCAGTTCCAAATGCCTGTGGAATCTCCCATTATATATAAAATAAATTTTGGAGTTCATGCTTGATGTATATTATGTGTATATATATGTAAATTAGATGGGGAGAGTTAAGTGAGAGGAGGATTAGATTGGATTCCCACTAAAATAAAAATAAGGAGAAAGTCATTATCATTGGAGGGAAGTTATTGAGAGATTTTCTCTAAATCACTGTTAGCAAATATATGCCATGTGTTGTGTCCAAACCCAAGTCGCTGGTAGATATCACTACTCAGTCACGGCACTACTTCCCATTAGATCCAAACTCAGCTTTGAGTCTTTATTGAAATGGTATTCTAGGTAGCTGTATCTATTGAAGATGCTGTGGGAGACATTCTTTTTTTGTTATTGTTAATCCTCACCTGAGGATATTTTTCCATTGATTTTTTTGGAGAGAGTGGAAGGGAGAGAGAGAGAGACAGAGAGAAACAGCGATGTGAGAGAGACACATCGATTGGTTGCCTCCTGCACTTGGTTGCAGGGCCAGGGAACCTGCAACCAAGGTACGTGCCCTTAATCGGAATCGAACCCAGGACCCTTCAGTCACAGGCCGACACTCTATCCACTGAGCCAAACTGGCTAGGGCTGTTTAATATTCTTGCTCTAAAATGTTGCATTAAAGTTTTTTTGTAAATAGTGGATTGAACAAGAAAGTTATAAAATGTTTTATATTTGATAAATAAGTTTATGATGATAAATATGGGATGTGAGCAAAGAGTAATTATCTGAATCTCAGGCAGAGGACGTGCCTAACAGTTAAGATTATGGAAGCAGCGCAATTAAATTATAGGTTTGTTATGGAGTAAAAACAGTGTCACAATAATACTCATCATTATAAATTGCCCCTGGTTTGGTCACGGTGATTGACTCTGCAGCATTCATTCCACCCCAGATGATTAGTCTAAGCCAACGGTTCTCAACCTGTGGGTCGAGACCCCTTTGGGGGTCGAACGACCCTTTCACAGGGGTCGCCTAAGACCATCGGAAAACACATATATAATTACATATTGTTTTTGTGATTAATCATTATGCTTTAATTATGTTCAATTTGTAACAATGAAAATACATCCTGCATATCAGATATTTACATTACGATTCATAACAGTAGCAAAATTACAGTTATGAAGTAGCAACGAAAATAATTTTATGGTTGGGGGTCACCACAACATGAGGAACTGTATTAAAGGGTCGTGGCATTAGGAAGGTTGAGAACCACTGGTCTAAGCAATCTTGGTTAATTCCATTTCCTTTGACAATGAAGAGTTAGGAATGAATGGCCTACAACCTGTTCTGCCCGGTGAGATGTGAAGGGAAGTCTAGAAGAGGGTGCTTCTGGGAAAGCGTTTCTTGTCCCTAAAAAGAGATAAAAGAAAGAGATGGTGCCTCTTCTCCTGTTGGTGTCCTGTCTGAAAATAATGGCCAGAGCTGCCCAAGCCATTTTAGGAGAAACTAGTTTTGGATGAATCTGATCTAGAGGACAGAACACAGAAGAAACCTGAGCCCTTGATGACCTTACTGAACTGCTGATTGTGTTGTACTCGGTCTCCCTTACCTCCGAACTCCCAGTTCCTCGAGATAATTCAGTTCCTTGTTGTGTAAGCCAGTGTGATCTGGGATTTGGTCACATGCAGCCCAAAGCATTCTGGGTTATTATACTCACTTTGTCCCGAGCAAATTCACGTCAGATGGATTTGATTTTATTCTGATAACATGGGGTGTTCTTCCCTCCCTTGTCATGAAGTGGGTGCAGATTCTGACTGGCTAATGTCAGTCTTCTCTCTGGGGCTCTATCTTAGACCAGGATTTTTCAAGAAAGCAGCAAGGAACCAACCAGTACCCATTTTTTTCTGGAGTCTTTTGGATTGTTCAGATATCTGGTGGTGTCCCTGCCCCTGTTTGTTCCTTCCTTCATTTCCTGATTCTGATTCCTTGCTTTGATCTCAGTCCCTGCTCTTGCATATTTTGCATCTTATATCGGGCCTCAAGATTGTTTAGTAGATTTATTTTCCTCTCTTCTCCCCTCTGCTCCTCTTCCATCCATTCCTTCCCGCTTTGTGACTACTTTGTGGTCAGTGGGGCTGTTCTAAGCAGATGTATATAACCTTTGCCAGAAAAAATAGTGAGTTAAGTTAAATAAGTAATCGTAAGATATTTGCTCTAGATGGGTACTTTGTCCATTTTCTCATCTAGTGCCTTTTATTCCTGGCACAGATTAAGTAGCACCAGAAATGATCTAGGAGGCAGGACACGGAGTCACTTAAAGACATTGAGTTTCTTTGAAATTTGTTGCTAATTCTTGTCTAATTTTTCAATATTATTATTATTTAAATAAGGTAAAAAATTAAAAAAAGAATACTCAATCTTTGTTTAATTTTCTGATTGCTTTCCAGTGAACTATTGTCAAAGTCTCTAGAATCAGCTCTATGTAGCTTGTTAGTCTATGTGAAAAAGGCAATGAAGTAAGATGTGGGACATAATAACAGTAATTAGGGATTGAAGTTAATATTTTTGTGGCAACTTACAGCCCGAAATGAAAAGAAAGGGCCACACTATATGAAGGGGAAGTAAAGGTCAGGATGTAGATCTTGAGGCTTATTTCTAGTTCAACCAGAAATTCTGGTAAGCCAAGTAAGGGGAAAGGGAAACCAATAGAAGAAATACCCCCTCTAGTGGCGAGGGGCCAGATTCTACACTTGATTGTGAAGATGGGTGCCTGGGGGAGTGGATGGCTTTTTAAGAATCCTGATAATCTAGAATTAGAATAATTAGGGAAGATCGTTCACGCCAGCGTTTCTTTAAATCAGGAGCATTAGCACATTTCACAGAATATGTAGTATATTCTCACATGTAATCGATTGTCTGAAAAATGTAGAGGGTATGGTTGTTGGGAGAGTCTCACAGTTTACTTTTAGACCATTTAGGTCTGTCACTGAGTACCATAAAATCATCAAAATTAGGAGACTGTTGTTGCTAAACTTCTTATTGTTTCTCAGATGATACAATAGGTAGGGGGATAAACCAATTTGTAGGGGGATAAAGCCTATATTTAAAGTTATGGGCAATGCCATAGAGTAGTATTTGTCTGTAGTTATAAAAAATAATGGTTGTGGATTTCCTAAGTATGATTTTTGATTTGAAATTTTTAGTGGCGATCCTGAGAACCAAATGTGTAATTTGCATCTTAGAAGTGATTTAATTGCTACTTGTTGAAAGTAATGAAGCTGAGAATATTACAATAACATATTATCCACGATTCAGTGGCATTCTTGAAGGACATCTGATCTTAAGGGTGTAAATTGTTGATGCTAGTAATAGCATGTGATTATTACATTACAAATCTCAACGTTTATTGAAGTTTTTACGGTTTCAATTCCTGTTTGGGAAGAATTCTTTTAAATTTACTTAAAGATTTCTGAAGAAGCAACATTTTAGAGAATAAAATATTTGATACTCTGTGACAGACCTAAGGAAGATCTGAATGCTGCTCAACTCTACTACAGGAAAGAATGATTAAAGCACAAGAACATAAATTCTGATACCAGACTGCATTATCAGAGCGCCATTTCTTTATTTTTAATGTCAAATTTCCTGTCTCCAAAGGAAAGAAATTAGAAGCTTGCAGTAGAACCAGCCTCTCAGCAATTTGGAATATGTTTGATGATTTTTCTTGTGAAATGAAAATAGGAAATTTCTCTAGAAAATATAAACTTGCATGTGGGTAAAGTGAGGTTAGAGTTATGAAATTAACCTTTAAATATACTTGATTTCAGGACAGAAGAACTAGGTCTGGCAGTAGAGCAGGATCCACCTGTTGGGGAAAACCAGAAATAGGAAGGAGAGGTTATTAATGGTATTCCTAGATGAGAAAAATTCAGTATGGAATAATAAGGTCAGCCAGAGAAGGAATTATGATTATGGTAAGTGAATTTACAGACATTGTTTAAGGCAAGTCAGAACTGACTTGTTAATATATATGGGGGCAATAAATCAATAGGATGGTTTCTTTACTAAATTAGTGTGACATTACTAGAAGAGATCTGAGGGAAATGGAATAGATGATAAGTTAGTGGTAATTAGACCTTAATTAAACCCCAGTACTAAAGCGGCACTAGAGTGATAGCTTAATTCTATAAATAAAATTTGATACTAAGAATTGATACAATATTGGTATTGCTAAAATTAGGCAAGTACTGATTTGTGTAAAGGGTTGCAGCAAGTGGGCTTGAATAAAGAGACCAGTCTTCAAACCTCATTTGAAATTGCAGATAAAGTATGAGGATATTAATTAATATCTATCTAGGATTTTACAGTATATGGAGTGTTTTCACATACATGATCTCATTTGATTCTTATCAGAACTCTGGGGGATAGATAGTAGCACAGATTTGATTATCTGAGTTTTACAAATAAAGCCAGTGGAGAGTCAAAGAAGCTAATAGACTTACTAAAGAGCAGTAGGGACTAAACAACAGAATGGGACTTAAACTCATTCATTGCTACCCTGCCTGTATATAAGTTATGTGAGAAATACATTTTAGGTAAATGACATTAAGTCCATATTCATAATGCACATGGCTAATGAACCTGGAGAACATCTTACAGAGGTCTCCCGTTAGGAGTTGATCTGCTAGTGTTGACACCTGGTATACTGTGATACTGTGTCAGGTCTTGTTGCTCTGTTCCCCTTCTTCATACTCCCTAGATTTTTCCAACTTTAGGCCCCAAGTGGGAGTCTTACGTTGGAGGATGTTGTGCAAACCACATGCGTAAAGAAAATAATTTACATTTTTCCTTTCTTAGCTTCTGGAACATCAGTGATTCCATCCTCCCACTTCTATTGGGCAGAAATTGAGGTATTCTCCTTATGCTCCTTCATGTTCTCCAAACCCATCAACACACACACACACACACACACACACACACACACACACACACACTTTGCCATGACTGTCAGAGGGATCCAGAATAGCTACTTTATTTTTTCTGATTCAAGGACCCAAGAACACACAAAGTCTTTGTAATAAAGGAGCCCACCAGCAGCTCATGTTTTCTTAACCATTCCTACTCTTCCCACTCATAACTGTCTTTTCTCTGTTTCTTTACTTACCATTTTATCCCTTTCACAATGTCTAGTATATAGTAGTAGGCATTCAATAAATAGTTATTGAAAGACTAAAAGGCAAGATACATTGTATATTCAATACCTTAATGATACTCAATTACAGTAAAATTGAGTGAGATCCAGGGCCAAATTATTGCCTTGCCTTAAATTTTTTTTTAAAGAGCAGATTGTTCTTATCAAGTGCATCCCACCTTCACCTCCACTGTCACATTAGAGCTCACACAGCTCCCAGATTTATTTGATTACCCTGAGTATAGTTCTGGTAGTGGATACCTCAGGAAATGTGGGAGGGGATCTCCAGATTGGAGACAGGTCTATCTCATGGTATCTGTTATTTCTCCAAGTTCCTTTGCAGTTGCATGACTTCACAATGGAAAAGTTTCCACAGATTTAAATCCATAAAGGAAATTAATAAATCATAGGAGACATACTATTTATTGTTAGAAAGTGGTGGGAGAAAATAATCTGTGGAAAGTAGAAGATATCCAGAAAACCCAAGTTCATTGTTTCAACTCACTTTCTAGGTTTAAAAACTCCTTGCTATTCACTGGCTTCTACAGGCTTCAATGTTGGGGGGATGGGAGCAGGCAGCAGTCTTAATTCTGTTAGTTTCCAGTTTTTAAGCCCTTGCTTATGTCATCAATTATATTTCAAATTGTAGTAACTGTCTCTTATGATTGTCTTGATACTTCAGTCCCCCCATACACATTTTCTCCTACTAACTCTATTAACACTTTAGAATTTTTAATTCAAATTGTTTGTCATTATTTATTGATCACTGTGTTAAAACCTACAAAATATATCCAGCCCATGATCCAGAGTAAATAACCTTCATAATTCTGGAATCTATAAGAACTCAAACTTATATAGACAGTGATGCTTAACCCCCCCCCTCCCCCGCCCCAGTGTCCTAGGAAAACCTTTAGAAATGTGAAAAAGAGGCTTAAACTTTAGGACCTTATCTTTGCCCAACAATGCAGACTCATGTTTAGTTTGGGCCATGATGACGTACCAGCAAACTGTCCAGACGTGTTCAAATCAGGGAACCTGATCCTTCAGGACTTTGACCCTGGATCCATGCAGTTCACTGTAATATGCAGAAACACTCTGTGTCCAAGGATGAAGAACATCTCCTAAAGCCCCAGCATCGTGTGTGTGTGTCACAACCTGGAGGTAGCCTCCAGGACTTCACGTGAAAGTGAACCCAGGCTTGAATTTGCTGTGCCTCACACTTGAATCTTGTTCACTTCCTGCTCATATCCAAACCTCATGAAGAAATTAAAGATAGACAACACCAACTATTGGTGAGAATGTGGAGAAACTTCTGGTAGGAGTATAAAATTACGTAATCACTTGATGATTTTATGGGTAATTCCTGAAAATGTTCAATGCTTGTTAAGTATTTTGGATAAAAGATATATACAGAAATCTTCTCAATTCATACTTTTTGAATCAGACATGATACCTAATCCTGACAAAATTAATGTATACACACAATTGTATCAATCTCACCTATGAAAATTGTTATAAAGATTCTATAGGGATATGGTATAATATGTTTAACATGTTATACTATGTTAAACATATACCATATCTCTCTAATGTAGGGCTTATTTCAGGAATTTATGGATAGTTCCACATGAAATTTATTAATGTGATTTACATTAAACAGACTAAAAGAGGATCAAACATGATTCCATAAAGGCTTTTAGTACAATTTATTACCTATTACTAATTTAAAACTCTTAGTAAGGTGAGAACAGAAGGAGATTTTCTTAACATACTAGAGCCTGTTCATGAGAAACTAAGAATAAACTTGTTTAATGATAAACCTTAGAAACATTTCATTAAAGGTGCCAAATATTCCTGAAAATATTTAGCATTATCATGAGGGTTTCTAGCCATTGTTTTAAACTGAGGAAAAGTAAGTATAAACATGGGAAAGGAAGAGACACTTTTAAAGCTAATTTGAATTTTGGTAGGCTCTTTGGTTAGTGTGTGTGTGCCAATATACATACCATATCACATGACATTATATTTCATATCATATGCTATCCCCGCATATCATATATATACACATTATATATGTATGTATACACAGATACATATATACATGTTAGTTTCACATACATATATGAACTAACACAAACCAGTTAGAAAATATAGATAGAAAACAAAATTCCTTTCACAATTGCAATAAAAAAAATACAGAGACCTTGGAATTAATTTAGCAAGAAATACACATGACTATATGAAAATATATTCTTATTGATTTCAGAGAGGAAGGGAGAGGGAGAGAGAGAGAGAGAAACATCAATGATGAGAGAGCATCATTGCTCGGTTGCCTCCTGCATGCCTCCCACGGGGGATTGAGCCTGCAACCCGGGCATTTGCCCTTAACTGGAATCGAACCCAGGACCCTTCAATCTGCAGGCCGATGCTCTACCCACTGAGCCAAACCAGCTAGGGCTAAAATGCACATATTTCAAGTGTACAATTTCATGACTTTTCACATATGTGTACACCTATATGACCAGCACCCAGATCAAAATATAGAATATATCTATCACCCCAGAAAGTTCTCCAATGTCCCCTTTCAAGTCAGTAGCTCTGCTTCCCCTGTCCCACCAGAGATAACCATTATTTTGACCTAGTTTAGACTTGTTTTTGCCGTTCTTAAACTTCTTGTAAATGAAATCATACAGCATGTAACTTTTGGGCATGGATTATTTTGTCCAACATAGTATTTCTGAGATTCATTTATATGATGTGTATATTAGTAAGTTTTCTTTAAGTTGCTAGGTAATATTTCATTTTATGAAAATATTACAATTTGTTTATCCTTTTGTTAGACATTTGGGTTATTTACAGTTTTTGTTATTAGGAATAAGGAGGCTCTGGACAATCTTTTATGACTTTTTTGGTGGACATATCCATTTCTCTTGGGCATATACTTTGGAGTAGGATTACAGCACTCATGCATCTCTAACTTTTCACAATTTTGCCAAATTTCTCTTCATTGTGAATTTACATTTTAATGAACAGTGCTTGAGAGTTGCCCATTCTCTTTTCTCTCCATCTCTATGAAGTAAACAAATAAGGCTGGCTTTTCCCCTTGGGAAGACAAAACTAAGCCTGGGGCGTTGTGGCAAAACCAACTCTCATCTGGCCCAGTGTCCGCTCCAAGAAAGACATGCGGAGAGCAGCAGCAGGGCTCTGGGGCAGCAGTTGTTCCTAGTGTCCACGAGTTTCTGTGTTGCAAGCCCAGTCTTACGGCATGGAACTCTACACACATGATATGCAGATGTCAATTCTTTGTTTTTGATATTGTATTATAGTTATGTAAGGTACAACTGTTGGGGCAAAGTGGGTAAGGGTACACAGGAACTCTCTGTTATATCTTTGTAACTTACTGTGAATATTTAGTTATTTCAAAAATTTTAATTTTTAAGTTTTTATAAGGTTAATAGGACTCTATAGGGCTGATTCCATCACACCTTCCCCAATAGTCTGGGTTGGGGCTCTTTTTTTGATAAAACAAAATGTGGATAACCTGACAATGCAGTGGCTTTTCATAATTTAACTATGAAGTCTATTTCCAAGGAATTGTCTATTGAAGGCTCAACGCACTCATTCAGTGTGTTTGTATTGTGTTTGAGCAGCACCAAGGCCAGCCTTGGCAAGAGCACTGTGTGTGCAGGTCTTTCTGGATCCTTGGATTCCACACCATATACCACCTTTCTCTTCCCCATTTCTAGGCTCAGCCTTCTCTAGGTCTATGCAGACAAAGGGCCGTCAAGTGGCCTGGCCAGTGTCCCTCCTGACCTCTGAGGACAGAATTCCCAAATGACCACTGGGACACATGAGGTAAGATGTATCCCATGGTCATTTATGGACGCAGTCTATCTAGAATCCATTCTTCTCTAGGTCAGGGTGGACAGCGTCAAGGTATGAAGAGAGGGTGTTGAAGGGAAGAGGAAAGATTAACAGCTCCCAATGTTTTTTATGTCCTCATCCTCAGAACCTGAGGGTATATTAGGTTACATGGCAAAGGGGAATTAAGATTGCAGATGGAATTCAGGCTGCTAACCAGCCGACCTTAAAGAGGGAGTTATCCTGGTTACTGCGGTGGGCCCAGTGTAATCACAGTGGTCCTGAAAAGTAGAAGAAGGAGGAGGTAGGAGAGGAGAGTCAGAGAAAGAGATGTGATGATAGAAGCAGGATCAGAGAGATGCTATCCTGCTGACTTTGAAGATGGAAGAAGGAGCCATGAGTCAACGAATGTGGGTGGCCTCTAGAAACAGGAAAAGGCAAGTAAATGAATTCTCTCCAAAGCCTTCAGAAGGGAATGTACCTTGATTTTAGTCCAGTGAGACCTATGTCAGATGTCTGACGCACAGACCTGTAAGATAGATTTGTGTTGTTTTAAGACACTGACTTTGTAGAAACTTGTTACAGCATCATAGAAAACTAATATACTATTGCATTACAGAAGGTCTCAGGGTAAGAAGGAGGCCTGGCCTCAGGAATCAGAGAAGAGAGTCCTGGGGCTGAGTGTAGTGAAAGCTGAGACAAGGAGGTGGTGATTGGGAAGGACAAGAAGCCCACGGTTTAGGGAGCATAGTCTTAGGGAGAAGAACAGTGCTAGGCCAGGAGGGATGGAGTAAAAGAGAGGTTCAGCTTAAGTAGTCAGAGAAGCAGTTTGGGGGGTGCGGTTTGGAGTACACAGATAGTAGCATAGAGAGATGAGACTTGGGTGGGGGGGGGGGTTTGGAGTACACAGATAGTAGCAGAGAGAGATGAGACTTGGGTAGGGAAAGAGTATATGAAAACAGTGGGTTTGTTTTAAGCTGGGGAACAGAAGAGGGGAGTGGAAAGAGCACGGGGCTAGACATCAAGAAGTCTGGATTTTAGTCATTTTGCTGGCTGAGCTGTCTGGTATAGGTAAGTCTTTACACTTCCTGGGCCTCTGTTTTCCCATATACAGGGTAGGGCAAAAGTAGGTTTACAGTTGTTTGTATGGAAAATAATACAATAGCTAATGAATACTAATACAAGAACAAACTGTATTTTCAGTACTCACAACTTAAGCCTACTTTTGCCCCACCCTTTATGTGACAAAGGAGGTCAGAGTATGGAGATTGCTTTCCAGACTGAAATAAGTATTACATGATGTGGTGAAACCTTAGTAAGCAATTTCGGTAACCTAACTGTGATTATAGTGTTTCAGCTCACTGCGTCTCTAGGTCAGTGTCTTGGGGCACAGCTCGATGCAGTGCACGAATGTGGCTTCCCCTTGGCAGATAATGCCGCACCACCTGTGAGTGTCCATCGTATTGTTCAACAGAGAAGGGATGACCGTGGCACACACGAGTCTTCCTGTAATTGAATTAGTTTGCTTTTGCAGAGTTGTATGTTCATAATGCTTTTCACGGGACAAGTTCCAAGTCTTCGCAAAGGGCCATCTCGGATTCCCTTTAGGGTGGATGGGAATAGCCATTTTAAGGCTGGCCAGAGAAGCACAAGGCTGTGAAGCCCCAAATCTCTCTTAATTCTTTTTTTTAAAAAAATATATTTTATTGAGATTTTACAGAGAGGAAGGGAGAGGGATAGAGAGTTAGAAACATCGATGAGAGAGAAACATCGATCACTCCCTACTGGGGATGTGCCCGCAACCAAGGTACATGCCCTTGACCGGACTCGAACCTGGGATCCTTGAGTCCGCAGGCTGATGCTCTATCCACTGAGCCAAACCGGTTAGGGCTCTCTTAATTCTTAAACATGAAGTATTCCAGGATCCTGAAATCCTGAATTTCGTAAAAATGTCTTTGCATTCTGTTTGATTTGGTGCACTTTTCCGTTCCTCACAAACCTTTTACTGACAGAGCATTGTAGCATCTGCCAGTGACAGGGCAAGCAGAGGGTTTGGCAGCTTGTGGGTGGGAGTTTCGGGGCTCGGGGACTTGGCGGTAGTTAGATTGGGCTGTTGGTGTGGGAGGATGGAACCGTGTATTGATGATGGTCTTGGCTTTTCCTAAATCACAATTGCATCATATGAGATAGCTGAATTTATGTTGAGCTTTACAGAAGCCTCCTGGGAAAAGGGCAAAACTGGGTTTAGTGCGTAAGAAATTTATTTATGGCAGTCATGGTACCACACTGAGCCTGGGGACTGTTGAGAATCTGGACCGCTTTCTGGCGGAGGAGAAAAAAAGTCTTTACTTTTGTAAGCAGGAATCATGTAGTAGCATCACTTTGTAGTGCAGTGATGTTTGAAAGTCTCCTTGTGCTTTCCACAGGCAGCGGGTAGGATATTCTTGTTATACTAATTCAGTTAGGGATGGCTCCTGGAGAGAAATTTGAGGGAAATGGAAGGATACGGGTGAGTGGAAGGAAAATGGCCAGCTCCCGGGGAGGAGGTTTGAGGATGTCAAGTAGGGTTGGCCAGGTTTCTGATGACTCATCTGCACAGCAGAGCCGCATGACTGGTCCTCCTGGAAACACCGGGTCACAGCTTGCTGTGGTACTGAGATGACTCAGAGAGAAGGGGGCTGAGGTCCCATCGCGGGTTTATCTGATGTGCAGAAATGTGACTTAGGTCTATGGTTTAATTTGATTTTTAAAAAATTTGTGGTATTCTGATTTCTAGTGATGAAATGACATGGCAGGGAAATTGTATTGAATGATTTAAGAAAAAAAAAAAGATTAGAAACCCCGAACACACCTCACTCATCCTTGCACGTTGTCCTCTAAAATGGGTTGCTTTTGGGAAGGTTCTGATAAGAGTTCTTCCAATGTAGTGTAGTAAAGGGTGTCCCAAAATTCACGCAAGAAGTAATTTTGATAGAAAACAAAGGTTTATAATTAAAAATTGTAAATTTTTTATTGATTCATAAAGTATACAGTATAGGGTTATGTATGGAATAGCATATCGGGTAAATGGCCTCCACGGCTTTGCTGGCACATA